>NC_052394.1:2958359-3262992 GCF_009389715.1 Phoenix dactylifera | reverse complement strand
CATCATGTGTTGTCTTGTTCACACTTCCCAAATGTGCTTGGCAGCCTCAGGGTTTCTACATTATATATGATCTACAAAGGATTATGCTTTGACTTCTTTGGCTGAAGCTTTTTCTTACATATATCAGTCAATATGACATCCAAAGAAGTTATAGATTCCTGAGATTAAGTAATGCCACTTATTGTTCCTTTCATGCACAAATTTTGAAATTTGTTCCTCCACCAATCTATGTCATTGATGGTCATGTGGACAAGAATGGAGATGATGTCTAGCCAATAACTATGAAGAGACATGACTACTAGGACCTTGGTTAAGTTCCAGCACTCGAGAGTACCATCCTAAAAGCCATAGTAAAACCTTCTTCATGAGTACTACAATTAAGTACATCTGAAGACATTTAAAGCATGACCCTGAATTCTGGATTTTGTGTCCAATCGAATCTATTGGATAACTTGCCTTTAGTTTTGTCCAACCTTATCAACCATTCAGCAATGTATAACGTTATATGATCAATCCTCTAGTTCAACTTCAAAGTGATTGTCTGAAAACTGGGTAGTTGTTCGCTTTAAATCTAAGGACATTACAAATTTGTGTACTATGAAGATGATACCATCCCATTAATAGTAGTGCTTTATGAGGTAGATTCATGGTGTTGATTCTTAGTGAAAACAGATTCATGCATCTTGTGTCACTGCTAGCACCATCGACAGCCAAAGTCCAAAATAAAACCAATCTAAGAAGCTATGGCGCTGCTAATTATGCAATCTGTACAAGCACAATATCCAATCTCACTTGTAGCTATATATATATTGCATTAGGAGTAGAATGGAGCCATGTTCCAATAAGTTTACCAAAATCTGATCACTTTCCAGTTCAGGCATTACAACATATATATGTATCTTACTTAAAAGGTATGACAAACATATCTCAAAGTTTATGAAAATATTTAATGCAAGGTTTTAAATGCTGGTCCTTGCTAATCGTAACATGCCATGTAGTGCCAGCACTGGGCTTCCATCTGTGCCGTGTTGCCCTGCATGTTGCAAGTTACAGCCCAGCAGTAGTTGATAAGGCTAGGTACCACAACATCAAGCCAAAGACATCATCTCTCTCTCTCTCTCTCTCTCTCTCTCTCTCTCTGCACAGCATGGCATGAATTGGCACAGGGCATCCCATCTCAGCCAATGGTAGGCATGCCCTGAACAATGTCTAGTAGATGGCATTAATTAAAAATGGCATTGAGGACACATGATTCCCAAATTAGCATCAAGTATTAAGCAACAATGAACATTAGGAGTAGTAGCAAAATAATGAATTTCCAATCATAGTGGGCATGCTTGACAGAATGAAAGAGCCTATGCCTTTTTGCATCTCATTGATGATTGAATGATGGTAGTTGGTGGCATCTATTATTTGCAAATGGTATGACATTGATTAATGAGACATGGTTAGAGTAGATGCTAAATTGGACTTGGTGAAGAAGTTTTGAAGGATCCAAATATTTAGTATGACCAGGCAGACTGTACTGAATAGAGCTTCACTGGAAATAAAAATGAAAATGAGGCCCATCATATAGCCAAGAGGTATTATAGATCGATCATTTTCATTATCTTCAATCACTGGTAAGGAGGAAGTGAGAGGTAGACAGACATTTATTAAAAAATATGGCTAAATGGGTGAGGTCAAATGATGCTTCTTAGGTGTTATGCAATTGACATATGCCATCGAAACTCGAGAAAAAAACTTATGCTGCAGTAGCAAGGCCTGCAATATTGTACAATAAAATATGTTGGGCAATAAAGAAGGTTTTGTAGTTACAAGACCCACAATATTAGTCGCTAAAAGGTCCATAAACTTGATTCAAATTTGTAAATCATGATTCACCTTTTTCATTTAAATCTTACATTTTTTACTTGTTACCAAGATCTCTTTGAAAAGGTTAACCAAAAAGCTCAATTTCCTATGACATCTTCTGAAGGGACCCTCCTAGGACCCCGGTTGTCGGGAATATTAACTAGGTAATGGTCTTTTATCTTCTGACTTAAAAAGAGAGAGAGAGAGTGAATGATATGGCATCTTGTTCTAATTTCTTTCATTCCTTATCCTTCATAAGCTAACTTATTATTATTGCCGGACTACTTGTAAACTCAGATCCATTTCACATTTATTCTATTAAAGCTTTTTTAAAATTTTTTGCAAGTAATCTTCCTTTGACAAATCAGACACGAGAAAAAGAAATTCGAAACCCTCTTATAATTGTATCCATGTAACAGATGCTTTGTATTTTTGTTAATAAAAGTTAGATTCATAATTGTTTTACTGGAAAGCTTGTTGGAGCAAGACATGCAAATGAAATTAAGAATATTTGTTGCAGAAAATGATGAACAATGACTAGAAGTGAATCATTTTATAAATGAAAAAATCAGGTATAATATTGTCTACATGAAGCAAATAACTGGGATGTGAGACAAGATTAAATTATACATTCTTTCAAGAAATTTGTATGCATGATTGGGCCATTTTTCCTTCTCCACAGTCCTAGCAAACTACACATCACATCTTACTTCCCATCTGAGCTAGTACTATTTCCATTTACTTTAACATGTTTTGCAGTTCAAATTGTGCATCATGGAAAAGGATTTCATTGCATTGCAGCCTTTGCTATCCTAAATTTACCCATTCGAACCCTTCAATTTACAAATTCTGGAGACAGACTTGCTGTAGGTTTCAAAGATGGACAGGTATATTACATCCACTTTTTTTTGTGTGTGTGTGTGTGTGTTGTGGGAGGGGGGCTGCTTTGAAGACTTCAAGATATTAACTTGTCATTTTATCTTGGTCCTCATTTCAGGTGGCAATGCTTGATATGCAATCACTATCTGTCATGTTTCATACAGATTATATGGCTGGAAGAAACTCTCCTGTAATTTATATATATGTGCATGCTATTCCCCAAAACAGTGTCCCAGTAAAAAGTCCAAAGCAAGCAAGCCTCGAAAGGCCAACAGACTCTGCAGAGACAGTACTCATCTTAACCAAGGATGCACATGTTATAATCATCGATAGCATAACAGGTGATATGATTTCACAACAAGTGCATCCAAAGGACTCTGTTGCAATCTCCATGTATGTCATAGGCAAGTAATTTTTTGCAAACTTAGAGGGCAATTGTTGAGCCTTCTTATTTTGTGTTGAAATAACATTGTGCCTTTAACATTTCATGTTTAGAGGGAAGTAGTGCAATCTCCAAAGTGGCTAGTGAGAAATACCCCCAACATATTTCTGATGATAATTCTTCCCAAAGTGAAACTGAGAAAAATAATAATACCAATGAAAGCATGACACAAGAAGTTGAACAGCACTGCTCTAGTGATACTTCAGACTGCTGTGAAACATTGGTGGATCCACTTCTTTTACTCTGTTGCGAGGATGCAATATGGTTGTATTCTCTGAAGTCTGTGATCCAGGTACCCTCCCCTCTTATGCTAGTTTCTTTGACGATTTTAACATGTCTCATCTGCATACTGAGTTTTTTTCTTTCCCCTCAATTTTAGGGGGACAGCAGCTTTATTCGTAAAGTGAACCTTTTAAAACATTGTTGTTGGTCAACAACTTTTACAAAGAGAGACGAAAAGACACGTCAACTGATATTACTTTACCAGACGGGAGATATAGAGATAAGGTAAATGACCCTTTCGCCCTGTTTTCCCCTATTTGGATTTCTGCAAATGATATGACAAATCTTGAAAAACAAAAAAAGAAATATGTTTTTAACATGAGTTTTAAAAAAATCCATAAGGAAGTAATTATGACCATTACGTAGCCCATACTCAATCATCGCAAATTTATTAAATAAACCATCCATCATTTCCATCATTGAAAGGCCAACATTCAAAATGAAAGAAAGAAAGAAAGAAAGAGCCCTCAGCCTTATCTCCAAAGGTAATTAGGAAGTATTATCAGCATATTTGCAAAGTATCTGTAGCCCATTCTTAATTCAAAATATAGGATACATAAAATATGCATCTAGCATGTATGATAATCATATCTGACATGTATTAACAGTCATTACATATCAGATATACACAGCTTTAAAATATCCAGTATTCTAGGATATGGGTCTAGTAAAAGAATAATTATTGCCTTTTTTGCCATGGAAACTCACTTCTTGAGCCATAAATTTTTTAGGCTTTATCTTCTTGGATCATTCCCGCATTGGGGTGATCTGAACTTTTTTATTGAGCTCAAAACCCCTTCAGTTTGAAGTATTTTTTTCTTGTGTGATAAGTTGATTGCTCTGTCCATGAACAGGTCATTACCGGGTTTGGAACCTGTGGCCGAAGGGTCCTTAATGTCAAGTCTAAGATGGAGCTTCAAGACAAACATGGATAAAACCATGAGCTCCTCTGATAACGGGCAGATTGCTTTGGTGAATATCTTGCTTGGTTTCTAGAGCTATAAGTTTCTTGAGATGTTCATTACTGTTTATTTGACTGAACTTTTATCACTTCTTGCTTGGAACTTAGAAGAATCTTTTCCACTTCATGGAACTGGAATGTTTGTGAAGTTCATAAAACATTATGTCGTCACTTATTAGCATAGTAATTTGCCTGTTGGCTATAAAGAAATTAAGATAAAAACAATTTTTCAGGTGATGCAATTGGCATGTTCTTCCCCAATGGCTTATCCCTTGAAATGAGCCATTTCAAATCTATGGATCTAAATCAAGTTGACCAATGGTGACAAGTGTTATTTATGTTTATGTGTAACTTGAACCTGATTCAAGAAATGTTGAACTGACTGCCTGCCCGACATCTAGATCGATAATTGATATCAGAAAAGCTTGAGTCTCAAGTGCAGAAAGAAAGTGTACTTAATAATAATCTTATTCCCATTAACTTCAAATTCTATTAAGTTGGGTTAGCTAAACAAAAACGTGGTTGGCTGGTTGAAAATTAACTGACTTTGGAACAGGCCTTAATCCCATCCAATTGAGGTTTGGACTATGAAATCTTCTTATTGGACTTCATCTGTACCCAGGGTCATATCCTTCACTATATTGAACTTCATCAACTCCTTTCTATAGTCCCATGCAGGTAACCTTGATGTTGCTCTCGTTTGATACCTGTAACATAAATTCAAGCCTTACCTTTTATCAAGGCCATCTCTGGCACTTAAGGACATCCCTAACTTTGATTGAACCACCTCAATTGCTTTCTTCATGTTTCAGCATCCCATACTGGTGCTACTAAACTTATTCTCATGCTCTGTGAAATTCAGTCTATATTAACTAATACTACCACAAATTACCTTTAACTTCCACATTTATTAGATTGATAACATCACTTCTAGTTTGTACTGAATTAGTTGTTACTGTTATCTTTCTTTTTCATTTTTCTTGTAACTTTCAAGTAAGTATATTAAAATTTTGTGAAATTGCATTGATCATATTGTAACATAGTTTCTTTGTTCATGAGAAACCAAATCACATAATTCTTTTCCTTTTTGAGGAACTTACAGGTTAATGGATGTGAACTTGCTTTCCTCTCTCATGTGGCTAGTGCAAATGACTTCAGGTATCTATTGATTGCATATTGAATCAAGAAAGTAAATTTCATAACCAGGTTTATATCCAGAACTCATGATATTTATATGCTTATTCTAGGATTCCAGAATCTTTACCATGCCTTCATGATAAAGTTGTTGCAGCTGCTGCTGACGCTGCCATTAATCTTTCTATAAGTCAGAAAAAGAAACAGGTTTAGAAAAATAACTTTTTATTGTGAGTGGGCTGTCATCAATCGACTTTGTTGAAATTCATCCATGACATATCTCTAATGCTGCAGAATACGGCTCCTGGGATTTTTGGTGGTATCATGAGAGGACTTAAAGGGGGTAGAACAGAGAATAGTCCCAATAATATTGATAGCATTTCTAGATATGGTTCTAGTCAGCAATTGGAAGAGTTATTTTCAAGGGTTCCATTTTCCAATATTCCGGCCACTACCACTGGTGACCCGGAAGTTGCTGAACTGAGCATTGGTTCTCTCTCTCTCTCTCTCTTTCTCTCTCTCTCTCTCATATTATTTGTATTACCTGTCTATTTAAAGTTCTTCTATGCAGATGACATTGAGATTGATGATATATTACCTACAACATCCACTTCAACTTCATCCGTTGTAAATAAGAGTTATACAATAGGTATGGACGCTAACATGTCATTCTTTCATATCAAGCATTTAAAAATTCATCTTGTTCACTGGACTCAAGCTTTATATTAAATTTAGATGAGGAGGAGGAGAGAAACAAATTATTTGAGGGTTCGACTAGTGATATGAAGCCAAGAATGAGGACAACTCAAGAAATCCTGACTCAGTATCGATTTGCAGGGGTAATTCTTCAGCTTATGTATTTCTTTATAATTCTTATTTGTACTCCATTTGCTGATGTTCTTTTCCATCCAGGATGCCTCTGCAGCAGCAGCTCATGCAAGAGATAAGCTTGCAGAGAGGCAGGAAAAGCTTCAGGTAGGATTTTCATCTGATACTTCCTGCCTTATCTTAAATACATTGACTTCATATAAATACCAGATAGGCATAAGGTTGCACAGAAAACTATAGAATCTTTACAGAATTTGACTTTTTATATGAAAATATGGTTGATCCAGATATTGACAATCCTGAAACAAAGATATGATACCATTTTAAAATAGAAAATATTTGAAAGTGCCACGTAGTCTGTGCGTGCATGCACGCACGCACAAACACACAAAAAGAGGTCCAGTTGTAGGTTTATGTCCAATGCTGATCAAGTCAGAATGTTTGCCTCATGCTACACTCAGCCAATGTTTCTTGAGACCTTTCCTTTTTGCCTCTCTTGCTAGTACTCTATAAATGATGATAATATAGGCCCCATTTAACAACTGCCCATGTTTCTTACAGAGATTGAGCCAACGAACTGAGGAGTTGCAAAGTGGGGCTGAAAATTTCGCTGATATGGCAAATGAACTAGTGAAAACAATGGAAAAGAAGAAGTGGTGGAAAATATAACTGTTATCACAAATCTTAACTTGCTATGGGTGCTCATGAATGTTATCCCACTGCATCCTGCATAATGGGGATGATTGTTGTATAGACTCGCTTCTGGACGGAGTTGTTCACCAGCTTTACTAGCCAAAGCAAGTTCACTCTTATCCTCTCTCTTGATTATCGAATATTCAGTGTCCTGAAATAAGACCCTTTACAACATTTTAACCAATTGTTTGAACCTCATTGCTTTGTTTCCATTTTTTAAAATTGAAATGCCAAAATTTTGATAAAAAATCTGTTTGGTATAGTAATTCTTATTTTTTTTGTTTTTGAGAACTGAAGTATGGTTTTTGGGAATGAAGCTATTAAAAATACTTTTCAATTTTTTGAAAAGAAATATATTTTGTTTTACCATTGCTGTCAATACTGTTATCTCTGCTTTCACAGCCACAATTGCCCATATAATCACTGTTGCTGCTGCTGGTCGCTGTCGGCACCATCATTATTATTTATCAAATTTATTATATTTTAAAAATAATTAACTATATCAATATATTTATATTTAAAAAAATAGAAAAAACAATAAAATTTTGACTTTCGCTTTTAGAAATAAAAAAAATTAAAGTGATGTCAGATGTAATCTAGGTTGGTTTGGCTGAATCTAACAGTTGCGTGGGAGAAAAAAAAGATATTTGGCTAGGTGGTTTAACTGTTTGACCTGCATGACTTGGTTGAGTCCATATAGTCTGTAGTTTGGGTTTGGACTGGAGAGGCCTTGGTTGCTAATCATGGTGTGCATCCATACATGAGACAGCGATCATGAATCCAGTGAAATCCACATGGTATACTTCCTGCAGGATGCAAGTTTTGGTTTCAACCTTTAAAAAAACTAGCTCCTTCCATTGTAAATGAAACATGCTTATAAATATGAACTTCAATTGACTAACCCATATCTAAGATATAGAATACGAGACTTGCGCTTAAAACTTAGACAACACGATCATGTGGACAGGAATCTTGATGAGTTAGAAGCAAGAGCTAGATGGGGTTGTATGGTGCCAGCAAATTGGCCATCTCTTGGTTGAGGCATCAAACTTGATATCGCTGGTCTGTCCTTCCAGCTTCAGTAATTCCACTGACCCTGTAAAATCAAATTAGTAGCAGAGCCACACATCACAAAAAAAAAAAAAAGGAAACAAATAAAGCAACGGATCCACTGTGCCTCATTATTGAATGGTGGCTGTTCCTTCAGCTCAAGACATTAGACAACTTGAGTATATGGGGGGGAAAAGAATTGTGGTCATGACCCAAAGTTAGCAAAAATGATCGCCGATAGATGGATTATGCCATTACCGCGCCTGTATTACCCAAAAGAAAGAAGATGTTCTTGAATTCATGGTGGGGCCATCTCATATCATGGGAAAACTTACGAATCACGTTTCAAAGGAGTTGGAGCCTGGAGCCTGGAGCCTGGAGCCTGGAGGTGCGCTCTCGCTTTTAACGGGCTCGCACCAAGTACTGATGGGGCTCAGCCAGGAGCCATCATCCATGACTAACTGATAATGATTCATCTCTTACGAGCTCATTCAAATCGTAATCAGGTGAAGATGCGCACCGATGACCTTCTCTTTTCTGGGTCCAGGCCGTGGAAGTCGTTGATCAAAATGCAGGATGGGATGAGCACAAGTATATGGTGAAATTCTCCAGTATGCAACGAAATTCCCCAAAGGAGTTCACACTAGCCACGATCTTTACATTGTTATTTCCCACACGGGTTGGAAAATTGAGAGAGATGAGAACCGAGAAATTAAGAAACGGGTGAGACTTTGATTTTGCAATTTCAATACTTGAGTTCTCTGAAATAACTTTTTTAGATGGATGATGGTATCTTGGAAAAACACAAGATTAGACGAGCAATAGTTCGACTGCTACTTTCCCTGCCCTTTCCTTCCTCTAGCAAGCAACCATCACTGGTACAGGAGATAATCTAAAGATATCAGGACGATCAATTGTCCAAACTAGCCCTTCAAAGTTCCTTTTTTTTTCTTCCTCATCCTAAATTCTTATTATCGACGGCAGCTATTTATTTATATGCTTCGTTCCGCGAAATAAGTGATTCAAATCAATGGGAACTACCGGCGTTTTTTTTATAAAAAAAAGTCATATATCATGACATCATTTTAACAGCATGACAGCTCTTGAGAAGATATGGTGGCTTAGAGTCGTGCTCTTCTTGGTTACTTTTTTTCAAACTTTAGAAAAAATCAGTCGGTCCTCTTTAAAATTTTGATTCAAAGTCTTGTCAACGCGTTCAAATATGGAAGTTTTGAAACCGTCCATCCAATTTAACACGCATGGTATGAAATATGGAAACAATATACCGAGGTGCCTTGCCTTGCTTAAATTCCCAAGGTCTAAAACCATGCTGCGAGCTTCATGCTCCAATACAACGATATCAAAAGCAATTTAAAGAGCTTGTGCTACCCCTCCCTAAATCATCCCATTTATTTGCTCGGGGGTAATTACCAAGACAAGTTGTATGATGAATAAAGTCCAAAAAAAAAAAAAAAATGATTGGCATTGTACACAGTCACATGATGCATGTAGTATAGAATATAATTTTTTCCAGCCTAATGCTTAATTAATGAGTTCAATTGTTTTGATCCATCATTTTTGTATTTCCTCTGAGGGATATTTGACTTTCCTAAGGATTACATTATTGGACTCAGCTGCACAACAAACGAGAATCTATGGGCCAGCCAATGGTATTTTTAAGCTTAAAATTGAGATCGCTTGTAGAAACATAGAATTTGACATAGTTTTGTAGTCATGCAGAAAGAAGGCTGTATCTCAATCTTATGACATCGATGACTGACTAAATTCCATTGGCTATTGTCATCTTAATGCTTGCATCATTTTATGTAAAAATTATAACTAAAAAAGCTCATGAATTATATAACATGCATCACTTTTTAAAAAGCAATTTGTTTGTTTTTCTTCATCTAACCTGTACGGAATAGATCCTCGCATTAAAAAAAAAGGGGGCCCCCAAAAGTGCTCTTGTTCACGTGGTACATGCCTAATCTTTCTCTATAGATAGATAATATCTAAACCAAGCTCAATTTCTGTGTCGGCTATAAAGACACATAAAGACAATTCAATTAAAATCTTTGCTTTTGCAACCTTTGATCTGAGTCAAGGATTCCCACGACCCAACATCAATTAATTTGACACTCCACAATCTTTTTAGATGACCATCCGGCTTGATGTTTTCAACCTATGGGTCTAGTAGAAAATTTAATTAGCGAAACCTTTGACTAGGTCTTGCGATGGCAGCAATCTATCATGCTCTGAAATCTCGCATGTAAAGCTCGAAAATGTAATATGTATGATATACTCCAGTTCGCTAATCTAGTTCTAATTTGCAATCTTTAACCAAGAATCATAGCCAATGTCTATTTGTCTAACTTTTTCATAATAAACATGCTAACAATTTTACTGATCAACATCCAAGAATTCTATGATCTTTTATATATAAATAAGCTTCGATGAATAGCATATTTTAACATTCAAAATAGAAGGTCATGCTCCAACTAAAAATACAAGAAAAAAATGAACATATAACTCGCACATGCCTTCAATGCATGCGATAGTTTTCTGTCAATGTCTTGGATAATAGTCTATGATGTTAACAAATTAAAGGGCAATGAATAAAAAATATCACGTGTGCGCTGCTAGCTCCATCTCAGCCACAAAATCAAGGATAGGACATATATATATATATATATATATATATATATATATATATATCATATGTGCGAATTGTGAAATATCATGGCTAAATATAACAAATATTTTTTAAATTAGATTTTTTTTTTTTTTTTTTTTTGGGTGCGTTGTCGCACTTTCAGGAAAGAGAGAGTTGATCCGCGCTCTGAAATGTTCCACGTGAATCACCTCTTCAACACAAAAAAAATATCTCAAACCATACCAGTCAACGATCGCCTCCGACCCCCGGAGACCGACCCAAAATCGCACGTCACGGGAAACAGAGAGTTTCTGCGTACTTTCTTGGACCCATGGGTTTTTTTTACTGGGATCAATACTCATGTGAGTACAATGCCACCCTGATACGGCAGATGAGATAAATTTTTACCCTTTTCTGGGCCTAATTTGTACCGAGTCACCACCACCAAACTCTCCGCGTTCGTGCGACTCGTTTGGGTCAAAACGTCAGCCGTTTCACGCGCGCCGACGCCGTCAAATGCCGAACCAATCTCACCATAAATCCTCTGAACCAAGCACGCCCCTCCTGCCCTGCAACTTGGCATCGAAAGAGGGGGGGAGGAGAGAGAGAGAGAGAGAGAGAGAGAGAGAGAGAGAAAGAGAGAGGCAGACGAGAGGCTCTCCGAAGAGAAGGACGACCAGCCTCTAGAGGCTCATCTCTTCTCCTCCAAGCCTTCTCCTTTGCCTCTCAAAAACCTTGTACCAAAACTTTCTCAAACTCCGTGAAGAAAAAGGCAGGGGAAGGGGGAGAGGAGGGCTTTTTGTTTAGTTTCTATGATGGCGAGTTCGGTTCTATCTGAATGCTGTGGTATAAGACCGCTGCCGGCGTATTTCTCCCGGCCCAAATCCAGGCTCCAGCCGCCGCGGAGGAGCCTACCCTGTCCGGCCGTGCGCGGCATGGATTTCCGCCGCCAGATCTGCCTCGGAGGCCGGGCGCCCCAACGGGACTGGGCGCTGAGGGTGAGCGCGCCGCTGAGGGTGGCGACGGTGGAGGAGGAGAGGGAAGGAGGGGAGGTTAGCGGGAAACGGGTGAATGGGTGTGAGGGAGAGGAGCCGGAGTTCGACCCGGGGATGCCGCCGCCGTTTGGGCTGGCGGAGATCCGGGCCGCCATCCCCAAGCACTGCTGGGTGAAGGATTCATGGAAATCTATGAGTTACGTCGTCCGAGATGTGGTCGCCGTGTTCGGGCTCGCGGCCGCCGCCGCCTACCTCAACAACTGGATGGTGTGGCCGCTCTACTGGGCGGCTCAGGGCACCATGTTCTGGGCTCTCTTCGTTCTCGGCCACGATTGGTATGGATTTCCGCCATCAAGATTGGTTTTTTCGTCTATTTCCCATTGGGCTTAAGCCAATTTTTGTCTGTATTCTTATAAAAATTGAATCTTTGGCAGTGGGCATGGAAGCTTTTCAAGCAATCCGAAGCTGAACAGCGTGGTTGGGCATTTGCTCCATTCCTCCATTCTCGTGCCTTACCATGGCTGGTATGTCCCCCTGTTCCCAATCTGAGCTATAGTGGCTAATTAGATTCAAGGAAGTAGAAGAATTGTTGTCTCTGTGATGTTTGGATGTCTAATTGGTACCGGGGTAACTCTGCTGAAATCCGCAGGAGGATTAGTCACAGGACTCATCACCAGAACCATGGGCACGTCGAGAATGACGAGTCGTGGCATCCTGTTAGTCTCTTGCTACTACTTTGTCTTTCGGGTTGATTCTTGTTTTTCGTCAAGCACTTTGATTTATTATTGGTTCTTGTCATTTCGGATTTCTTGCAGATACCAGAGAAGTTATATAGAAGTCTGGATTCTGCAACTCGGATTTTGCGGTTCACATTGCCTTTCCCAATGCTTGCATACCCCTTGTACCTGGTGAGCACCCACACTTCAATTGGGATCAATTATGGACTCTGAGGATCCCAATATAGCTAAATTTTTGATCTGTATGTTGATTTACAGTGGACAAGGAGTCCAGGGAAGAAAGGTTCACACTTCCATCCGGGTAGCGATCTATTTCTTCCAAATGAGAGGAAGGATGTGATAACGTCGACGGCGTGCTGGTCAGCAATGCTGGTGGCGCTTGCAGGATTAACATGGAAATTTGGCCTTGTTCCAATGATAAAGCTGTATGGAATTCCCTACTGGGTAGGTCTATTAATTCTTTTAATTATGTTTACTGTTAATGAGAGCATTCATGGATTTTTTTGTTGTGAATTTTGTTATGATTAATTGTGGTTCGGAATGCAGATATTTGTCATGTGGTTGGATTTTGTGACATACTTGCATCATCATGGGCATGATGAGAAACTTCCTTGGTATCGCGGAAAGGTATAAAATCGTATATATATACGTCTTTTTTTCTAGTGTGCATCTATCAATCTCCAACCATTTAGAAAAGCCACAATTATATTTAGGAGCTTAATTTATATGCATCTTAAAGTTAAGGATTCATCGTGTAGTATATCGGGAAATCGTTTTCTAAAAAACTTTCAATGGAAATGGCAAATCTTTTTTTTCTAATTTTTTTTGGGGGGCCTTCTTCATGCTTATTTCTGTCAATTTGTTCCAAAAAGATTAATGCAACCACTAGCTATAAGATCACTGTCTTGTTATGCATATAGTCTTTTTTGTGCTGTTTGCTCAGAATAGAAGAGAGAGTAAATTAGTTTCAAATCCTAGCATATGCAGAAGACAAGTTAGGCTGCTAAAGTTATGACAGTAGTTTGCGGGTGAAATTTGTGCATGGCTTCTTCATTCTTGCTTGTGCATGTGTTTATGAGGTAATGAATGTGCTTTTCTTCTCCTCTAGGCGTGGAGTTATCTGCGCGGAGGGCTGACAACATTAGATCGGGATTATGGATGGATCAATAACATCCACCATGATATTGGGACTCATGTGATACATCACCTCTTCCCACAGATACCACATTACCATTTAGTAGAAGCTGTAAGTATCACTGGCTTTTTAGCTTTTCTTCAGCATTCTTCAGAAAGATGAATGAGAAACCTTTAATACTCATAAACCATGCATTGATGTATCAGACTGAGGCAGCGAGGCCGGTGCTTGGAAAGTACTACAGGGAACCTGAGAAATCTGGTCCTTTTCCATTTCACCTATTTGGTGTCCTTGCGAAGAGCTTGAGAGACAATCGCTACGTTGGGGATACTGGAGATGTCGTGTACTATCAGAATGATAGTCAAATGAATAGTTTTTCACAGAAGAACTCAGATTGAAACTTAGTTCGCATGCATCTGAAAATTTCAGATTCACAACTGTTCGAATCGTCAGCTTTCCTCAACCAGAATTTTTGCACACGCCTTTTTAGGGCCCTAGTATCCATTCTTTTCTCTTCCAGCTAGAAGGGAGGAGATTGCAGATTGACATGAAACTTGTCCTCAAATGAATTTGTTATGATATGTAATCAAACATGAATTTTTGTATGTATTAAGCTGCTCGGGAGTATCATCTCAGCATAGCGAAGCTATAATTGTTTTAGGTGAAAATCTCAAGTAATCAAAGAGAAAAAGGTGGAAAAAAGAATACTGTCTGACTGCTGGTAACTGTTTCTTGCGCCCTTAATTTCCATGTCTAGCGTGCATATGATTGGCGAAAATGAAAAGAAGATGAGATTTTTGATTGTACGGAGGAATTCTACACCACTTGCCATCTATCTTGACCGAAAGAGCATGGATTCCACCCATCTCTGTCATGGGACAGAGGGACTCGTTTTCCATATGGCGGGGGCTATTTCAATGGTGCTCTTGGTGAAAGCAAGGGGTGTCCTTCTCTCATCTCCCTTTGTTCCAGTGCGCACGCCAGGAAATGTCACTGAGTGAGTGGGTGGTGGGAGCTGTTGCTTATGTGGCATACCTTCTCAATTTATTGAGTGGTCAGAAATGCATGCTTTCTTAGTCTGCTGCACTGGTTCATTTCATCTTGTGTTTGATTTGATGGACCAACAAAGGTGGGAAAGTCTCCTTGCTCTCCTTGCTATAAAGCTTTATTGAGCTTTATAGCAATCTTTGTTTCATTATATTTGAAATTTCGGGCCAATTCCTACTTTGAGAGTTGGATCTGATGGAAATGAAGTTAGGCAGCATAATTCATTTACTATAAATTCAGGAGAACTCGAAGTCTTTTGTATATTAGCAGAAACTATATTGACTAGGAGGATAGTATGAATGGGAGGGGAAAATTACAGGAAAAAAACTTAGAATCTGGACACCCTTGGTTTACTACAGCTTGTTTTGCTGACAGAAGAAACTTCGCAAAAATAGAAATACACGATTTGTTAAATGAATTATGAGTGCATGATGGATGGATGATAGATTCAACAAGATCAGAAAATAAAACATCATGGAGTATGATCGGGACAGCTGATAGGTCGGTCTCAGAGACTCCATTATTTATTTCTTTCAATGGGGATCACAGCCAGCCCATACTTTATGAGTTCTGAAGCAGACGTCCATAATTCATATATATATATATATATATATATATATATATATATATATATATATATATATATATATATATATATATATATATATATATATATAATAATGGAGATTCGTGATTAATTTGATGCAAACTTCTTGTTCTTTCCCATCTTAAGTATGATTTGACGTCGAAGTAGCAGACTAAAAGGATGATGAGAAGCCTCTCCAGTTGGAATATAAATCCGAGCATTGCTTCTCCACCTGGGTAACACTTGTTCTTGCTCTCCAATCATCAAGCATACACGTGCAATTAATGCCATCTCAAATCCAATGGCAATTTTATTGAACTGAATTTTTTTATGTTTTGAGCAAAAGTTGCGGCAAGGAAAACAGCAGCAGACAACCCTCATGAAACAAAAGGTTTTTTTTCTTCTTCTTCTTCTTCTTGATTGAAATGGGAGGTGTTAACCACCTGGAATCTATTTAAAGGGGAGAAGATCCCTCATGAAAGAAAGTTAATGGTCAAAGTAATCACTATTTGGGTTAACAGCCGAGCACTTGGATGGTAAGGCCTTTGTGTATGAAGAAAATTCAGGTGACTAGCCCTGTGACATAAGGATTTCTTCTGAGATTGGTTCAATAATGTTTTAGCATTTGGTTTAGATCACAAATTTTTTGCGATGCCATGGCACAATCATCTTCTCCTATTCATTTGTTATTGGCGCAGTGAGCATGCTCAGAACCTACCCAAGGATAAATGATATTGATCCATTGCATTATTGTTGCATGTGTTGCTAAAAGTAGTCATATTATAGTGAAAGGTTGCTATAATAAATCCAATCCTTAGCCTGAGGCCTCATGAATCATCAACCTTTACAAATACTGAGGACAAGTCATTCTAAGAAATCGCCGGCATGAGAACATAGAGGCATCAATGATCTTATAGGCCATTTTAAATAATCTTTTCAAACAATATTAAAAAAATTAAAAAAAGGAGAGAGACTAAGCCACTTCGCTTCTAATGAGCTATGCGCAAGAACGTAGATGCCTAGATAAGATTCTCAAGTTGCATACAGTCAACTCATGACTACAATACGGAAAGACATTTTTATTTTTCTAAAGAAACTTGAGTTGTAGCATTATTGCTTGGGGAAGAGATGATATCCTAAAGGCTAAAGTTTGTTCCATAGTTTATGCAAGAAATTATAGACATGAAGGACAAATTTAGACCTGTTGTATTATGACAAATTTAGACCTGAAATCATGAATATTTAAACCTGAAATTAACATGCAGTTTGCTTTGCTATTAAAAAAAATGGAACAATTCGACTATTTCTACTGCAGGGGTTTTCCTCTAGCTGAAGCTCATAAACTTGGTATTAAGAAGTTGGCTCCTCATGTTGATGGACATCCATCTTGGTTCTGTCGGTATGAAGGTTTTGGAATTCAAATGAATAAAAATGGGAGATTTTTGGAGCTGTAAAGGATTTAGTAGAAGCAGAACTTGTAGAAAAATATTGAGAAAATTATATAAAATACTTCAAAAAGATGACTTGTTAGGCTGTGGTTGTGAAACTGGGACTAGATAGACTGTCTGGCAGAGAAGAAAAGATGCTTTACTATGTTGGGATGAGGCAGCGAAGGCTGGTCCGATGAGAGGGTCTTTGAGTGTAATAGTATCTTAGCAGTAGCATTTAATGATGTGATGATATATAAGTTATTGCTTCTTGAGAATTCTCTGAAAACAACTGGCCGTTTATTATGGTAGAAGTCTGTGGATAGATCTCCATTTGCTGTATCTGAGGAATGTTTCTGGCAGGTCATGAACATCCATGCTTCAAGTCCTGCAGACTCATCCTTCCATTTCTATTGCTATACACATTTGATTATGATTCATAATGGTCTCAAGTAGATCAGTTGATATGGATGACAATATTAATGGCTTGATGACAGGTATGGGGCAGTGAATAACTTACTACTTTCCATGATTCTTCATGGAGATTTCTGAATGAATTCTTCGAACAACTGGTTGGCGCTTTACATGATGCCTGCGAGAAGACATCCATGTCTCTAAGGCCGAAATCAAGTTAGATTGTTGGAAGGATTTGCTAAACCTAAATGGTAATATGAGCCTTTTCTGGCTCACAAACAGATGTATCAAGACCAAACCACCCAGAGTAACGCCCATAATGCCATGAAAAGGCATAAAATGTGCCATACAAGAAGTGAATCCACCAATAATATTAGAACTCCTCAATTTTCTCTAAGAAACTCTAGATGCTCTTAAGAAATATATAGGACTCAATTTAAATAAAAGCTGCATATATGTAGGAGAGAAGACATGCAAGCTCACTTGACTGTTTCTCCCAAGTGCCACATAACATCATCCACATCCTCTTGCTTATCCACTAGACCTAGGCCAACAAAACAAGTGCGGCTCTCATATATGCAAAGAAAAGCCCTGCATAGTTTCAAGAAACAAAGGGCTTAAGCTTGTAACAATGAAGGAGGCCCAATTGGAACTTTATCCAGCCCTACAATTAGAAACAGACTAAGCCCAGGCCTCATATATGTGCACAAAGACGGAATAAAAAGGTCCATTGGCACTTTGGACTCTCTCTCTCTCTCTCTCTCGCTATATGTGTGTGAATAAAATGGTAATTCGTGCAATCCAATGATGCTATACAGCTATACGTTCATAAGGAGTGAGCTAAAACTGGTTCTTCTGACAAGTTGGCCCTTTACAAAAGGAGGAGGCATAGGCCCAAATTAGCACATTGAACAAGCACTTGAAGCAATGCCGCATGTTTTAGTTAGGAGAAGTTATTGTCTATACTCCATGCAGCCGATTATAGATACTACATCAAGATATATGTTTGATGAATGGGGTCTATAGAAATCAACAATGGTCATTGGCTGCGTTCACGGCTATACTGGCGCAGGCAGTGTAAGCAATAACTTCTTTTTTGATAGAGAAAACTTTTACTGCTTGAAAAACTAATATTTTTTTGGATAATGGAAAAAAAAAACAAAAATTGGAACTAAATTTCTAAATTTAGCTAAAATTTTCCTTTGCTTCAAACGCCCCTAAAAAACTGGATGATGCTTGTGATCGGGTCTCAGAATGTTCGCCAGAGTGCAGAATCCACTGAACATCGGGTGGAGTGCTCGAATTTTTATTCCGGGGTGGTGGATTAATCGCACAAAGATGCATCTAATCAATCAAGAGAATCTTGGTCAGGCCACTTTTTAGATGGGGAATGTCGGCCGGGCAGTCATAAAGTTAGATCAATGATGGCTTGCTATGATCCCACTGGCCTTCTGTTATGTGCCCCGTGTGCTTTTACGCCATAAGAATATGTTCTCCTCATTTATATATGTGTATATATATATATATATACATAAATATGCTTTGGGATATTTTTGATTTTGTATAAGTTAAGATTTGAGATATACTGAATGCTCTAGAAGAGATGTGAGAGTTTCTGCGTCTGAGATCTATAATACCTACCTTAGAATTACATGCAACAATTGTTTTCAATTTTTTTTTTAAAAAAAGGAGAGTTTGATGAAACTATGAAATTATGGGAAACAAAAGATTGGTTATCCACATTGCTATTATAATATGAACGTTCAGGAGTTTGATTCCGCTCCTCAGGATTATCGCTTCTCCGCTACAGCCGATCATATGTTTCTTATACGCAAGACACTCATTATCTATAGCAAGATCCAGTTATATATAAATTAAACATATTTATTTAGATCAACAAATACAGCTTACATCAAGATTCCTACAAATGATAAACAATAAACGGCTGTGGATGCCAATTAACTAGCCTATTCATAGGAAATCTTCATCTTCAGTTGAGTGATGGACATTCACTTGGTAAGGAGTTCCAAGATTTACAACTTGCTTCAGTGATGTACGGCGATTGGGACCAATTGGGAGGGACTAGTACGGAGTATCCATGTTTAGACCGGATTTAGAGGAAGTTTTAAAGAAAGGTTCAACCAGTTCTTCTTGTGCTACTCACGGCTATCGTGAGGATCTATTGGACGAATGAAATTCTAAAATTTTTCTCAACAAGCATTTATTTGTTGCGACCATAGCATCAGAAAAATTTTGCATCTTCACCGATTAGTCTTCATTATGCAGTCAGAATCTTCTTTTGGAAATTATAAGATTTTGGGCGAAGATTAGAAATATCCCCTGGGGTTTTTAGAAATTGCTAATTTCTAAGATGTCTATTTTTTTACTCTCTCTCCCTCTCTCTCTTTCTCTGTTTTGTTTCATCGACCGTACTGTAAGCCTGTAATATAACTTTTGAGGATTTTTTTTTCTCTGCCCCATAATTTTTCCACCTCCCTTACATTAAAAAAGAAAAAAATCCCATTATCCTATTGGAATCAGCAAATATTTAACCTTAGTTGATAAATAGAAGTTTTCCTTTTTCACAATTTTTTACTATTAAGGACAAAGCAACATCATCACAGATTTATTAGATTGAAAACCACCTCAACATTGTACAAATTACATCATGATTCTTTTCCTAGCGGGTCCGTCTGGCTCGCACTCAAGAAACCTTTCGCCAAAACAGAGTTGTATCCTAATTCGCATCTAGCGTGTGGGTGGCAGCTTTTTGCAAAGGATGTATCAAGACGTCCCTATCAGCTAAAAAAGTTCTCCACATTCATTTATCCAAGTGGAACAAAAGAGACCATGGCTCTGCATCCCTATCCATTAAAGTAAAATATCATCTCCAATGCAAGATTAACATGTCCCACTTACTTCCTAAAC
The DNA here is from genome assembly GCF_009389715.1 of Phoenix dactylifera. Classification (NCBI taxonomy): domain Eukaryota; kingdom Viridiplantae; phylum Streptophyta; class Magnoliopsida; order Arecales; family Arecaceae; genus Phoenix; species Phoenix dactylifera. The sequence continues at coordinate 3,242,947 of NC_052394.1, read as the reverse complement.
AAAAAAAAAAAAAAAAAAATCTCCTGCCACCAAAACCAAATACCCCATTAGTTTCGGTGACATCAGCCAATTAGAAAACGAGGCTCCCGTGGGTGCATGGTCGATCATTCAACCCTCGAGTCGGTGCTCTGACCGTACCACCACAATCCGCAAACAAATTGGAGGCCCCACCCATGCATGTCGACTGCATCCGCCAAAACCAAGTCAGAAACATCGGCTGGTGCGAGGACCGGATTTGCCGCTGTTTTGGTCGTAAACCTCTTCCAATCTCTGACACCAACTCCACCCTTCTTTCCTTCTTTCTTTCTTTCATCCCCCAACCCAAATGTGAAACGCTAGACCGGAAGAATGGTGGATAAAATGGGAGACCGAAAGGAGGAGCGATGGGACCCATACCTCGACATCTTTTGAAACCAGCACCAGCTTCCCCTCCCGTTCAAATACAGAGCCCGCCCCAACGCATTCACCTTCTTTTAGCCTTTCCACCAACTCGCATGCCACCCTCTCTAATGCTCCCTTGGCTTCCCTCCTCTGCCGGTTCAAATTCTCACTCTCTGGCAGTCATCAAGCGACGTTAAATTCCACGCTCCCATCATTATTCCTGTTCCCCTCCTTCAATTTCCTCTCCTCATGAAGCTCTCTTCCCCCTCTTTCGACTCTCGCTCGAATGCTGCTGCAGAAGGCTGTCTGTCGGGAATTCTGCACCGCTTTCTTTGCGGGAGTCTCCGCAGTTACGGAGATGGAGAGGAGGCCGATGAGGTTGATGCTGCTCTTGGCCAGGAGTGGAGGAAGGCTGAGAAGAAGGCAACGCGCACTCCTGGCATTGTGGCGCGCCTCATGGGGCTAGAGTCTATGCCCGTGTGCCCGTGTGCTGCTTCCGAGTCGATCGGGAGAAGCCGGTCCACGAACTCGCTCGAGACATGGCCTGGGTTTCTCTCCGAGAGAAGCCGATGTCCCCCGGTCAGGACATCACTGTCTTTCCGAGAAGTACCGACGTACTTGAGGCAGGAGAATGAGGACTTCCTGCTTCTGAGCTTCGCGCCCGATGATGAGGGAGAGACGATGGGATCGAGTGGAATGAGACATGGGACGCGCTTTCGAGAGATGAAGGAGAGGAAGAGAGAAATCACGTGTGTTGAAGAAAAGAAGAAGAAAAAGAAGAGAGACGAGCATCAGCACCGTCGCAAGAAGAATGTGCCTCGGAGAAGGCATGATGAAGTTGAGGACTCCGCAGTCCATTCTCCAAAGAAGAATGCTCGTAGGAAAGGCTGTCGAGGTACCAAAGCAGAGGATTTGATCAAGCCCACAAAGCACGCAGAAATGCCAAAAATGTTGCGCAGCTCCAGCATTGCAAAAAAGAAGCTAGAAAATGCTCGAGAGAAAGTGGAATCGGAATGCAGCTCCCAAAATTCCAGCCCCGTTTCGGTTTTGGATCTCGCATGCGCCGATGATGACTGCCGCATCAATAACAATTCCCCATCTTCAGGTAATGGCTATGTCGTATACTGACACTAGTTTCTGAAATGTTGTATTTTTTGCTAATTGTGATCCGCATCTCTATATGATGCAGAAGAAGAGAAGCAAACAGCAGAGCAGAGTTCGAGAAGGAAGCTATCATCAAACTTTGAGGATGTCAGCTGCTGCTTATCTCCAAGCATTGGCCTTGTTAGATTCTCCAAGGATGGAGGAGTGAGGTCACTTGATAAGGAAAGCAAGAGATCAAGGAAGCCAGAAGCACCCTGTCCAGATTTTTCGGACGTTTGGGGAAACATGCGCAGGCTAGGAGAGGAGGATCTGAAGAATTCTCCATGGATTTCGAAAGAAATGTGGAGTTCAGAAGGTGTTGGGGATATTGCAGCTGATCTTGGGCTAGAGATATTTGATCTGCTTCTCTGTGAGGTGGTATGTGAATTTCTTAACTGCATTGCATTGTGAAATTGTACATGAAACTTGAAACTTCCTGTTCCCCTGCAAATTTCTCCAATGAATATGTGAACTAATGCAGAAAAGTTCATAGTTAAAGTCACCATCTCCAGTCATCATTTATTAGTCAAAAAATGGACTGAGTTTTTTTTTTTTTTTCGAATACGAAGGATACTTTATAAACCTGAATTGCAAGACAAAATGGATAGAGCAGGTCAAAGAATCAAAATAAAAAATAAGAAATCTTGCTAGATAGCAGGTAACTTTAATTCCCATCATTGGACTATATCTGTTCTCAGTCAACATTATAGTCCAGAATGTTTCATGGATGTCGCTGGCAGCTGAAAGTCTATCTCCTTGCAGAATTCGCAAACTAGGATATCAATTAAGACCGAAGAAAGGGAATTTTAATAATGAGGGAAAAAGAAAAGATGGCAAGAAAATAGTACTAAGTCAAAATATCAATTGGTTGATGAAAATTAAAATTTTTGCCAGATTGCAGCAACCGATAAAATCTGCAACATGACTCGATTCATTGCAACCTGATGAAAAAATATAAAGCTAGATGCAGGCGAGATAGAAGCTGGCAGTTCGCAATATAACTTATGGAAAACATATAAAAATAGATGCAGGCTAAATGGAAGTTGACATTTGGCAATATAACTGATGAAAATACATAGAACTAGATGCAGGCTAAATAGAAGTTATGTAGAAGACTTTAGAATGGTTCAACAAGATGAAGCCAAATAACTTGCTCAACAAAAACGAGATCTTTTGATGTCGCATCCTATCGACGAAGATGGATTTTCTTCCATGCTTACCAGTCAGCAGGGTCTTGAAAGAGGAAGGAAATCCCAATATTATAAAAGAAAAGCAAAGGTGCTAAATTTCTTTGCCATGACAGGGATTGTTTGAAGTATGGGATTGATGACAATGCATAGTCTATAATTTTGCAAGTCGGTGGTGATTTAAGAAATGATCTGTATCATAATCGAGGTCGTAAGAGCCGTGACAAAGTGGCTTGAGAATTCTTACAAGTTACGAGGGGTTTGAATGCATCCAACTCGATTTAGCAAGCGATGTATTTGAATGTATTAGTAAGCCATACATAGGATTAAGATACTGTGGACTTTCACCCAAAATGATGCTTGCATCTGAAACAAGCAATAAGATGACTCAGTCCCAGATGATTTCTATACTCTGTGTAACATTTAACGGCATTGCCTATTTTCACCTAACACGTTACCTTTGAGGGACTGGAGTCCGAGTAATTTCAGGCAACAAAGCGTATGAAGAATAAGACAAAGCAGAAAGGAGACCGTAGACAAAGTATGGAACAACAAAAGATCATGATTTGTGATCAGGGACCAACTTTTTTTTGGAAGAAGCAATTTCCAATCTCCACATAAATAAAGGAGCTCTCCAATAGACAAGGAATATATTTCCAATCTAGCAACAAAAGGAAATTGCAGTAGGAGGACACGAAAAGAAGTGGAGGATAGCATCATTCGGTTCGCGCATGGGAGAAATAATGTAGCTACAGTCAGCCAAAACCACATTACCTTGCAGCAAGTATAGAACCAGTCCATCTACAGGCTAAAAAAAAAGCCAGCAGGTACATATTCTCTGATATCTTCCACAAATATAAGATGACAAACGGAATCCGCTGAAATAAATATGATTCCCAAATCATTGTTCCATGAAGAAAGGGCAAATGGCAAACAATGTATACGCTGAAACAAAGTATCAACATTGCAAGAGTATAAGCTGCTCGATATATCTATACACATACAAACCCTTGCCCAAAGAAAGGCCGCTCAGCCAAACAAATAAATACAGGACGCAGGGGGTTAACATGATTCGATGGTCCATTAGCAGAAGCCTTTACCAAAACAAAAAAAAAAAAAAAAGGAAAAAAGAAGCTTCTACAAGTCTTCTTATTCTCTTCTTCATAATATTGGGAACTCTGGTGAGCCATCTTCTATCAGTATATTCTTCCTCTCAAGCTATATATGAATGAAAGAACGTTTGTACTGTCGTCTCTAATAAGCTCAGATACCCTTCGGGCATGTTTTCTTCTCGAGGAAATGGCCAGTGCTAAAACTATAACTGATTCAAAGAATATAAGAAACCAAGGAAGAAATTAACTTGTCAGATCAATGATAGGTATTGGTTGATGATGGCCTTTAGGCCATAATCTTCCCCTCCCAAGAAGAGGGGAGCTCTGAACCATGGAAGTCGCCTCCAGCAGCGTTGAGTTGGTACCTCTTCTGCTGCTGTTCCAGGCCATGCCGGCCCATCGGTGCCGCTGGTCCGTCCTTCACCAGAGACTGCACCCAGGAAAGGTCGGGCTCATCCATACCCCCCGGCACTGCGGCTGACGCCGGGGCTGCCCCTCCAAAGCCACTTCCAGCCTGATTGGTTCGGAAGTTTAAAGATGCCGACTTTCTCAGCTTGTTCAGCTCCTCCCCTTGAACTCCCCAGTCCAGCTTCCCGTCCGGCGAGCCCCAGTCGGAAAATGATGCAGCCGCCGCTGCAGCGGTAGTCATTGAAGAGAGGGTCGACTGGCGACCTGCCGTCGCTCCGCGGTCAATGAAGCTCTGGCTCCGCTTTGCAAACGCTGAGGCCCTCGAGCTCATGATGGCCTTTGCCATCGAGTGGTCGAGCCCAAACGATGAAGTCGCACTCACGGTTGGAGAAGAAGGCAAGTTGCCTCCGTAGCCAGAAAGCAATTGAGACCGGACTCCAGTGGGTGACTGGAATTGAGCTCCGGCCGAGGATGAGGCGGTTGCCGTCTTTTTCGGAGGAAGCCCCTGCAACTGAGACAGCACGGATGGATCAAGAGAACCAAATAGCTCGTTAATATCTGATGCCCGAGAGGCGGCGGCGACGGCGGACAGGGAGTTCGGGGTCCAGTTGGCCCGAGGCGAGGCGGTGCTCGAGAACTCATCGATCAGATTCTGCCGGTACCCTTCAAGCCCGAGCAAATCCAGGTCGAAACTCAAATCCCTGGCGCTTAGCGGTGCCTTCAGCCTGCTGCTCGGCAGCTGCAAGGAGGGCGGAGTCGCCAAGCTGCCCGGCTGGTTCATCCAGCCTGTCGCCGCGCCCAAACCCGACGAAGCCGACGGCGACATGGCCGACCCTGTCTGCTGCATCATCATCAAAGCTGTCGCCATATCCAACGACGACAGCCCCGGTGACGACGACTTTGGGGAGGAGAGCATCATCCCGGCGACGGAGGCGGCAGAAGGGTTGACCGAGCGGAGCTCCTCGGGCTTGTGGGCGAAGAAGCAGACGCGGCGGTTGCAGCCGGTCTCGTCCTTGCATAGGCGGGTCCGGTATTGGGCCGGGTGGAGCCAGCTCTCGAATACCCCGTGGGCGTACTCGCAGGCGTCCCCCTTCCGGCACGACCCCTTCCGGAACTCCGGACAGGGGACGCAGCTGTAGAGGTACTTCCGGGGGTCGCGGCGCCGGGCGTTCTCCCCCGGGTGGACGAACGGGCACTCCGTCCAGTCGTGGGAGTAGGCCCTGGAGCAAGGTTTGACCTTGAAGGTGTACATCCGGAACTCGTCCGTGCCGTAGATCCCGTTATTGATATCGGGGAGGGTGATGTCCAGAGGGTATTTCTTCTCGCCGGACTTCGTCTCCTCTTCTTTTGCTCCTCCGGGGGATGAAACCCCAGGGCAAGAGGCTTTGAGGACGACTTCGAGGGAACGGGCGGTCGAGGCGGAGAACTGGCGGGCGATGACGTCGCCGGGGCGGTTCCCGGCAGCGTCGGGGGCGTCGACGTCGGCGGCGGCGTCGACGAGCATCTTGACGATTCCAAGGGACGAAGGGGAGCCGCCGGAGGCGGCGCAGTGGAGGGGGGTGGTGCCGTCGGAGGGAGAGCAGCGGGAGGCCTCGGCAGGGCGGATGGAGAGTATGTAGGCGAGCACGGCGGGGCTGCCGTAGAGGGCGGCGATCATAAGCGGGGTGCGCTGCTCGAAGCCCATGGTCCGCCGGCCGGGGGAGCGGCAGTACCAGGGGGCTGGGCTGTCGAGGGGGAGGCCGTCGTCCTCGACGGCGCGCTTGAAGGCGGGGAGGTCGTCGGAGGCTGAGAGCTCGAGGAGGAGAGAGGCGAGGGAAGCCACGGCCGGCAGCTTCTCGGGGTCGCCGCCGGCGCCCATGGCGGCTGGGCCGGTGGGGGGAGACGGAGGCGGTAAGGGCTTCCTGGGGCCGCTACACATATCCTTTTTCGGACTTACGAGAACCGCGATCTGGGTTTGGAAGGGAAGGCCAGGGAGGGGCACGGGGGGTCGAGAGGAAGTTGGTCGTCGGGTGGGGCTTTTGTAGTTGGGGTGGAGAGGATAAAATAGGAAGGAGGTAGCTTCCGGGCGTTGCCTTCTTGGACCGCCAGCACGGCGCGAGAGGGCGCCAACCGTCTTCCCCGACTTCGGAATGAAACGCAAACTTCCTCTAAATGAAATTCAAATGAAAATAAAATGTAAATGATAAATGAAATTCAAATGAAAATGAAATTCAAATCCCAGGGACCGGATTCGCGGCATCTCATTGCCGCCCTTACTCTTGGTACCATGTAACGGACCTCACCTCATCGTGTTGCTGCTCCACTCACTATGACTCATCTCCCATCTCATTATGATCCAAACCATCTTAATTTAATCAATCTTTTCATAATTCGAATTAGACCTAGTTAGCAGATTATTTTTTTTTGTCCGACGAAATTAAATTTAATAGATGATAATAAAGTATCTAATTTCTCTTACAAGCGAGAATTACAGCAAATGACTCGAAGAAGCTCGCACCCTCGCATCCCAGAGTCCGTCCGAAGCTGAAGGCGGTTCAATGCGCGTCGATAATGCTACGGGAAAGCCAAGGAGTGGGAGGTGGGCCCCGTGGGCCTTTATGTCTGCAAATGGGAGATCGACACATCATCCGTGCTTCCCGGCTAATAAATGTGGGGAGGATAAATTTGTCCGCCCGCCGCCCCCAATCAGAGAGGTTGGACACGTGTCGGGTGCTTTGACCGGCTTTGACCGGAAGCAAGCACGGTGGGTGAATGCGCGGTCAGCATTCCACTTGGGTTCCCAATCGCAGCGAATCACCGTGCAGTTTCCCGATCCCGCCTTTTATTAATTTAGCTATTATTTTATTAATTTGGCTATTCTTTTATTCATTATTAATAAATGTAACGCACTCTGCAGGCTCGGGTTCCAAGACGGAATCTCGAATCCGGAGTAAGTTGCCAAAAATATCGTCCCTCCTCACGGGTGCGGGGATTGGGGCACCCTCCACGATCTTACCGCCTCCATTGACCTTCATAATAACAGCTTTTGCCCATGCAATATGATACTTTTTCTTGAATTTATATTTCTTACAAATTTTTCTTTCAAAAGAGTTTGTAATCCAACATCTTAAAAATATCTTTGATGCTTCCATTTTTTAAACTCTATTACGATAGTTGCCGTATTTATTTAAAAAAAGAAAATAAAAAAAGAAACTTTGATAGATTAATAATAGGCTACATGGAGGTGACGATAACGACATGGAGAAGGCCGACAGGGGCACTTCAGATGATGGACGGGGACCATAAATCAAACGGTCATGATCGAACAGGAAGTCAAAGAAGGGAGGGATCGTGTTCTCACTCGTCTGCCCTTTGGCGCGATGCGGAGTGTAGCCCAGTCATTCTCATCGATAAGGAAACGCTACGGTGTTTTTTTTTTTTTTTTTTGATTTGAATGTTTCTTCTCACTAGTTGATTTCCTGCCCCCCACACTGGGTTTACCGCCTCACATGTGGGTACGTCACTCCAGCACCACCTTGATACAAATGGAAGGAAAGTATAATCGCCAATAAGTCAGTCAGACATGGAGCATCCGATCTTCTAATTTAATCGACGCCCGCGCGTTTCGAATCCGGACAATTTGGACGGAATTATCGTCCCCTTACCACCAGGCTACTATCTTGGCGGCGATTTTCTGTCCTTTATGTTAAAGATTGGGGTATTAATTGACGCATTTAGTATTTCCTCTGTTTGCAGGATGATGTGTTAGTCCTTGCCCGGGAAGGAAAGGAGCTGGGTGCACGCAGGACCAGAAACCCCACCAACTTGCATGGGTCCAAAAATTCCATGTCACATAGTTCTCATGTAAGCTATGAACTAAAATATAGATATATATGTACGTATAAAAATGCTATGGTATTATTTTCTGTCTAGATTTCATTATTCAGATTGATTTCGATGAGTACTTAACTCTGTGCGGAAGAAGCATTGGTGCTTTATCTCTGAGAAGCACCATGATTACCCACCTAGATCTACTTTTTATCTAAATCTCTTAGCACAGAAAAAAATGTACCAATCACTTGACTATGAGCCTCTATCAATGAACAAACTTCATTGTAATCAAAATGCTTATCAATAACATAAAAAATTGTTTAGTCATAGTTGTCTATAGCCAGTCCAATAACACTATATAAAGAACAAAAATGCTATGGTCAGTGAAAATAATTCTTGAGGAGCAGATTACATCAACAAATTAATCATTTTCTTCACTCAGATCAAGTTGATTTAGAGATTTTCAAGTGGATGGCTTTACTCGATGTGTCCCGTGCTTCCCATTGTACTAGTCTATGCGCACGTATTCAAGTTAAACTCTCATCGCAGGGAATCATCTGAGTCTTGTCACATTTACACATTAATTTGTTTTTTTCCAGCAAATGACCAAACTTATAATTTAAATATGAATCATTTGATATGGGATTAGCTTGCATATAATTTTTTTTAAGCAGACGAGCAAATTAATCACATGTCGAGGTAATCATTTGGTAGTTAAGGTGAGGTCCATGTAGACTAGTTATACTTGAAGACAAATTAATGTCAGGGCCCTGATCTTATCCAGTAACTGGTGCACAAATAGTGAAGCCACGCACTAACTAATATAATGGATTTGAAACAAATGGTAGGTTGGGTTCAGGCAGGACAATGCATCAACTTACAACTGCAGCTGTTGAAGATAATTAAATGGTCATATTGTAAGGACAAATGCATGAGGTACAAGTAGTGATATGAAGAAACTAAGACTAAAGGTACGAGGTACAAGGAGGAGAGAATGGTATCCAGATGCTGGTGGCATGGAAAAATTTTAGAGACTATAAATTTGACCAAAAACACTAAATTTTAGCTCAAATAGCTCCTAACATGATATACCGTAAAACATACCGTACTACACCAGTTCGGTATCAGTATCCAATACAAATAGCATACCGACATTCAATACGCCAAAAAAATTTTGTACTATACCGTACCGGCAATATGCTAGCGTGGCACCGATACAAAGTTCGGTATCAAAACGGCAAATTTTAACTTCTAGACTCTAAAAAATTATGCTATAATGTTGAGCCTATATTGGCATAAGCTTTACTGCGCTACTTCATTCCCTGCTCAATAAATCAGCCATGGGAGTCAGCGATTGGGTTATGCAGTAAACCCCATCAAATCTCAGTCAACAAATTGAACATGTTGTAGTTGGTGTCTTCTGCGCATGTATAAAAGAGCCCTTTTTTTTCCCCCTCTTTTCTACCAGTAGAAACTATAGGAGCTTCTTCATGGGTCTATTAGAATCTAAATCATATAGAACTTACAATGACTCTCGGTTTCAACAGCAACAACAAAAAAAGACAAAAGAAAATAAAAGAACAATATTGCATTGTTACTATATCGATTATTGAGAGGTACAAAAGATATTATAGTTTATGTATTTGTTTGCGACATTATAAGCAGAGGCCAGATTGATGGTGGACGTTTAGCAAGTTGATAAAGAGAAGGCAGAGAAGAAAGATGATGATGCGAGACACCAAAGTTGACCGTTGAGAGGATTGGCTGCCAGGGCCGACATTCTAGATGGAAAGATCGTTCCAAATGCAAAGAACACAATCCTGACCAAGTGGGAGTAGAAAAACTATCAATAGAAAATAAAATTTCAAGAAAAGGAATCAACATCTCCGTCCTGCATTGACTGCCATTTTATGTTTAAATCCCGTTATTTAAATCTAAATCTTTGATTGGTATTGTCATTTTATTTAATTTTAATTCTTAGTCTGCATGTAAAACAGTTCCGCTGTGTGCAAGGGTCGTAACATTTCCAATTAGGTCCGATCAGATCAAGCTAAGATGCATCTATAATCTTGATCGACCATGTATACCGTGACTCAGCATTAGATTTCAAGTGGATCCATATCCGGCCACAAATTAACCTCATGATACAATACGAACAATCTAACCTTCGATAGCGTTAGGTTACCTCTTCCCAACCTGATCCAACCTGCTTGATCTAGCTCCAATGATTTTGGTTTAACTTTCAAAAAAAAAGAGATTTTGGTTATGAAATTTCAGAGCGAACTAAGCAACTCTTCTTAAAATCAAGAGTACATGACCCAACTTGAAACATTACAAATCATGACTTGGGTTGAAACTTTGTTTCACGGATGGATTTGTTTAAATCATCATTCGAAAAACTTAACCCGCGTGTAACAACAGGAATTAATTGGATGTAAAGGTAAAACGACCGAGTATAAAGGAAGTTCTGACGAGCACAAGATCATTAAGTTCTTATGGGCTTTCAGGTGGCTTTGATAGGGGTGGGGGTGGTTTGGATCCTCGGAGGTCTATCATTTGACGCACCGTAACCTTGTGGAGAGAAGTTCAGGTGAGTTAAAGGGCTTGTGGCTAAAAAGGCCAACATACTGGGTAGAGCAAACCTAGTGGACCAAGGGATCTTATTAACCTACTTGGGAGGCCCAAAGCCATTCCAAATGATCGTCAAGCAGGCCCATCATACTTAGCCTTCTAATTCGCCACACTTGTAATCCATAAGAGGATGGCAATACTGCAAGCAGAACTATGTACATTTATTGGTGTTCATCAACAGCTGATAGCTCAGCTGATTGATACTTAACCTCTTCAAGTGAGACATCTCAGATTCAAACTTGAATATACATACATAGACATACATACATACATTTTGCATCAAAAAAAATATATACATACACACGCATACATATGTATACATACATAAATACATATAGCAGTCCTTTTTATGGTCCCACATCCAAGCATCAAGCGAAGGTTTACTCGATCAGGTGTTTCTAAGACAATTTCTAAGATCGAATAGCATAGCATCATCTCTCTAACTGACACACAAGTATCATCACAATTAAAAACTGCCTTGCAATTAAAATAATAAAGCTCTGATGAAGAATTAGGTGTTAAATGCTGTAGCTAGGTATAGATGCAACTACCCGAACATGTATAATAACTTTAGCATGAGTACCAGAAGAGAAGATGTTTGTAACCGAAGCAATAGAATTCGAGCCCGAGTTCAGACCGGGTCTGGTCCACCGTCCTAGGATGACCCTGGCCAAATATCAAACCTAGATATGGGAAAGTTTATTTATATGGACCCAACTCAAATCTATATATCTTAAGGGGTCCATTTAGAGTCCATGAATACATACTTGTCAAACAAGAGTTGTGCATGGAATTTTGATTCAACACGTAACTTGAGATCCTTGTATCAAAATCCAAATCCAATGAAGTTGCCAAAATTATTTATTGGGGTCTATCAAGAGTCAACAATGACAATGTACTCCAACATATAATATTCTCGGGAGCAGTATATGATCAGGAGTAGCTGAACTACTCTTTCTTAAATTTGGTTTTGGGACTATATTTCTCTTTAACATGCTTCCTGATCGTATACGTACGTGTATAAAAGGTCACACGCCTGAAACACCACTCAGATCATGGACCACCAGCCATATAATGGAGAAGTTGTGAAACACTTAAAAATACTATGCCCACCCTCTCATACTGTGAGTATGATGAAGAGGTAGCAACTACGAAATTCGACATTTACAATTGTGAGACTAGTTTATTGGGCAGGTACCTTATAATTCAGAAATTTTTTTGGGCATGGAACCTTTTCCCCTTAGTCCCTGACAACTCCTGGTCATGTTATCTTAATCTTGTTTCTTTGTCCAAATTAACTACTAGGTGGTGGTGGTGGTCCACCCAGTAACAAGAATATATGTTTTAGAGGAGAAAAACTTTGGAGTCGTGAGCTAGGATCAACTAACCAATCCATGTTGCACAAAACAGTCAAACTATTAATAGGTTGTGCAAGCCGTTCTGTTTAAAAAGGTGGTCAAGCTAAAACTCAAGCTTTAGTAGGACAAACTAAAATATTATCATGTTCTCTGGGTTTCATTTTTTTGACCTCAATCCTCAAGGCAGCATGCCTTGATTAAAAAATCAGAGCAATGCTGTAATTTATATCATCAAACACTTCGCTACTCAGTGAAAAAAAAATATCTCAAGCTCTACTCTTTGGTACTTTCTTATAGCTAGAAGTATTTTCTTTTTATTGAGCACTTTGCAAAGCCTAAACAATAAAACCAATTTTTCCTACAATATTAAGATTCACATCTGTTGTATATTTTGAATACATTCACATGAACAATTATGTAAATGGCCAATGGTATCGCTGCACATGCTTCCAATGCTAACTGAACATTTTCCTGACCACCCTCAACAAATTTGAAATAATTAGATCTTCTCAATCAGGTGTACATAATGCCCCAAGTGAAAAATAATGAATAAAAAAGTCGATGACTACTTACATTCACTTATGATATATACTCATGTCCCAAATTGCAGTTTTGAGAAGTTGAAGAAAAAGGAAGCATGGTATTAAGAGAAGTCACATGCATTAGGTCTACAAGCAATATTGTTTTCTGATCTTTTGAATACAGTTATATTGGAACAATATGGTGCTAGCTAGTTTGCCATCACTAGAATTTGAATCCTGAATCTTTTCCAAAAGCAAGTCCTGGATATGAACCATGGATCACTTCCAACAGCAAACCCTTAGAAGAGTGTTGCCAGCCAACTAAGATAATGTTAATTGGTCTTTTGAGTACAATATCTCTTTCAAAGGAAGATTGCAAGCTCTCTTGTTTTTTTGAAAAACAAAAAGCAAAAAAGAAAGATAGCTGTAAAGAAGCATTATTTATTCCTTTAAAGTGTTGGCTTCACTAATCTTTCTTCACCATCCATTCATGCATAGATATCTTCATCCTAAACTAAACCAATCTTCCAGAAGAGTGTCTGACACCCAGGAGATGAGCAGACTAACATTATCATTGCTCAATCACTTTATACTTGTGCAACCCTTAAACCCCTCATCCTCACACAGAAACACCACGAATCCATGATGATCCTGTGTAGCTAGTATTTATTCATGAGGCTTTGGTCTCTCCTTTGCCCCCTTTCATGATCCACAAATCATAGCTGCCTGACTCATCACAGTCATTATATCTCTCCTACATGCCAGTGTCCTGTGTTAGTCATGTACTCATTGTATCATTCTGCACCCTTAAATTCATTTCACCTATTATTAAAGAGCTCTGTCGTTCTCTTGAAAAAGTAGAAATAATGCTTTATTCTTAAAAAAAAATAAGAGTTATAACTATCTTAAGGTATTTATCAAGTACATCAAATTGACAAACCATTTACATCGAAAAGAAAGCAAAGTAGATGATTAAACCTTGTTAAACATAATTCTAAGACGAGCAGCTTAGATGTGTGAATCACACGCATACCTAGGGGAATGGACATAAGTTGTTTCGTTATTGTACGTATTTGTGACTCACACATCTGAAAGGTTCCTTACTGCTGAAAATTCCTGTCTTAAAAAAACAACACTCTGAAATTCATGTTAGCATTACGAGCAGCAGCAACAACAACAAAGATCATAAATTATAAATTATAAAGAATAGCCCACAAGGATATCTAAAGTATTCAAAGTTGCACAACCTTGTAGATCTACTCATCACTATCAACAAATTATGCACATGGTTTGTTTTCATTACTGGCAAACAAATTAACAATAGGTATATCTGAAGTACATTCTAAAACCGATTTAGCTCTCTTATTCTCCTAAAGTCTACTTGATCGTTCAACTAAAACAATATTCCCAATGCCTCCTAGTTGATCATAAGCATGGGGAGATATCATTGGTTTATTAATAAAATGTTCAATTCAAAATTTTGAGATTTTAGAATTCCATATTGGATATTTATCTAAACATAAACTTAGCTAAAAATAAAAACTTGTCTTACTCTCAAATAACTTGGTTTTCTAAATAGATAAGATTTAATAACTTAACTTTATTTTTCTCTCTTCTCTTGAAATTCTATGAAAATTCTATAGACATATCTATAATTTTTTCTCATGCGATATCCTAAAAAGAACCATAAAGATGCTTTCTCTTCCCAGAAGACATCCCAAATGGATGATTTGCAAACAAACTCTTATCTCTTCGGAAGACTTTCATAAATGAAGAGATGCATTCTTACGAAAAGATGTATCTGATCTGATAGTGATCCCAAAGGAACACAACCCTTGATGAATGGATGGAATATGTGAAGGATTGTATTAAACGAAAGAATGCTTAAGCACCTAAACATACCCACCCTTTTATATCTATAAATAGGAAAGGGATCATATTTTCCATCTATCAGAACAACGTCCTCTTTCCATCTGAATAACACCAAATTTGAAAAAAGAATTGAGAGCATTAAGTGAGTGAACTTAAGTGCACTCATTAAACATTTGAGAAGAGGATTGTATCTACATAAAATAGGATTGAGAGAAATTGCTTCAATCTAGTTTTAGCTAGTTCGAGTTTGACCCTGATTCTCCTTTGTTAGAGCGCACTTTAAGGAGAACACTAAGCAGTTTGTTGTATCTTAGGGTATACCGTCATCAACTATTTGGACCTGGGCAGGATTAATTCTACTCTAAAGGAAGCACCTTTCCGTGGCTCAAACTAGACAACATTAAAACTTAATTTATTTATTTAGAGTGTGTGCATAAAGACATTAATTAGGTATTAAAGGTAAAACAATAAAACCACATAAAAAAATAATAAATTTTAGTAGGTAGATTTTTCCAACGGATACTTCACATTGATCAACACTAGGTCGTCTCCTGTAATTACAAATGTTGTCTCATATGTTTGATACTAAGGTCCTGACGCATAAATTAGGGTAAAAAAAAACTTTGGAATCCATGATGGTCAATGTAATTTTATGTCTTTTTTATTTAGACGGACAACACTTTGCTACCTTTTGTTGCTTAAGATTTTAGCAACATATTACTCGTGTAACCAAATGATACACAAAGATGATCCTATGAATCATTTCTACATCATAGTTACCTGTTTGAATTTGCTCTTGATTACTTTCAAGATTACCGAGCCATACAATTTCACCACCACCTAAGAGTAGAAGCTTCTCATTTTATATGAACGGGGCTTACCATTTTACCATCTCATGCAATTGTATCTGAAACAGGAATATGATTTTTTTCTAAAACAAAACTTAGACCTATAATATAGAAATAAAAAAAAAAATTAAGCCTATAATCTACTTAAGAAACAACAAGAACAATCAGTTCTATTGTATTTGAAAGTGTATATCTCAGTTCACAAAGATATACAATTATATGACCATTAATCTTAAAATTAGAGTTCTTTTGCAGGTTCATAGCTAGATATTTGAACGCTAAAACCTAATCCTTTCTTCGATCACTGAGCCTGTTGACTATTTTGAAAAAGAAAAGAAAAACATTACTATTTGACCGTGTCATTTGGGTTTATATTTTTAGGCACTTCGTCACATATGCTCGAGTCAATAGGAATTCTAAGAGTCCACAAACCTCATTTTATTACCACTACCGAGCATGTTCTGCACCTCTCCATACTCCTATCCAAATCTAATCTTCTTCTTCATACTCCCTTCCAAGTTCTCCATATTATTGTAATCGTAAAGTTTATACCACACATGGGGCTAACAGGCGGCTATCCTTCAACAAATTTCCGAAACAACATTCTCATTCGTTTTCAACGCTATCTGAAAGAAATATTCTGTCAAAGAAAAGAAAAGTAAAAACTAGACTTTTCCTTAGAAAGAAAATAATGTATCTGAACATGTATGTCATAAACAATGGCATGTTCCTCTCTCTCTCTCTCTCCAATATAAATTAACCTAGATTTTCTTTTGGGAGATTTTTGGAGGTGGGTATCAGCAACGTAAGAGATTAGAGATTTCAGTATTATATAACGGTCCAGTGCATGCTGCTCTCCTTCACCAAGTTCTGAACACAAGGGGCATTCTTTTAAGAACTTATACTAGCTGCTTTGATTTGAGTAAAGAAAGAAGTGCTGTTAAAGATCTAACCCATCATAAAAGTAGATCATGATTTCTTTTCCCCTTTTCAGGTGTCAAAAAAAAAATGATCTAGTGGAAGAAGAGGCATTTGCATGCTTCTACGGGATCATGATACCGATACTCCTTTCTCATGGCGGGCAAAGCTTCTCTCAAAGATAATCTTTTCCGAGCGAAATCTCTCAAAGATAATCGAGCAGTATCCTTTTTCGATTTCTTTATAAACCCTAACTCTTTTTCTAAGCAAAGGTAAGAGAAACACAAAAAGGAGCATAGCAGCACAGATTCAAAACCAAAGGCCAAATTCAAAGTGCAAACCTTTTGTTTCTCTTTTCCTTCCCCGTCTCATACCACGATCAAGAGGGAAGCCATCGCCTTATATTTCTTAACAACGAGCTACAACCCTTATAGAACTACAACCCTTCTTTTTCTAGCTTCGCAAGGAGGACGGTTACTAGAGCGTCTCGCCTCTCCGCCCGGACCTCCTCCCTCGCCCGCCGCTCCTCCTCCCTCTCCCTCCACGTCCTCTCCATCGTCTTCCTTTCCTCCTCCAAAGCGTCCATTGCTCTCCTCCACTCCTCCTCTTTAGCCTTCCTCTCCGCCTCCCTCGCTTCTGCCGCCGCTATCCATCGAGCCTGCATTTCCAGCTGCCGCCTTGCAAACTCCTTGAGAGCATTCTCCACCTCTTCTTCAAATCTCCTCGTCCTCTCCACCCTCTTCTTCTTCTTACTCCTCCCCACCTTCTCCTTCTCCTCCTCCTCCTCCTCCTCCTCCTCCTCCTCCTCTTCCTCCTCCTCCTCTTCCTCCCCCCACTCCTCTCCTTGGACTTGCACTCCCTTCCCTTTATCTTTTTTCGAAACCTGCAGCCTCTCCATCCTCGCTGAGAATATCGTCCGCAACTCCTCGAGGAAGGGGAACTGTCTGCTGCCCTCCCCGTCCATGGCCTCGATCCCCTGCTCCGAAAAAGCCATATGTTTTTGAGCCAAAAAAACAAAAAGAAGAGAGGAAGCGATGAGAGAAAGTAATAACATATCGAGTTGACCTTGAAACGAGAAACGAGGTTCTTCCACTTGGACTTGCACTGCTCCGGGGTGCGGTTGAAGCCCTTCTGCCGGAGCCTAGCAGAGATGGCTTCCCACAAGGGCTTGTTGCGCTTGGTCTCCATGAAGCTCCGGTCGAACTCGGCTCGAACGGCCAAGAACTCCTTGGTCTCGGCGTGAGTCCATTGGGGAAACCGGTCTCGCTCTCGATCTCTCTCACCACCACCACCACCCTCGGGTACGGGGTTCACGTTGATGTAATAAGGGTTGTAGTGGTGGTGTAGCTCCATGGCTAGCTATCTTGAGATAGATAAGAGAAGGGAAAAGGGGTTATAGAAACAAGAAGAGGGGAAAGAGTGTGAACTGAGCTAGCTAGGGTGGTGGGCGCGGGGGAGAGAGGGAAGGGGGTATGGGGATTGGAATCGAGAGATCTGTGGGAGGGGAACACAGGGTGGGGACGGGCAAGTCGTGGTCGCATTTTATCCGTCAACGCGGAAACCGCTCGCGTTCCCACTGCTTTTCTCTGTGGGCCGGGTCCCAGCGGATGAGTCCGGGTGGCGTCAGGCTTACGCGAGGGAAGAATTCACCGTGGCCAAGGCGACGCAGCGCCTGTCATTCACACGAGAAGTCGCAAATGACCACTCGATCGCACGGCCACTAATCATCTGGATGCCACGTAGATGGAGACCTCGTCTTGTGAACGGAATCGGTGCAGCGTTAGCTTCCCTCGCTCAGATTGCCTTGCTTGCTAAGTTTCCATCGTGTGAATTCTCGAAAGGTCGCCTCGGAGAACCTGCGGGCGGCGGGGAATATTGACGCGTGGTTTGGGACGCGCTGTAATAAATGAATGATTTGCGCGCGATTCGTGTTTGATTGCTCGCAAGGGAGCAGCTCGATCGGCGCTTTATTCCCACCGTGCTGATGAACGCAAAATCTGAACGAAGCTCTGAGATGGAGCTAAGTCTTTCATGGGGAAATGGATTCAGGTTTCAGATGGACGCAGCTTAGTCTTGTTCGCCGCATCTCGTACTGCTTCATGTTATTATTTATCTAGGCTTTTAGTGCAATTTGGGTTATACATCCGGCTTGGGTTTCACATTGGCTGAGTATTCCTGCCTTTGTCACCTGGCAAGAGTTTCTGGCTGCACCTTGTATTGCTTCCAACAGAACCAAGCGTGGGAAATGCGGCTGCACGTGCGTGACTAGAATTACTTTTCTTATTCAATAACGTAATATTTTGTTAATGTTTCATATCTGTATAACATTTAAAATTTTAAGAGTTCTCATCGATATATGGATGTCGCATTTAGGGTTGAAGCCATGCCTGCATATAAATTACATTTACACACCAAAATTTTGCAATTTCGATTGGCATCACTGAATTATTTTATTGTAATAATATAGTCCAATGTCTGTTAACCATGTAGTATTGCATATAAATTATCGCATGACTATCATGTGATAATTGATACATGTTATTACATCCAAAATATCCTTTTTTTTCTCCTTAAGCTTGATTGCACAAAATACCATAATGGTTACCCTTCTCATTATGAAACCCTTTCCAAGTGGTCCGTACAATCCTCTTTCATCCTAACCCTGACCCTTATTGGGGAAAATGTTATAAGGATCCTTATGTAAAGATGAAGGAGCTAGATTTGGGGTGGAAGCACTTCTTAAATTTATGACATGTTATTTATTTTAATAAGAATTAGTGTTATTTTCATCTAAATATACTTTTAACATGAAAATCTTTAATGATCTTGCATTTGAATCAATTCCATAGAGAGACTTGATACATTCATCATGAATGAATATGGCCATGTAAGGATGTGAAATGTAATTAATGCTTTATAAATAATCTAATGAAGTGAATGGAGCTACACTCCCTCCTTTCTCTTTTTGAAAAAAATAAGTATAAGTTAGCATATGTAGATAAGGAGACTAACTTTAGACCACATTTGAGATTCACTAAATTATATTAATGAATTAATTAACTCAGGAACTCAACCAGCTTGAGAATTTGATCCAGCTCTTTCGCCACGAAAGGATCTATGTTGACTGAGTTGTGAATGAATTGAATTATGAATTACCTTTTTAAGGTGTGTGAACTCATCATCTTGCTCACCACTTGACGTAGAGTCCTGTAATGATAAGAAAGAATCCTTTAATGCGTTGTCCATTAACAGAGCTAGCGATGCAAACCTGCAATTCCATTATCTGTGGTCTATTCGATAATCTGTGCCAAATCTTAAAATGATATTGATTATGACTGAATTAGCGCAAATATCTACATGGCCTTTGAAGATCAAAGCTGATGTATTGGATGTTCACCTATAATTTTAATGTTTAACTGATTATAAAGTCCGGCCGACATTTGAATGCCAAACTCTGTATTCTACAAGGATCGATCCTCCTCAAATAATTGTTGCTTGCAGATCAGTGTTTCTTGTTGCTTCGGACGACACGAAAACCTCCCACATTATTTTTGTTTGTCATTTTCTAGCTCGAGTACAATGATTCTCAAAACCAAAACGACATACAGAATCTATTAGCTTCTCAAATCTAGTTTGAGTAGTATTATTAGAGAGCAAACTACATTAATCTAGATTTAATATAAATGAACATGTGGCTAGAGGAGAGTGGCCGGTTGCTTTTTAGTGCCAGTTGGTTGCTAGTGGAGGGCCAAACGAAGACCCCATCCAACCTTGCAACATCCGACAGAATAATTTTGGGCACATAAGTTATGCATGGGCCCAACCTAAAGCTAAACATCAGCACGTTAAATCATAGTTTGACAAATTCGGATCCAGTCAAAGCAGTCGCTGCCCATCCTTATATGCTTGACCGATCAGAAAGATATGGTGCTTTTCTTTTCAGACTACAAAAAAAAAAGGCATGATGAACACCGCCATTCTGATTCTAGTCTGGTCCTACACTGAATCCATCCTCAATCCTCTTCAACCTATTAAAAAAGCTCATATCAGTTTTCAATCATTCCATGATCATCACCAACTTGAAAAATTTATTCTATTAATTTTATTTTCTTTGTTTTCCTCCTGCAACAAAGCAAAATGTTACAAGCTATGCCGTTGGCCTATCTAGAGATTTGGCCTACCAAGAGATTTAATATCAGTCTAGAGATTTGGCCTACAAAATACTATGTGAACGCGGTGCAATCCAATTTGCTATTTTGTTACACGAAAGGTGACGTCAATATGAATATCTTGCAGTAGGGGATGTCTGCCTATTGCCCTAGGTCGAATCTATCCAATCACCAAGCTGTCATCTTCGAGATGAATAAGATCTGCCATTTGATGATGTCTTCCGAGCTGTCCTCAACCCAGCTGCAGGGATGAACCCTTCCAGCCTCAGGCCCTGGCTTTGTCGTTGATGCCCGGTAACTACATGGTACGGTGCTTGAAGCTTTTTACCAAACACTTTCCGTACACGTCTGGCTAGCGCTGCGGCAAGGACCAACCGGCCACTTTACGCGTTCGGTTGCCTGGTAACCAATGATATGACAGCCTCGTAGCGTCCTTTTTTGCCGTTCCCCCTCATCATCCAAGAGCTCGGAGGACGGCGGAGTCCATATTTTCTGCTATTTTATTTACTCGCCATCTTCCTCTTTCAGTCCTTCTCTCGACCTTCTTCCGTGCACCCTGTTCTTTCTCGTTTCGAAAAGCGATGCGGTTCTTGAACGTCTCGCCGAGATAGGGAACTCCTCGTAAAGTAAAAGACCCCCCTTCGATCGTATCGTCGCCCTCGGGCACTGCACCAAGCGGGCCGCTGCGTCTGTGACCCGGACGACCAGCACGGCGTGATCCATTCCACCGCGACGTCAAGCCGGAAAACTCCCTATTTGCCAACAAGAAGGTGAATTCGCTCCTCAAAGCCATCGATTTCGGGTTGTCCGTAGTCCTCAAGCCCGGTGAGTGTTCTATTACTTTCGAGTCTGATGATTTTGCTCGAGTTGTGATTGGTCTGATGAATTATGGTTTAAAAATTCGATTTTGGGAGCTGCATCTGATCTGGGATACTAATCTGAAGTCAATGCTGCACCGAATAGAACAAAATGCGGATAATTTCTTGATTGCTTGTACATTGGAAAGGAGATACCAAGGGAATTCGCGACAATAAGGTCCAAAAAGTTGTCAGGATCAATTTGTTGAGTTTGCCTAATTGAGAACGCTGAGGTGGATGTGTAGAAAAATTAGGAAGGATAGAGCCCAAATGACCTTATAATGGTGGAGATCCAACTAAAATGGTATCGGCAATTGTAGCTAACATCTCTGAAAACCTTGGAAAGGTGAATGACTTAAATGGATATATCCTAGGGTCTGAAAAGATGTGGGAAAGGCCTAAGCTAAATCACTTGTATGTATTTTGTGAGGAAAGACTCCAAAATGCTGCATAGCTAGAGAATGTAGCTCTTAGTAAGAATTGTTGGCAAATGAGTGATTCGTAAAAGTGACTCACAAACAATACATTCAAGTCTTCTTGGTTATGGTTATTTACTGCATCAGCTTGGTCTGGATGTTCGCAAAAAAAAATTCAACTATGTAACATTGCGGACTGACCCCAATCCTTGGAGGATATCATATTCAGCTGCTTGGAGCAGTCACTATCATATTGAGCCTTCTTGGCTGCAAAAGCATTAAATATCTAGTTTTATACATCATAAGTCATGCAATAATGCCAAGATGGAAGGATTCAAACATGTTCTTCATGCATGTACCAATGCATGCACCAAGATAGAGAGAGAGAGAGAGAGAGAGAGAGAGAGAGAGCAGCCCCTTATTATTGTCAAAAAAAGGGCGATCTAGTGCATGAGGCTCCTACTATGTAGGGTTTGAGAATGTTCGGACTTACTCAACTGTACCCCCATGTGCAAGGAGGTTGCTTCCATGTTTCGAACCTATGATATCCAATTCACAGTGGAGCAACCTAACTGTTGTGCCAAGATTCACCCTCCCTTTTTCTACAGTCACATGTTTCAAAATATAAAATGTTGTTATGATCATTTGGCACGTGCATATCATCAACAGTCCACATGCTTGACTTTACTATACAGTGTTATTAATTTAAATATTTGGTGTATATTTTCCCTTAGCATTAATTGTTTTAACATCATAGGTGAAGGGTTCTCTGAAATTGTTGGAAGTCCATCCTACTTGGCTCCTGAAGTATTAAAGTGCAATTATGGACCAGAAATAGATATATGGAGTGCAGGAGTCATTCTCTATATTTTGTTATGTGGAGGACCCACCCTTTTGGGCCGGTAAGATTCTCTGCCTGCTATATTGTTGTAAAGAGGCACTTCTTGTACATTTCTGATAAGTGATAAGCTTTTATGTAGTATCTCTTTTTCTTCTTTTGTAATGTAAATTTTCTGTCTTATGAACGAGTAGATTTACAGAATTTGAATAGGGGTTGCACAAGCTATTCTTCACGGGCTTATTGATTTAAAATCTGAACCATGGCGAAGTGTTTCAGAAAGTGCCAAGGATCTGGTCTCGCAGATGTGGAGCCTGACCCAAAACTCAGGGCAAATGCAAAACAAGTGCTCGGTACTGCACATTGCTTTCAATTACCATGCCACCTATTGAAGCTGTCTGCTAGCTTTCTGTAGGATATCTGTAGTGTGGATTGCCACCTATTCTTTTTCTTTTTTTTTACATTACTAGACTGGCAGTGATATACCCTTTTTTCTTCATTGCAGAGCATCCTTGGCTTAATGCTAAAAAGGCTCCAAACGTTCCTCTTGGAGATATTGTCAAGTCAAGACAAGCAGTTTTCAATGATGAATAGATTCAAAAGACAAGCTCGTATGTTTGGTGAAGTTTTCAACTTCTGGATCCTATTAGTTTTTTTCTCTCCCCTGTCCTGTTTTCTTATTCTCACACCTGTGCTGTAAATATCTAAAATATTTGGTGTTGATGACTTTTGCTGACATGTTATTGCTGATCATTTCTGTCGATGAAGTTGAAGACATAAGAGAAATGTTCAAGATGATCAACACAGTTAATGATGGCACTGTTTCTTTGTGAAGAACTAAAATCTGGCCTTGTTAAAATTGGGCTCCCACCTTGCAGAGTCTTAAGGTGCAGGTGCTCATTGAAGCTGTAAGTTTACTTCTACCACATACATGTATTCCTTCGGACTTTAACAGTTTTACAGTTTACTTCTACCATATACATCTATTACTTCAGACTTTAACAGTTTAACCTATACCCTGTATTGGTTGGTTGGATTCTAAACCTGCTAAATAAAATATTAAGGTTAAAAGGAGTGCAGTGAACTAGACATCAGCAAACAAGATTTTCATTTGAAAATTATACAAGTCAGGGCTTCTGAAATATCAAAAATATGTATGCTTGTAGGTACCTTTATTTGGAAAAAGCAGTTAAAATGACAAATGGACATAGATGTGTTCACCACCTCTCATGTGTTTTTTTTTCTTTTGAGAAGCTTTTGTGGGAGGGGGGTTTCATAACACCTTGTAAGAGTAGTTTGTTCATACCACAAATGGCACTAGAAGTAAATTAAATATCAAATTGGATATGTTGAATTTCTGTGTTTCAAATGCCCCTTTTTTTCTTTGAAACCCTAAATGAATTGCATCAGACTAATAGGATCTCTCTTTTTTCAGCAGCACCATGGACAGCTCTCTTCCCTTTGCTTCTTCTTCCTTTCTTTTTTCTTTTTGTCTGTGCGTGTTGTGGGTCAGGTGATGGGGCAAATTTCCTAGACCAACTTTTAGTGTAAGAAGATTAATGTTTTAAGAGGAGATCTCTTGTGTGTACGTGTGCAGGCCCATCAAACTCTTAAAAATCCACAAAATGTTCTGAAATCATGTTAATATTGATTAATTTATATTATCTGATGCTGAGGCTAATCCATTCCATATATCTTCAGTAATTTCTAGCTCAAATCGTGTCAATCCTGATTACTACATACTACCTGATACCGAGTCTAATCCATCCCATGTTCTGTAATGCTAATTTCTAGCTCAAATTGATAGAAACGATGCACAGCATTGCCTAGTATCCGCAAATGCTATGTGGTACTCGACTATAAAAACAGGAAGCTGACCACTTTTTAGTGTGGACTCTTTTGGGTTGATTCAAACCTATTTGACAATCCAAGACGAGAGGGTGATCCTTGGCAGTTGGCACATGGTAAGATTGCTTCATTATGGTCTGGGTGTCACGAGTTCGAAACACAGCAACAGCCTTTCCGTATACGGGGGTAAGACTGCATGCGTTTGGCCTTCACACGGTGGCTGGAGCCCCATGCACCGGAGGACAATCCAAGATGAAAACATGTACCGAAGGTCATACTTTTGCATGAATGCTAGTGTTTATGAGTATAAACGCACAGGTGTACTGCATCAGTGACTAGGATCTGTGAAATATCCATTATAAGCTACTCTGAAGAAGCAAATTTAGGATAGGAAGGCAAAATGTCAATTCACACTCATTTTTTCCTTCATGGTGGCATGTTCACACTGAATTATTGATGTTAAATGGGATGAAGAGAATGTAAAGCAGACATCATGAGAGAGTGAATTTTAGAGTGAAAACATAGAAAAAGAAGTTTTTCCCAGACAATGTTTTGCAAAAATGTTAATCAACTATGCACATCGAACAAATTGTAACCTTATTTCCTATTGTTTATGTTGGTATAATTTAATTTAAACATGCTTACTGGCTTTCAAATCTTTAGTCTAATTGCTGAAATCAATTTCATCAAGCAAAAAGTTTTAATTTTTGCTATATACTTAAAGATTGTGAGAACATCCATTAAACCTTCATGCCCATCATCTCTGTCAGTAAAATGGTAGGAATATGTGTTTAAAATGACATTAAATTGTATCTTGATAAGAATTCATAAAATTTATCCATTTTTTTTTAAGCACGTCAAAATTGCACATCGATCCTGTACCCCTTGTTCAATTTTGTTTCTGTTCTTATATAAACAGTTTTCTTGTTTTTTCTCAAAAAAAAATCCTCCCTACTATCTATTTTCTGCTTTGTGAATAGTTTTGTTATTGAGTGTTATTAAGTCTTCATCTCATGCAAAATAGCAAAGTTTCTGTTTTCCAATCATGTGCTGCTCATCACATTCAAAAGCATTTTTAAGGACAAAGGACATGGGTAGGGGGCTTAAAAGATGCTGATTCACATGTCTGAAAACAGAAGAATATCTCCAAAAGAAATAGCTGTGGAAATGGAGTAGCCAAGCGCTGCCTTTATCATAGTTGCCTCCCCTTGTGCCCTCATATCATGTAGATTGTTCCCTGAAGCATTTGGTGATCTGATACCTAAACCTTGAAGCTGGATACCTTGCCTAGCTGCATAGGCACAAGATCCATTAGCAGGGAAATACTGGATTTAGATGTGGTTGCTGATCTGATGTTCATATGGGCAAAGGGAATCAGTTGGTGGATTAGGTCCTTGGTAGGCAAACCCTGATTCGGTGCTGTGTGCTACGTGACTCCAGAGTTGGAGAGTCCATGAAAAAGAATCCTTTCCTTTTTTATAGAAATGTTAGACTTCAACATTGTCTTAACTTCTGCACAATTTTTGCCTAAATTGTCTATGTCAAAAATATATTGGATCTGTACTATATGATTAATTTATACATAAATTGGAATCCTCAACCACATACCCAACTTTTTATCCTGAAGTAATTTAAAGTTGATCAAAGCATTGTTTGGAGAATTCTTTACAGCATCTATCATGATGATCATGCAGGGGAAAGATTTAGAAAGATTCGTTTTGTAGGTATTTGATAAAAACAGATAGCTCTATTTTATTTCTTATTATTATGTCAGTGATGTGCTTATAATTTGGTTCTCTGCATCAATTTTTATGCCATTTGTCCAGGTACAGACTTTCACCATATTTAGATTGAAATCCCATCCCTTGCTCAGCAGATGATGCTGTAGAGTTTGACCAAATATGTTTCTTACAAACAGGTAGATAGCAATGGAAAAGAAGTGGTTGATTATGGAGAATTTTTTGCTGTCTCATCATTTACGGAGGATGGCAAATGATGAACATCTTGATAGGGCCTGTTCGCACTTTGATAAAGATAGGAATGGCTATAGAGCCAGAGAAGTTTCAAGAGGCCTTGGTGGAAGATGGAGCTGCCAACAACACAGATATTGCAAATGATATCTTACAAGCAGACACTGACAAGGTGAACCAAATCTCTGTAGTGCTGAACGAGATGTTTATTTTTTTCCCTCTCATCATTTACAGGGGATGGCAAATGATGAACATCTTGATAGGGCCTTTTCGCACTTTGATAAAGATAGGAATGGCTATAGAGCCAGAGAAGTTTCAAGAGGCCTTGGTGGAAGATGGAGCTACTGACAGCACATATTTCAAATGATATCTTACAAGCAGACGCTGACAAGGTGAACCAAATCTCTGTACTGCTGAACGAGATGTTCTTTTACCCTCATCTCTCATGGATATACTTCCTGAGCTCTTACAGGATTGGATGGATAAGCTACGATGTATTTGTTGATGTGACGAGAACAGGAACCAATTGGAGAAAGGCTTCGCAACACTATTCAAATGGAAGATTCAACAGTCTGAGCATCAGACTGACGAAAGATGGTTCTGTAAACATAGGCAGTGAGGGAACTAATTACTGGAGTTTTTTGCTCATTGCCTGTTATTATTTTGGCCTTTCCAAATGCAAATATCTGTTGTTATTATTTATTGTTTCTTGTCAGTAATCTTGCTTGGTAACCCCTTCTGATTGGCCTTTCCATGTAATTTGTTTGTCTGCTGCAAGAATGAGCAGAGTGCCGCTACCTTGTATGTTTCAATATAAAGATTCTTCTGTTTAACTAACTTTTCACTTTTTATCGGATGTAGTAATTCATCAATTTTGAGTTCTTGTAAGCTTCTAATACTTCTTTCAGGTAGTGATGGCCTCGACTGCATGTTTTAATTTTGCATTACCTGATTTGGTAAGGCATCTTCCTTCACTCTAGAGGACAAGAAATTGATGAGAATCGTTAGCCTCATTCAATATAAAGTTTTAGGTATCGGCACTATATATTCTGCAGTCTTTATTGTTAGCCTCATTCAAATATTGGTATGCTTGTGAGGACTTATGTGGACATGTGTTCACTCCCACATCAGCTATGCATTGACATCTTCGGTATTTATATAGGGCGAATAAATCTAAAATAATATTTTTTAGCTAATTTTTTTTGGATGAAGTTCTAGGTCGTTGTTATAAATGGTATTAGAGTAGATTTAGTTCATAGTTCATGTGGGCTAGGGGATATTGCAGCATGGGTCTATTTGAAGCTGACCATGAGCTGATTGTGATGTTTGTAATTGGCTTTGACTATATTTGGCCTCTTAGAGTGGCCAGTAAGCTAAGTCTTAAGTGGGAGGAGTATTTAA
Organism: Phoenix dactylifera; assembly: GCF_009389715.1. Lineage (NCBI taxonomy): Eukaryota > Viridiplantae > Streptophyta > Magnoliopsida > Arecales > Arecaceae > Phoenix > Phoenix dactylifera. The sequence goes on along the minus strand of NC_052394.1, from coordinate 3,215,259 downwards.
ATATCCCTACGAACATATGCTTAGTCCTACAATAGTTGTGCGCTAGAGATATCTTGGGTATCTATGCAAAACCAAGGAACCTAAATAATATATTTTGGCTATCCTTTTTGGGTGAAGTTCTAGGTCATTATAAATAGTATTAGAGCATATTCAGTTTATATCCTATGTGGACTGAAGGGCATCACAACATGGATCCTTTTTGGGACTAACTATGAGCCAATCATGCTGTTTGTGATTGAATTAAATTGGATTTGGACCCTTAGCATAGTGAGGGCACATCTTTGCTTGGATTTATATAAGGAGAGTATATGAGGATCTATGTCGACGTTTTTAGTCTCATATTGGCTATGCATTAGGTAGATCTTGCATACTTATACAGTCTTGTTAGCTTTTTTGGATGAGGTCCTAGATTATTATAAATGATATCAAAATAGACATAGCCCATGGTCCATGTGGACTAGTGAACATTGAAGCAAAAGCCCATTTTTATACTGACTGTTAATTATGGTGTTAGCTATTAGATTTGACTAGATTTAGACCTTTAGCCTAGTAAAGATAATGGGTTTTAAACAGGAGGAGCATGTGAGGATCTATACAGGCTTGTATTTAGTCACATGTCAATTATGTATTGAAAAGATTTTCGATGCTTATGCAGGCCAAGGAACCCAAGCTAATACCTTATGGCTAGACTTTTTGGATGAGGTTTTGGGTCGTTACGATGCTAGACATTGATTTGATTAGATTCAGGTTAACTTCATCAAGGAAAATGAGGATCATTTTCTTTTCATGCATATGTTTTGCAGCCTAAATAGTTAGGAAAAGATAAAAATAAAATGGTTATGGTTATGATTATGGGGACATATCTGGTTTGTGAGTGTTTTTGTTAGATATCAACTTATGTGCATTCAAGAAGAAAGAAAAAAGGTAAAAATAATTAGGATCTTTCTTGCTAATAGTTCATTCCTTGCGTTACTTAAAATGATTGCAGTGCACGGGAAGGGCCTCAACACCTTCAATCAATGTCTTCCAACACAAATGCAAATATATGGCCTTACGTACGTATAGTTTGATAATTTCAAAATTGTAGCAGCACATTGGTGGTTAATGTTAAATTCTAAATATACTCTTTAAAGCTGCAATCATGTGTCCGTATTTCTTTTCTATTCCTTCTTCTAGAGAAGTAGGGAAAATTCATCGCCATTATGTATATTTTTTCCCTTGAGGAGCAAAAGCATCTATGTTGGCAGAAAAAGAATGCCTTTATAAAACCGCAAGTACTGATCACAATGTGCTCGCAATATAAAGTAGCTGAGCTAAGTGCCCCACTGGGTTTTAAAATTCCGTGCTGCTATGGACGTGGCTTTTTCAAGTTGCAAAATGACACTAATAACGTTTAATCTATAGGACACCAGCGCAAGGAAGTTTTTCTTCTACACAGTATTGCAGACGGGACAAGTGATCGTTCTTGGTGCAGAATAGGCACATTATTAATCAAGATCTACAATCTAAGTACCAAATACCATTTCAATATCTTATCAGTATAGTACGGTATAATATACTCTGGTACCAAAATAGCTTTCTAACTATTTTTCTCAATTTTTATCTCCGTACGTCTCGATTCAGGTCGATACACTTCCTTATAAATTGGTACATACCTCGGTACTTTTTGGTATGCCTCAGTACATTTTGGTACAAATCAATACACCTCAATATAGGGCAGTCTGAATTTGTACCGACTCGAAGTTAAATTTCATACCGTTTTCTTTCGGTATGGTACAGTACGAGGCAGTACAATAGATCATATTACCGAATCTCCTATATAAGGAGAGCAATGGCACAAGCCATACACTTCTTGTTGTATAACGACTTGCTTCTGCTGATATTATTTCAATGTTACCGTTCACTTATTCACATCTTTTTGAAGTTCCCGTAATCGTGCGAGGAGAGCTCCCTTCATGTCATCAAGAGTTTTTAAGCCAAGGTCTTTCTCTTCCTTGCCTTTTTTATTTTGGTACAATGGTGACTCGTACCAATCTAGCATGAGTAGAACCAAGAAAGTCAAAAAAAGGGAGTTGTCGTAGAAGAGGAGTAGCCTCGTGGTTCTCCCAGAGGACTCTACTCGAATGCTGTGCAGCAAACGAGGCGACCCAGTCAGCAGCCCCATTTGCCTCTTGGTTGACTTGAGTAGCCCGGAATGCACTACAACCTCTCGACAGCCTGCAAATGTCCAACAGCAATAAGTGTCCATCACCGGTCCTGTGCAGATTCTGAATCTACTCGATCATCGTAGCATAATCTCCTTCAAGATGGATCCTATCCACTCCCAAAACGAGCTCTGCATAGGTAAGGCCTTTCCAGACGGCTCTCAACTCTTTTTCGGGGGTAGACATGTCAAAGATGCGTCAACCCTTGGCCACTATTAGTCTGGAGTCGTGATCTATGATCACAAAGCCAACACCTCCCTTGCCGCCGCCATCAGTCACATTGCCGTCAAATTTTAACATAAGAAAGCTCAGAGGTGGAGGCTCCCAAGAGATGAAAACCATTCGGATCGCTGTAAAAGCTGAATGGGAATCCTAGATGCTCCTAGCTATCCTAGATGAAATAAGAGCAGAAGGCTGAGTGATTTCAGTAGCATGTAGAAGTGCCCTATCCACCACGATCCTCAAATGCATCCTTCTATTTTCGAAGATGCGGGCATTAATGTCTAGCCAAACATAATAGACCACATAAACACACTTGATACCTCGAGCTACAGTAGTAGGGCTCCTTATAGAATCCTTCAGATAGCCAAGGAAGTCCTCAGCCGAGGACCCGGACTGCAAAAAGCTCGAGACAGCCGTAGTCCCCCTCCAAATTTGAATTGCCCGCGGGCAACCAAACAAGACATGGGTGACAGACTCCTCGACCTCTGGGCTCCCATCAGAGGCAGGACTGATCTTCAACCCCCGTCTGGTCAGCATGCTCCTAGTTGACAAACAACCCCTTGCCACCTTCTAGATGAATAAGGCAACACGAGGGTGAATGCGAAGCCTCCAGATCCATTCACCATCAATCCGCCAAGTCGATCATGGTAGGTCTCAAGCACTGACTTTTGACCTGCCGGTTGCTCTCTAGATCCTCTTGTCCGTGACCCCCCTAATTGGAATCGGTAGAGCTAGGACTCTCTCGACCAACTGGACCTCAAAGACTCTCTTTGTAGTATTCTCATTCCATTTTCTCTTCTCAGAGATAATCAGGTCACAAACTCTGCAGCCGGCCAAGTTCTCCAGATCGATCATGGTAGGCCACAAGGCAAGCAGTCGCTCCGTCAGCCATCTATTATCCATCATGTTAATAGACAGACCATCTGATCCTAAGGAGTACCACCAGTGCACAAGTACAGATCTTCCTCCATTTGAATGAACCGTGTTGCCCAGTATGGAAATCAAGGGCCAAGGTCTACGTGCCATTTTTGGCCCTCAGCAGGGTGCTCCATAGGCTCTCAGGCTCAAGAAGGTACCTGAAAACGTATCTGGTAGCAAGGAGCTCTCGCCTCACAAGTAAGGAGTGAATTCTCAACCCTCTACTGCTAAGAGGCTGACAAACCACATCCCAAGCCATCAGGTGAACTCCACTTCTGCTCTCCCGCCTGCCCGAAGCTCTTAAACATCTGCTCCAAAGTCCTCAATGGTGCCATGGGCATAATAGTGTTGGATAGTAGATATATCGGAATAGAACTAAGGACAGACCGTACCAAGGTGACCCTGCCTATCATAGAAAGAGCGCCCGACTGTCATCCCTCAAGCCTTTTCCTGATGCTTTGTTCTATAGTGGTGCAATCTGACCTGCGAAGGCATCGACTGGTGATAGGTACCCCTAGATATCTCAAGATGTCCTCCTGCTCGCCCACACCCAACAATTTTTTAATAGTGGTCCTAAGCCGCGGTTTGATCTTCGAACTGAAGCACATAACTGACTTGGCTAAGTTGACCTGCTGCCTAAAAGTTATGCAGTACTCTGCCAAGATTCTCCGAATCACCTACATAGGCTGCTTCATCGCTCTAGCCAGAAGCATTCAATCATCAACAAATAGGAGGCACGAAATCATACACGGGCCTATGGACCTCCAAGGCTTGAGACACTGAAGCAGCCTGGGGGGCTCTAGACAAGGCATTTGCATAGATAATGAAGAGGAAAGGAGAAAGTGAGCAGTCTTGTCAAAGCTCGATCGAAGACTCAAAGAACTGCGTAGATATACCGTTTACCAATATGGCAAAGGAAGGAGCCTGAACACGGTCTATAATCCATCTGATTCATGTCTTGTGAAAACTAAAGCTCTCCAAGGAGCGAATTAAGAAGCACCGGCTCATCCAATCGTACGCTCTCTCCATATCAAGCCTAATACCCATAAAGCTTCTTGGGCACAGGGCTCTTTGGAGACCAAACATGAACTTCTGGACAATGAGGACATTGTCACAAATACTACAACCCCCAACGAAAGCCCCTTGCTTAAGACTAATGAGTCAGGGCAGGATTTCTCTCAGACTAGAATTTAAAATCTTCATGGTGGCCTTGTACAAAGTGATGCATAGACCGATCATTCTCTAGTGGCCCGGCACCGTGGCGTTCTGGCTCTTCGGAAACAGAGCGATAAAGATCCTCTTCTAGGCCCTAGGCATTAGAGTCGTCTCGAAGAACTGTTGGATGGCCGTAGTCACCTCCTGCTTAATGATAAACCAATATCTCCTGAAGAAGGCTGGAAGAAACCCATCCGACTCCAGAGTCTTATTTTCGCCCAAAGACCAAATAGCTTCCTAAAGGCCGAAATCGAGCGGAGAAGGACTGCGTTATCCACCTCTGATATCCTCTCCGTCAGTGCTGGCCTGAAGGACAACCCACTTCTGCCAATCCGAGCCATCCACCTTAATCTAAAAAACTGCAGGAGTTTCCTACTGATACTAGTCATCTATCATCTGACCGCTGCTGTCCTCAAGGCTTCTAATTCTATTTTTTTATTATCTAATAATCATCGATCGGTAAAAGAATCTAATATTTTGATTTCTCATTCTTTGGCTTTATAAGCCTCACCCCAGCTAACAAGGCAACAAAATCCATTCACTTTAGCAACTCCTTTCCGGAGGAATTTAGGTAGATGTACTATTGTCTTCATCACCCAAGCTGGCAGCTTAAAAGTTGACATGTAATAACGGAGACTAGAAAGGGCAGCATCCTCAAAAAGGATTCTTCCTCCAATTGAAAGGTGCTTCCATCAAATCAGCTACTTTATCGCTGAACCCTGCAAGAAGAGGTAGCCAGTCCGCTTGCTTGAGACTAGTCAGAGAGAGGCAGTCCTAAATAGTTGATGGGAAAATAATCTTCCGATACAATTAAACATGATAGCAAACATATTGCCATCTGTATTTTCTTTGTCCAAATCAACAGCAAAACTTTTAGCAAAGTTATTTCTTAGACCTGAAGCTATCTCGAAAGCGTAGAGCATAAACTTCAGAACAGCCACCTGGTCTGCATTGGCTTGATAGAAAATACTACTATCATCGCAGCTTGCAGATTGCAAAAGCTTACCTCCTAGTTGAGGTCCCCTAAAACACATATACTAATTTTCTTTTTCTCTTTAGGTTGAGAATTCTGCTCAACTATCTTAATCCATTTAATCCATAAACAGGGGAATCCTTTACGAGCCTCTTGAATAGGAAGCTCCAATCAAGATGATCGAAAACCTTTTCGAAGTCCAGCTTATAAAGGTGTTTCTTCTTGCAGTGATAAATTATTTCCTATGCATAAAGAAAGCTATCCAATATACACCTGCCTTTGGTGAAAGCCTTTCGCGCAGGATCAAGAAGATCAAGGAATAGAGAGGCAAGTCTATTAGAAAGCACCTTGGAAATGGTTTGAACCAAGTTATGAAATATGCTGTTCGAAGAAGTTGCATCTCTCTCTCTCTCATCGAAGTTAAGCAGACTCAATCTGAAGTTGGAATAATAATATATTATCAAATTGAAATCTAAGCCACTCCCCTGAGGCTAGGTTATTTTAGTAGCTTGTCGCGTCACCATATATTTTTCAACTTCACATGCTTGTTGCAGCTGCGACATAATACCTATCCGGTGGCATCTCAAATCATCAACAACTCCGTAGATCCTCTTAGACTCAAGTTGCAAAAATTTTCTATAGTTTTTTAAATGGCAGGTCTCCGTAGGCCGAGAGAACCTAGTCTAGGTTTCTTTTTTTTATAATTCACCATTATGATACTGTATTTTTGTTCCATTGGTAGGGTTTAGGGGCAGTAGAAATCATAAAATACTTTGGAGGCTCCTGGTTAATGCATATAAAAAAAAAATCTCAAACCCAATATTATTGGCTTGATAAGCTCATTATACATCATAGCAACATTAGAAACTTCCTACCCCTAGTGCTTTTTTTATTTTTTTTATCCACCAAGATTAGAGTTGCAGAAAACATGCGTATCCAACAACTATGTCTCCTTTATTAATGTAGCAATGGTACCATCATCACCTCGTACGTGGCTTCTGGGGACAAAAAAAAGAAAAAAAAGAAGAAAAGTAGGCCCCGCTTCGGTCGGTGGTATTTGTTTCACTTAGGAGCGCGACGGCGAGATGGTCCTGGTTGTCGGGCATCGTACCGTTCGATCTCCAATCATGCAACCGGTTCGGGTTGATCTCCCGCGCAAAAGAATGATCGATCTCCTTTCGCAACGTCGACCGTTGCACGTATCTCAAATCACTCCGAACTCCTCCAATCATGCGTCTGCACGGATCTCGAAGCGACCATCGCGCGATCTTACGATATATTCGCACGGAGGAGGGCGAATCCTTCTTTCGCGCGAAAGATACAGCCCCCGTCCATCGTACACCCGTCCACCCACCCGCCCTATTACGCACGCATCACACGTGGCCGTATTTCGAGCATCATCGCGGATGCTTCGTGGTAGGCCCGACATCAGCATCTCTCCCACCCTACACGCGAAAGGCCAACGGGGACACCAATGAGTATTACCGGGTCTACCACAGATTTTCCTTTGAATTTTTCCATTTCAATCTTCCACGTATGCAAGAGAAATAAAGAGAGAGACGTAGCCAAAGATTTACATGTATGAATTCTTACTATTGCGATACCAATGATATATATATATATATATATAGATGAGAATACAAGAGATGAGGAAGATCAAAGATAACATTAGATGGCCTTGAGCGATTCTACTTGGGATTTTCCACGAGGTCCCTTCTTCCTGATGTAGAGGCGGTACTCGTCGAAGGTCATCGGTTGGTAGAGTGCAGGGCGATCAGGTGTCACCAGTATTGGGGCTGGTCCTATGGACAGATCGCTTTTTGGGTTGTAGAAGAAGGCAAAAGATATCCGCTCCGAATCCGAATTCACCACCACTCTATGCTCCACGCTTCTATACGTCGCGTTGCTCAGCACCTGCCACAAATTAGAAACAAATATTGTTTCATCATATCTTATGGATATCCATTGTAAGCTTGTATGTAATGAGTAATGATATAATATGATTTCTTTGGAGTTTAAAAATAAGCACAGTGTGTCGACATAAAGTATTCATGCGATAATAATGTCATGTGGAATTTTAAGTGGTATCTATTTTAAGATCTGACTCTCCAGTATTATATAGAATTTTGGCTAAGGTGGTAGCGCATCCGACATCAATGGTGACTCAAAAGACCAATTAATTAGTGATTTTCTTGGTAATTTTTAATGAGAATTAGAGGAGCCATGATGCGGTGGTGTCGCAGCAGGATGGGAGGCGTGGCATGTGGGGACTCAGGGAGGGCTTGGACCAAAAGAATGAGCACGTGGGATTGAAATTGGACAAGAAATACCCTTTGCTCTCTAAAATATTGACCGTTGGGAAATATGTGACATGATTCCTCTATCCATTGCTGAACTTTATCCTTTTATAAGAGGCGGCTATACTTTTCTAAATTTTCACTGATCATGCCTGCCTCAGCAATATTGAGACCATAGCCTGCTCATGAATAATCAGCAGGTTTTGATTGAAGACATGATCTAGGATGATCACTAGATTTCAAGTAAACTACCTTGCCGCTGCAGGTGGAATTGGTATGGGTGCAAGAGTAAGCGGAAAGCCAAAAGATTTTAATTTGTCCTTGCGCCATCTAATTGAAATAAATATATATATATATATAGATATAGATATATATATATTATAGATCAGATAATTTTTAAAGCTCTATGACGAGATACCATTCTATAAGAATGTGATGTGCCAATAGATTAGGATCAAATTTTATTATTTGGACTTTGAAACAGGCCAATCAAAAAAAAAAAAATCTTTCCAAAAATAATTTGATCGGGCATCTCTTAATTGAGAAAGAAAAAAATAAAGTGACTAAAAATAAAGTTGATATAGAAACCGATATCTACATCTCGTAAAAATTTAGCTTTTTATGTTTATATTCATTTATCATATATATATATATATATATATATATATATATATATATATATATATATATATATATATATATATATATATATATATATATATATATATATATATATATATATATATATATATATAACATCTTTTAACTAAACGAAAAATTCAGCTTGAATTATATAAATTTAGATCTTTCTAATATAAATAGAGATTTTGTAATTTAGTTTTATTATATATTAATAAAAAAATCTAGATCATGCACTTGTTAATTTTTCTATTTTTTATATTTTTTTTAAAAAATACATTCAACTTTGGTCGATTAGCAAATTTTCTATCTTTCTCTTCAAAGGCATCCAGGAGCTTCTGCAATAGAAAATGACCTTCAGATTAAGGATAAGACAAGAGTGTTGAAGGCTAAATAAAAGTAGACTTACAATTCCTCCACGAGGGTCACGAAAAGAACGTCCAAAGACGTGTACGAGCACAGAACCATCCAAGCGGCCGTAAAACAGGAAAATGCTAAATTAATTCAAAAAGGTACTCTTAAAAGTCATTCCAATGTGGCGTATTCTGCTTGCTCCCTTGGAATTGACATGCTAAATTGTGCAACATGATTGCCACAATTACAGGTTTTATCCTTGTGTGCTAGCTAAATGATACACCACACATATTTATTTCCAGATATTTTGATCATCTTAGTATAAAAAAATAATAATGATTCAGCCGAGCGCCACAACCCTCATCTCTTTTTTGAGTGGATGAAATCCTAGCTGAGCGTTACGTCCTTTTCTCCCAAATGAATAGAATCTAAAATCTCTGCCGAGCTAGCACCATCTATATCGTGATATCGAACCTCTTTCGAACATCTTCCACCTAAAAAAAAAAAAAAAAAAAAAAGAAGAAGAAAAGAAGAAGAAAGGGAGAGAGGAAGGCGGAGCACTTAGGGTTTCATTGGCTCGAGTGCGGAGGTGAATTGTTTGGCCCAATCTGGTTTTATTTTGTTTTAAAGCATTATGTTTAGGCGGCTAAAATGTCCAGGTGGTGAAAATTAATTAGCCTACAACTGAGCTGGTTTTCCAGCTGCCCTGCGGGTGACTTTTCCGGCGTTTTTTGGGAGCTTGCGGAGGCATTGTCCTGGAGAGGGCAAAGAAAAAGAGGCTCGAGGCTCATGGACGGTCACGGTCGAGCAGACAAGGCACTGGTCCGAGGTGGCCTCTTTCTATTTGCCCTCGCAATGGGACCACTCCTTGGTATATATAGACCACTCAATGCAGCTGGTCACGCAAAGAACTAGCAGGGAAGGATGGAGACCGGCTTCTCGATCGGAACCTTGCAGCTAGGCGACAGCAGATAGTTTGTCTCCACTGAGCCACCAGCACGTGTCGCGGTGAACGAGTGCAGAGGGAGAGGAGGGAGGGAAAGAGAGGAACCTGAATTTGATCGCCGACGTTGATGATAAAGGCGTCGGCAATCGGCCGAACGGTGACCCAGCCATCGCCTCGACGAACCTGAAGGCCCTTGACGCGGTCGTCGGCCAGGAGCACGGTTATGCCGCCGGGATCCGAATGCGAGGAAAGGCCGAGCGTGAGGTCCGGCTGGGGGCACTTGGGGTAGAAATTGACCCTCATACAAACACCGACGTCGTCCCCGCCGAACGCCTTCTGCAGGAAATTCTCGTCCAGTCCCAGGCCTGACGACAGCACCTTCATCACTCTTTCGCACAGCTTTATCAATTCTTGGCTGTACTCGTCGGTGATCTCCCTGCTGATCCAAAATAACCGCGGGTACGTTTAGATATGCGAAGAAATACGAATTCGATCCAATTATTTCTGCTTTCTCTGTTATCCTAACGAATTGTCGATGTGGCTCCCATCTTAACTTGGAAACAAAGGAAGAATTAATGATCCAAGCTTGTTGTTATGTACCTCAAGGGAGGAGGGAGGGCAGGCCATTTGTCATGGCTTTTTAGGGAGGGGGGGAGGACGTGGAGGAAGTAGTAGTCGCCCCAGTCAAGAATGGCGCCCTTCTCGATCCCGAGCCGGCTGCCGTAGCCCTCGTAGGTCTTCGGGGAATTGGCATACGCCTGCTTCACCTCCATGGGTAAATGGAAGAACCCCCGCCACACTTCCCTCATCCTTCTCATCAGCGCTAGGTCCACGCCATGATTCACCACCTGGAAGAATCCCCAGTCCCGGCACGCGTCGGATACGGCCTGAACGACGGCCGCGCAGTCGGCGGTGCCACCGCTGGCGAGCGAAGCGAGGTCGATGACCGGGATGCCGAGGTTGGCGCATGGGGCCGAAGAAGGACGGTCGGAGGGCGGCTTTATGTACCTGTCGGGGATCGCGGTGGCGCCGCTGTCCGAAAGGGACTGGACGCGGACGATTGGTTCGGGCCAGTCTTGGAGGCAATCCATGCATCACAATATCTCACCTCCTGATCCAATCGCCGAGACCGGATTCTATGAGACGAGTACAAAAGGCCTGTACGACGACGATGGTATGGCACGACTCTTCCCGGCAAACCATGTTATGCTCACTCTCATATATAAAGAGATAAAAGGAGACGGATGAGGAGGAGGAAGAAGAACACTTGAGAAAGCCAGAGAGGGGAATGGTGGAAGCAGTAAAAGGAGTGGGAAAAGAGCTAGGTGGATAAGAGCTGGAGGAGGGTGGAAGAGGGAAAGGGTTGTGAATGGTTTTGATGGACGAAAGGGACGTAGACGCAAACGTGATATCAATGGGAGATAGCCGGGCGGTGATCGCCTCCCTTTCAATAACAAAAGATGCCAAGGGAGGATAACAAATGGAAGGCTTTATTTTTGTTTTGTTTGGATTTTTATTTTAACTAGAGAGAAGCTGGGCCTTTGTCCCTATAATGCTGCGACGTCGACAGGGCCGACAAGCACGAGCCCGAGAAAATTAAAACAGACGCGACTCGAAGGATACGAACAGACAAACCGTGTGGTTACGCAAGACGTGGTATTATGGCTGCTTCTCGTTAAGTCTTTCTCCATTCTCCCTGTAGCTAGCGTGAATAGCAAGTGGACGCGGGGAGAGACGGACAGCACAGGGGCTGTATCTTTCGCGCGAATCCACCGTTATATGGCGCAATCATCGCATTGAGATCCGTATAATCGGATGTATGAAAGAGTTTATAATGCTTTGAGATCGCGATCTAATGATCAACGCGTATGTGCAGCCTAAATGTGGAGTGGCAGGAGTCAAAATGCGGCACGGATCAAGAACGTTCTGCCGACATCGTTGTCTTTGGAACTGTTCATCCTCTCCATGAGGTGTTTTTTTTTTTTTTTTTTAGAGATTGATGATTTATATAACTCTAGTGTGGACACATCAAAAAAAAAAAAAATCAAAAAACAATACATCCCAGGTTTCCTTTCTTCCACTCATAGGGTACCTCTAGAGTGATTGGCCATCCAATCCGCGACTCTGTTGGCCTCTCTATATATATGCTTGGCGTGGAACGCCACACCACCACTAACCACGGCTTGGATGTCTTAAAGTAGAGGATGACGCTCACACTTTTTGCTAGTGATTCTTCGGATTCAACCAATAATCGTGGCTGGGTCGCTCTCAAAAATAACTGCTCTATTCCGTCTTCACGGCCGGCCCACGAAAGTTATTAAGCATGTGAGATATTCGCTTGGGTATTTATTTTATTATTTTCATTGGTAGACCCATGACCAGCCCTTCTGGGTCTTTTGTGTCACATGTACTTTGTAATTTATGATTCTGGAAGGTCGACCAGATGCAGTGTGTTGAAGTTGGTTCGGCCAATGGGCTTAGAAAATAGGCTAGATTAGACATAAATGAGTAGCTAGGTTGCGACGGCATTAATTGCTGATTTGATTGAACCGGATGGGTTCCACATGTTCGAAATTGGAGTCATGGGGTTGGCTAGCTACTAGTTTATATTATTCTAGTCTGAAGGATCTTTGGTATTTTGTCAATTTTCCTGTAGCTAGAAAGATGTTGCTATTTTTCAACTGCGAATGCAAATAACATGCAGAGTTCGAGTTTACATTTTACTTTGATATGTATCTCATCTGCCCAATCTATATATGGCATCATATCTGAGCTTCTATTTTGATTATTACGATGTCATACAGCATGAAGCTTGGATAGACTTGCAAGGATAAAAATTAATGCATGGGAAGAAAATTTTTTGGAGTCCACATTGAAGCTAGCATCTATGTAACTCGATTATTGATTCCATTTGCAACAATAAACAGACTAGAATGGCATCCAAGATTTATATTCAGATAGCATTAGGTCCATACATCTCTAGTTTTTCATAGGATTCGGCTAAGAGTGGAATGGTGATTCTAAGTGCAATTTAAATGACCTTTCACATTTATAGATGCTTATCTTCTGATGACCAAATTAAAGTTAGTTTTATAGTTAAGATTATACATACTGTTACGGGGGGTTCCCCGAATTTAGTCCCACATCGGCTAATCAGCGGGAAGGTCTGTGCCATATAATGGGGGGCTCAATCACCCTTCCCTTAGGAGGCGCCTTTTGTGGGGCAAAACCGTGAGGCGCCGTGAGGAGGGCTCCGGGTACGCTCGACCCCCAAATCGGACCCAAAGCGGACAATACCTTCTGAGGGACACTCTTTCTTCCCCTGCTCGGCTGGTGTGTGGGCTCTGCTGGTGACGGGGTGCAAATCCCGCATCAGATGGCGCTAGAAGGAGGGCCTCGGCCCTCCGCTTATCCAGCAAAGGAGCCGACCCGGGCACAGGACCTCCCCGCTGGGGGGGCTGTGTTACGGGGGGTTCCCCGAATTTAGTCCCACATCGGCTAATCAGCGGGAAGGTCTGTGCCATATAATGGGGGGCTCAATCACCCTTCCCTTAGGAGGCGCCTTTTGTGGGGCAAAACCGTGAGGCGCCGTGAGGAGGGCTCCGGGTACGCTCGACCCCCAAATCGGACCCAAAGCGGACAATACCTTCTGAGGGACACTCTTTCTTCCCCTGCTCGGCTGGTGTGTGGGCTCTGCTGGTGACGGGGTGCAAATCCCGCATCACATACATACATACATACATACATATATATATATATATATATATATATATATATATATATATATATATATATATATATATATATATATATATATATATATATATATATGTATGTATATATACCCACCTTTATAAATATCTAGAATTAGACATATGTTCTTGCGTACTTATAGATATTTATAACATCGTGAAGAAATGAGTTGTTGAAAATTAATGAGGAGAATGTTCTTAACTCAATAAGGACAGATCAAAAAGAAATAACTTATAAAGATATACATGCAAATAACAAACTTGAAAGAATATTTATATAATTTTAGATATTTACAAGGGTATATATATCTATATATATATATATATATATATAATTAAATTCTAGTTAAACTAACATCATTGAGTGGACTGTGATAGATGTGCAATAAAAAATAATTTATAAATGTATCACACAAATAGTGAATTCATGATAGTATACATGTAATTTCAAATATTTATAAGGATATACATGTGAAAATCCTGGATTAGATGGAAAGCATCAAACACTATGGTGCAAAGCATGTCCTATCATGTGAATCGTGCTGTTCTGCATACTAAAATGATTCTTCAATGTATCATGATGGAAGCACACCGTTATTACCCTTTCTTGTATGCGGCCAGAAGAGTGTTAATAAAAAAAAAAGAAAAAAAAAACAGTCTTCGATCCTTTATTTGTTACAAAAGGAGACATATGGTTTCACTAAAATTGCTGCATCAATTGGATATAAACATTAATCCAATTATATGAGTTAGTGTTGTTTTTAGCCTTTAAACTAGTTCCTTCACACCTTGTGAAATGAAATGGGATAATTTGCCAGCTTTTGATTATCATTCAAAAAATAAAGAGTAAAGAAGCGGAAGAAGAAGCCCTACAAGGGATCCTACATTCCCTAGATTGGATTCTCCTTTAACATAGTACAATATAGCTTGCTATGCCTTTAGTCTTAGGGATGCAAATAATCGATATTATTGTTAATTAACTACGACAACATTATATTATTAAAATGCATGCAATGTAAGTTTTAAACTTTTAATAAAAGCAAATTTTAATAAATATAATAAGAAAATGTTTCATAATGCAACTCGCATCCCTATCTATATATAGTCACTCAACCTGACTTACTATCTTCTATCGTTTCTCAAATATTTTCTAAAAACAAATTAATGTGACATAATCCGCATGGTAAAATTTATGCTTGTGACATATGAGTATGTTTTTATTGAAACTCAATCTGATGTGAAGGAACCAAATAACGATTACATGCCAAATGCCATGACGTTCAATGGAAAGCGTGGCAAGCTGGCAGACAAGTCTTATCACACGATTTGACCAGCAATAGGAGACCTGAGCCACAAAAATCTTGACCATCTTGGCTTTCCTCCTAGCTTGCGAATTCTTTGCATCGTCGTGGAAGTTCTTGGCAACTTTTTGTCGTTCCCTTATGTTAGCCCGAGTCCATAGGCATGCAATCATCCTGGCTCTCCACGTAGCACAGATTAAAATATTTTATGGTTTTTCTCTCTTTTTTTGTACGAGACTCGGTAATTGAAAACCTATTCTTGTGAAGAACTACTTAACCACGTGGAAGCGAGATACCGACAAACTAAAATTAATAGTCGTTGGTAGAATATTTGGAGACTAGCCACTGATGCAGTGTTTCTTTTTAACACTTCCGCATTAAGCAATCATACAAAGAACTTATTGGTGGAGATCAACGTCAGTCTATAGAGATCACTCATCCATAACTGCATATAAAATCCCAAAACACACCACCACCACTCAAAAGCTTCAAGCTATATCCAATGATGCTTTCTCCACTTGGCTTTGTTTACACTTCAGAGTTGATTAAAATCCTAAGCTTTTTTGGTTAGATTTGCCCGAGGGATGCGTGATCGTGTTGTCCGCCGCCATTGGAGAAGGATTCTAAACCGCTGAATCCTTCTGTGGAATCCAATACCCAGTATTCGCATGCACTAATACTTGGCTGTTATCATTGCAGGAGATGAGGTTTTTATCATTTAAGTTTTCCTGCGTGGGGACAATCCAAAGTTGGCCCCCGCAAGAGCCTAAATGGGTGGCTCTTAGATAGCGTTCGGCCTATTCTGCACGCTGTGAAGGAAGGGATCGAAGTTTGCAAGATGTCCCAGAACGATCGTCTTGTTTACCCCCTCTCTCTCTCTCTCTCTCTCTTCCCCTCCCTCCCCACACACACCCAAAAGAGCCATGGATGGACCAGATAAAGAATTTAGATTGCAGGCATGCGATCATATATATGTACATTCTTAAAGGTGCCATTTTTCTTCGCTTGAGACTGACTCAAATAAATCTGATCAGAAGTCCAAAGAAGAACAGTGGAAAGCTATGCTTTACATCGATCACCGAGTTCTGATTCAAAGCAGTATCCATCTGGGAGGATCCGAGATCAGGTCCATGGAAAACATCCAACAGGACTAAGACCTTGGACGTCCACCTGGCTTCCCACCTATCCCAAAGTGAGATGCCGACTGATCCTGCCTTAGTCCCCAACCCCCACCAAATTGTCCAAGAACCTAAAGAAGGTGGGGGTGAGGGAGAGGAGCGGACACTGCAAAGAAGAAACACCCTTCCAACCACATGCCGCCGCAAGCTGGTTGACATCTGGGGCATCAGAAAGAATCCCATGCCCACAAACCCTTGCATCCATTGGCTTGGCCAGATGCATGAACCCTGCAACCATATATTATATGTATTTTATATTTTTGTATCCCTATATCACTTCAAAACAAAAGAAAGGGTCAACCCTAGCAAGCTTCCTTTCCATTATATTTCTCATCCCTCCTAGTAGGTGCATGTTCCCGTGTCCAGAGTCCTATCTGATAGGCATCTTATAATTGGCACATACATTATAGTGGCTCGAAAAAGTGCAGAAATGAGACGACGATGACGACAACGACGATGATAAATAGATAAGTTTAAACATATGATTGTGATATTAAAAAATTAAGTAAAATACAATCTTTCTAAATTTATATTTATTACACTTACATCCAACAGTTTGTAAAATCTACATTAATACCGATTAAATTAACAATATTAGTGAATCCAAAATTATCTTTGAGTTAAGATGAGGATACATACATTAAGTTAACGGTGTGACTAACGTTATGTTAAGTCATGAATTAAAATATTCGATAAAAAAATCACAACAGACTAGCGTAGGTTTTTTATACTATTGGATGCAAGTATAATTGATCTCTAATCTTAAAAAAATTTCTATAATTTATTTTTATAAAAACTAATTTTTTTGCTTAAAGAAAAAACAAATTAGTTCTATAGCAACTAATGAGCCACACGCAAGCGCACGTCATATGTATATATTATTATAATTCAAATTACTCCGAGCATTTCATCGTGGAGATCTTTTTCTCTTAGCTGTCCAGCCACAAGCAGTCATGCCCATCTGCGGCTACATGAAAGAGATGGCCTTGTCGTATGTGCCATGCATGTGCTTTGCCACATAGGGAAAATACGGGAATGGCCATATCTACTTTCTTCTTCAGACAACATAGCCCATGGAGATAATTATTTATTCTAATTGTAATAAAAACAGGTCTTATATTGCTCAATAAAAGATTAAACAGACAGAGGAGGCCAATCAATTAGATGATGATCTTGTGGTGCGTAATATAAAGCTCTATCAAGAATTGAATAAAATTGGAACAGGACAAGGAGGAAAAAAAAAAACATGTAGGTAGATATAGAGATCAAAATTTGATGGAAACTGAGAGAGAGAAAAATACTATGTTGGCTATGCGGCATTAGATATCAAAAGAAAAAGAAAATAAAGCAGTCATGCTGCCTCTTGGAGAGTTGCTTGCTAAGGAAATAAATTCACTCTTTTACAACAATAAAATGAAAGGTAAATATATCTATATTTTCATTAAAAAATATTACACAACTATATATTTCTAATGAATGATTGAAGTATTTAAATTCACGACAAAGAATGAAGTATTTTTTATCAGATTCCCACCCACTAATCAAATGTCAACTTGCTTAAATGCATCACATTTTTCACACATGCTTAAATGATCTAGTCTTGATATATTTAAATGGATTGAAAAGGATGGCGACAGGTTTTGGTCCAGACATTAATTAAAAAAAGATAAATATGATTATGAAATGTCTGATCAAGTTAATGTTCAATAAACATTGCTTACCTAACTGCAGCCTGGCTATTTAGTTGCACACCTACCTTATAAAGTTATAAAAGCTTTGGAGATATAGCGTCAATGGTGGTAAATACCTTTTGAGGCCTCTGGTTTAGGCCATGACGTTGTACTTGCATCCATTCATTATTTGGATGTCGAGGAGAAATTCGAGCAGGACTTAAACTCGAAATCCTGTCTTGGTGCGATTCTAACTTGTGCCACAAGCGAGTGGGAGCCTGGTGGGCCTTGGTTGATGTGTGATAAACAAAGACATAGATAGACCTCCTAGCCCAAGTGAAAGGGATCTATGCTTGCCTCCAGGATATTTTTGGGGCATGTGAGGTATTCAACTTCACCCAAAAACTATCCAGATTCTTCTGGATGATAACCCATATAGGATTAAGCATAGCTCGTAGTCAATCTAAATGAACCCATGCGGTGGTATTCCTCAGTTCACATATGATAGGCCAAATCTGTTTTAATACCATTTATAACAACTCAAAGACTCACCAAAAAGCTGGTTGGAAGATATTATGTGAATTTTTTAGTTTCTTAGGAGATATTGGTTTCGATATCTTAAAAGGAGGGACAAGACGGTAGAAAAGCTACACCTCACATTTCATTCATGAAATGAAATGAGGGACATAGAGCTACAAATAACTCTAAGAAGTACAGGGAGAGCAAATTTGGGAACTTACATAATGGAATTCTAGATTGGTTCCCGAGCACCCCTCAAACAGAGCACTGGCCTAGAACATTTTTAAGTCAACAACTACAGACAGAATGCACAGCTATACTAAAGAAAAGAAGATCAGATCCCAGCCACTGAAACTCCTAATTACTCTCAGCTGAAACCAAACTCAGATACTGAAATGCGTCCTGCTCTGTCTTCTCCGACGAACTAGGCTGCTTAAGATTTTTTCCCCAGCATGGCATCAGGCCATTCCTTGACATTGATAGCATGGAGAAGTTGTAGGAAGTCCTTCCTTCGGATGTAAAGATTGGGGAATAATAGATGCCCCGAAGTATTTTTCATCTATATTTCCCTACATCAAGTATAGGTACCCTATGGTCACGAGTGACTTTCCAACATCCTCCAAAATCTTCAAAGCTCGTTTAGTTTGCAGAAAGAATATGTCACGCCCCAAACCCAACACCCGAGCTTGGGCACATCACACAGCCGCACATCCCTAGAGCAGAGCCCTAGAGAATATGCTAGGCCTGAAATGAACACAATTCACACAATACCAACAATTATAATTAAATCAATCCACAAATATTAGATCATCAACAAGTTTAATTACAAATTTTTTGATATCCATCAGTATCATCAAAATAAAGAAATAGCTAACTAACTAATGATTAGCTGCATAAACTCCACGTCCCTTTCATTCGAAACTACGCCTCCCAGAGTCCGTCGAAGTCAGGGGGTAAGGAGACTCCTAACCGGGTAAGGAGTCTTCCTCCCTCCGCCCCTCACATACATCGCACGTTTAAGCTATTGGGCCTAGCCTCTTTGGGCCGGGCTACAAGCACAAAAAAAATTCTGGATTGTTATAGAATATTTTTTCATTGAAATATTTTTTTCTAAAAAGTTGATATTCGGGTATATGATGCCTGAAAAGGTGGTGTTGATATATTTTTGTTGACTACGGAAATGTAGCATATTTCAGAATGATTCATGTTTGATTGAGTATCTATTTTTCTGAGAAGTAGAATATGTATTATGTCCTTAACCAAGAAAAAGATTTTGCATCACTCTATCTAAAAGCTAAGCACTTTTGAAAAAAAAATATTCTAATTTTCAGCACGTGAGAATTAAATTTTTCCATATCTCACATATATATATATATATATATATATATATATATATATATATATATATATAAAATATAAAAATCTTATTTCTATAAATATATTCTTTTTTATTTTTTCAAAATACTATTAAATATGAAGCTTTTTTTTTTTCGTTGACCCCGTTGGAAGCCAGGGATTAATGGAGTACACGAGGTTGACCGTCGATATATGCCCGTGTACCAGGCTACTAGGTAGGGTGAAGCCTTTTTTTCGATGTCAAATATCCATGCATATCTTATCCTATCTTTGCTATTCCAAACATAGATCCCGATTTCTGACATCATGAAGAACTCGATCTGTCACTGACAAAGGAGGCACACCGTCGCTATGCTCGTCTCGAAAGGTCTCTTATATCAGGATTCAGGAGGGCAACAGGTCATCACTTCCAGTTTGCCAAACAAAAATAAAGGGGAAAAAAAAACAGAGAAAGCTTTTATATGGGAAGGGGGTCAATTCTATCTTATTTCCCAAGAACCATGCCGAGCGGACCGAGCCGGCTCACCATGAACCAAGCTTTCCGAACCGAAGACCCTGCATCATTCCTGACATTGCCATGACTAGTAAATGTGATTAGTAAGGGGGTCAATTCTCGATACAAGATGGGTATATATGTGTATATATACATATATGACAGGTCAAATTGCTAACCTAACACTCCACTCATTTAATAAATTGGTGTCTTCATACGAGCACTAATGCACTAGATTCCATCAGGACTTTTCTAGTAAATTGGCAGTTTTATCTGAACGGACACAAACCCAAACCCACTATAGATCAACTTGAGTTTGTGGATGGGATCAAAGATCGAAGCCTCCATTACAGGGGTAAGGGCAACTCATGGACCTTTAAAAAATCATGCCTGGAGAATAATGCTAGATCAGCAGTTCATTGGTGCATGTCAAAGTGATCATGCTCCAAAGCACAAATTCAAAGCCACCTCTGTGACTGCACCTAACCCCATAACGAGAAATTACCCCAAGGGAAAGAAACTTCCACAAACAAAAAATAATGATATATATATATATATATATATATATATATATATATATATATATATATATATATATATATATATATATATATGTATGTATGTATGTATGTATGTATGTATGTATGTATTGATGTCCTCAAATTATGACAAAATAGGCTCTTTTAACTGATCTTAGGGCTCTATTAGGACCGCAGAATGAGCACATCTGTCTGCAACTATAATTAAAACCAACTTCGGTTGGTACACAGACAGGAATTCCTTTCCCTAAAATATAGAACGGTTCATATGATAATGATGGTTATGTAGAACCAGTTGCTTCATATTGATGGCAAATCAGACAACATGCAATTGGCCACCATAGCTTCCATTGATCCATTTTGGCTATGGTAGGCCTTATTTAGTGTTTCTCCTCTGCCTCTCTTTCTAGCAACTAGAAAAATTTTCTAGTTTCAAATTTGGACTGAATCATCATTATGTGCCATCTCTAGAAATATCCTTCAGAAAGCCACCTGACCAGCCGAAAGAAGCTAAAATGCTTCAATGGCTAAGTCCAACAAACCGCGAAAGCACTAGTCTACCAAATAATAAGCTTGTGGAGTACACTACAATGGGCAATTAGGCAACAGTCTTAACAACAATGGCAGGAGGCCTCTCTGTCATGCCATGGTTGGAGGGTTTTTTTCTTCTCAGCCATATGCCTGCTTGCTGGAAACTAGCAGTACTTCTCAGGAGAGAGTTGGGTAGCAGACAAATTAAAAGCCAAAAGCAACGAAAGACTGACTGACATGATATTCGCCAACTCTTATAAGAGTCATGCATCAAACAATGTGATTCAGGCTCTGAAATTTCAACCAACTTGTCTTCTTGTAAGATGCTAGGACTATATATGGACCGCCAAGAAAAGTAAAGGATGGCAACACTGTTATGTGGCTTCATCCACAGATACATATGTTAGGTCCATCTTGATCATTTTTGTAGAATTCCTCCAGCTTCTGCATGAAAGCTGCAAGCTTTGCATGTGTGCTAGCTTTCAGGACTCGAATCACCAAGGAACTTGAGCTCGAAAGATTCCATTCATTCGTTCGATGCAGCTAGCGGCACGTATCCCCTTCGTCCTTGCAACTCATATTAGGATCTGCATTAGCCACATCTTTCTCTTTCCCATCTGTGGTGCTGTGAGGATGAGCTTCACCGACAACTCGTTACCTGACAGGACAAGCCAACCAACCAACCTTAACGATGAAGAGGGACATCAGTGATTTCCGCATGCATGGGGAAAGAGAGATTCAATGCATGCACGTCGCTATGCTAAGCTGTCATGATCATCATCGTTTGAAAGACTCTAGAAAAAAATCATGGGCAACTTCAACTGAATGTACATGTCTGAACTCAGAACGAGTGGTCGATAGATATCATAAGAAACATTAATCTTCTTCACTGTATGCTGTGATCCTCAGCTTGGTTGTATCGTATGGACTTTATATATGCATCCCTTTCGGTGGTCGTCATCGACTGTCGACATTTTCAGGGACAAAGCTCAAACATACTGCTTGGGCTTCTAAATAAATATCGTCTCCATGACAGTGAATCAACCACTCGAATCCTCTACTAAGGTGGGCCGCTCTGAAAAGCTAACAATCCCCCAACTGTCAGCATTATTGATATTTAAGCACAGGAGTTGCATAAAAGCTCTGGCGTAATGATAATACTGCACCATGTCAGATACATCAAATGCGTTCTATATGTGGACCTCTTTTTCTGGAACAAGTGCAATAATTTTTCATACACATTAAAATGCACCATTTGCCGATTCAGATATCATTACACAAGTACAAATAATTCCATACATGATTTTCTTTAAGCCCGAGATAAAAGGTTTTATGTTACCAATAATCACTACCAACTAGCTCTCCAAATCAATCATATACTTACCAATTTTCAGGCAGCAATTGTCCTCAGCCTCATGCATTTCTTTAAGCCCAAGATAAAAAGTTTTTTGTTGCCAATAATCACTACCAATTAGCTCTTCAAATCAATCATATACGTGCCAATTTTCCGGAAATTTTCCTCAGCCTCATGCAAGCTGGCCTGTAAAATATCAGTGAAATCTTGTGAATCATAAAAGGCAGCTTCCACATCTGGAATTTCATAGAAATTTTTATATATTAGTTTTTTTTTTTCCAATAAAATCTTTTGCTAAAGAATTATTATGACGCACAACTGCATTTCTTTAAACCTGATATGGGGTCCTGAAAGGTCTACTTTTGCTTCATTCCAACTTCTCTTTGGAATGAGTTTGGCTAAGAAAGACTACTACGTAGGGAAATTTTGCTATTCCTTGGCATATAAAGGTGAAGGACGTATTAAAGCAAATATGATGAGCGAAATGGAAATTCCACCTTGTAGATGAGTGCAGCTGGTAAAAACCTCGTGGAGGCAGCGTTATCTTTTAATAGTCTTCAACTTGTTGTAATCTTCGTTCTGTTTCAGTCACTAATTTTCATGTTCTCTTCCTTGTTCAACGCCATCATCATGGAATTCACCAAGTCGCTGGACAAACAAATAAACAGTAATTCCTCGGCTTCCCAACCATGGCAAACTGATGGCATTTCTCAGATTCATTACAAGAATGGATTTAAATTGACACAATCTAAGAGTGAGAGACAATTACATGTTGGGTCCGGTGTAGACTATAATCCAAGAGGATCATCAAATTTGATATGGACCAGTTTGGTTTATTACCGAAATCAAAATAGAATAAAGGAATGGGACTTTCTCCAACCAAATGCACTCTAAATTCTATTAAGAGCAAGAAGAGATGCAATCAAGTGATCGACCGGCATAATGCCGCACAATGACATGATTGCAGATCATAGCAAACTTTGACAAGAATGCTTCCCCCATCACTGTCCAAACTAGGATGTGCGTGGCTCTGGCTGTGGCAAAAGCTCCATCCATTCCCATCAGTCGGCCTCATGGAATCGCGTGGTTCAAGGCATACTTTCTACTACTCCAACAGAGCGTAATTGGGTGGTCTCCATGCGTGGATGGTATAAAAGAGAGAAGCGGTTTTCATGAGGGCAGATGTATGCGTACCGTCGGAGAGATCCAATCGCTTGTTGATTGCATCATGATTCGTGCAGGCTAAAACGGATCGTACGACTCACGTGGATCATTTCAACAGATATAATGCCAATTTCTCTCGAAACCAGTCACATGAATCCACAACACAGTAATCAACATAAATGCAAGACTAGAAAAAATAACCCAGGATCGTGACCCCATGAGAAACAGCACAAAGTCGCCCAAAAGCTCGTTCTAGAGAGCCGCTTGCAACAAACTACGAATTGACGCCTAGAAAGCAAAATTTGGAGCTCAAAAACTCTCAAACCTCACCTGCAAGATATTTCTATAGCCTAGATATTAATGTTATTGATTGGGCCCTCCATGTTCCTCTCAATCGTTACATCATTCGACCAAAATACGTGTTCTCAAGCAGAGTCAATTAAAGATGAGTACTTGCCATGCAATTAGCCAAGTGGATCCTGTACTGCCACAAGATGGCCATTACAAATAGAATTTAGCTATTAATTGTTTCAGCCGAAGAGAGTGGACGTACATTTGTAATTATCAATTTATCCGTGTACTTGAAATTAATTTATAATGCGACCACATAAGCACAAGCCTTGTGAAGCATTAACATGCTTGAAATCTACTGCCTTTCGCATTAAAATTAAGGAACATGAAACGATACATGGTGGGCAGATAGAATCAATCTTAAACAAACATTACAAATGAAGTTCTCTTTCCTTCCCCTTTTTTTTCCCTTGAGAAACCGGTGCAAGAGCTACCGATGAGAGAAAATTTAGGCTACATGGCTATCAAAGATTCCACTTGCGACTTGCCACATAGCCCTTTCTTCCTTATAAATAACCTGTATTTGTCGAACGTCATCGGTTTATAGAGTGGAGGTCGATCTGGGGTCACAGTTTCTGGAGCAGGTCCCACTAGCAGGTCACCTTTCGGGTTGTAGAAAAGAGCAATGGATATCCTTGCTTCTGCTGCATTCACAAACACACGATGCTCCACGCTCTTGTAAATTGCATTGCTTAGCACCTAAAGGAAGACATAAAAATTAGTCTTACATAGTAGTTTCATATATTATTTTGGGCATTTAAAATGACACCTTTATGTCATCTTCTTTCTTTTGATACTAAATGTAGTATTCATGCTAGGCTGATATGAACTATCGCTGTACCTAAAGAAAAAAAGAAAAAGAAGAAGACACCCAAGGATCCTATATATGTACATTAGCAAGGCCAATGACCAAGAGGCTGTATGAATACAAGTTATGAATTGTATCATGATGTTCAAGAGGTAGCATGATCGGTGAATCGATAGGGACTCAAATTTGATTGAAATATTCAAATAATTAATGACTCTCCTCAAGAGAGAGACGCATTCAACATGGCTAACTAATCTTTAAGTACCTTTCTTCTCCAAAAAAAAATCTAGTCTTCTTGGTGCCCAACAGGTGTGAAAGATACCGAACCTTTGATTGTTAGCCAAAGACACATTTAAAGTGACGCAGAACTTTGACCCCTGATGTTCTTAGGTTTGCAGATTGTAGCACATGCTGCATGTGTTTGTTTGGAATGTGTGTGTGTGTGTGTGTGTGTATATATATATATATATATATATATATATATATATATATATATATATATATATATATATATATATATAGGCAACCATGCAAGTAAATGGATGTGTGCACGAATTTCCTCTCATGGTGCGAGGAGATTTGGACCGTGAACTAGACTGCATGGTTCTTCAAAACGAGACGTCTCTTAAGTGCACTAAAGTGCCTTGATCAAGGACTTACGTCAGTTTTGCGAGCCCCAAGAATGAGAAATTTGAATCTGTGAGGGTGAAAATACTAAATATGTGATGGGATTTTGTCTTCTCTGTTATTAATTTTCTCGTTCTTTGTAGTACTAGTGAAATACTGAATCGCTTCTCTATTATTGCAGCACGGACTTGTGCGTGTGCATGCGTGCGTGCATGCATGCATGTACATGCTTATGTACGTATACATGCACGTACCAGGAAGTTTAGCCAAACCACCTTCAAAAATTGGAGAATTAATTTGACCTCCCAAAGTCCAAACAGAGTGGAGGATCACCAACTTTAGCTGAAACCTGAACAGCAAAAGCCGGAGCAAGGAGGAGGATCAGAAATTACAGACCATCCCAACAAGAGGAACACGTAATTGACTGATCTAATGCTCCACTGGAGTAGGTAACACCAGAACAACGAAAAGGAAAAACACGCTAGAATAATGAAGTTAAATGGAAAGAAGAGACGGAAGGGAACAAGATTCTTCTTTGGACCCGACTTTTATTAAGTGCATAGCCGCAAAAAGAGTTAGTGCTCCTTTTTCACAAAGAAGAAGAAGACTCTCCCGCACTCGGAGTGTTTTTTTTTGGTTTTTTTTTTGGTTGGATGATGATAAGCTCACACGCTCACAGATACCATGCTTTTGCCGCATATATTTTTTAAACAATATTCAGAAATTGAATCCTGGATCTCCAGAAGGGCACAAAATTTCAATAGGATGAGGTGCCAACCTGCTAGGCTAATAGTTCTCGACTTTGTCACACATAAAATCACTAGAATTTATAAGTTATGATAACTTATTCACAATTAATCTTTCTTAGAAAAAAAAAAATACTAATAATAAGATGAAGGACTAAGGTTTGATTACCTACATGGCCTATGCCTATGTTTTGTCAGAAGAAGAAAAAAATTGCTAAATTGACAATAGTACAAATAAAAAAATGTCAAAGAATTAAGATGAACACCTAATTAATTGTGATTAGAGATGGATAGCCCCTACTTTGGTGTTTGGCACTAGTGTTCTCCACAGAACATCTTTTGTTGGAGCAAAAATTGGTGAAATGATGCATGCTTTGGATTTGTAAATCATTCTAGCTCTGTTCCCTGTTTCTCTATTGGCAGATTAGTATTGTTCATCGAAATTTCTTGTCATGTAAGGCCAAAATTTAGTTGGACTATTGTCTTCTTCAATTTGATCATCTAGAGTTTAATAATATGACTTACACGACTTCCATATTTTATACTCTTTTAATAGGAATCTTCCCAGGAAAGTATGGTGTCAAAATCTCACCTAAACATGTTGAGCAAAAGGAGAAGATCGTGATAAATTAGATTCATGTCATCGTATGGTCATTGGGTAACAAAACAGAGGATAAACTTCATTCGATTGCCTGAGCTTAAAGCGAAATACCACTAAGTGAAAGGTATGTAAATAGAATAGCAGTTTTAACAAAGTGCATCATGTTTATCCAACACAATTTTGCATGCACTTATCTGTTTTTTTTTTTTTCTTTATCCCCAGAAAAATGCACCTAAATGTTTGAAGCAATCAAGTTATAAAGGACAAGCATGAAAAGGACCCCCGGTTGATCTAAAAAAAACAACTACTCACAATTTAGAGTCTAAAATCATTTTATTTCGGGTAGTGTCATTATTTTATAATTGTTGATCTACCCATAGCTGGACCCCGTGAAGTGGATTGATGCAAGTCAAATTGCTGGTTCGCACGAGGTGCTCTAATGACCACACGTCACAATAAGATCTGTACGTCTTTGAGTCACATGTTGGAAGATAATTCTAAGAGCAACACCCACGAAAGCGCCCGAGAAGCAGCATTCATTGAACAAATAATGAAGAAATCCAACTAAAATAATGTTGTGTATCTATCCGGTGATGGTGTACGTTGCACTCAGAATTAAGACTCGTCTAGGATATGCCTGCCATTTCCAAGTTCTTAGTATTGCCAACTGTTCCAATTGAATGAGCACTGCCCATGGTGCAGAGATCAATTGCAGCTTGGAGAGGGCCACATAATTGGAGTCCTACTAATTATACTGTTTAAAACAGTCCTAAATGTCTCTAGCTGCTTTCTAATTTTATGAGCTCGAGGGGGAATTAATCTTTGCAACCATAAAAACAACACAAAGGCAAGAACCAGGTAGTACTGGATTCTGAACATTTAATTGCAATCTTGTCTCCTTAATGAAATCACAAGAGCTAGGGTCATTATATGCATTCAAAAGTTAGGAAATTGTCGAAAAGAAAAGTCAAGAAATTGTCACTAGTCGCGAAAGGGAGTATTAGGGAGCCATTTGACCATTTTTGTTGCAAACAGTGACTCAATCACGCTGGGAAACAATAAGAATTACTGCAAACTTTAGAATCATATTTTCGGGAAATATTGCATCCCTAGCTGGTACATAAAAGAAAAGGTAAAATAGAGGGACCATAAAAAGAGGGACCATAGTTGGATCTAACCCACCTTCTCAGCAACTTGTTGCATAGGTTTCTAATTTTCATTTCTCTAGCTCGTCTTTGGCTTGGTCAAAAAGTGAGATGGTAGCTAAAACACATAGGCTGCTTAATTACTTGTAGGAAAAAAGAAATAGAAACGAGGGGAATACAAAATGCGATGTTATCTTTACTTTCTGGTTTCTGCATGCGAATCACATTCCGTTCTACGCTTGCTCCTGGAGAGGACGAACTAATTGATGATGTTATGGTCATAGTGCTTGACTCTTGACATGCCATCGTGAGCCGTGTCCAACTTTTGTGAATTACTAATTAATTAAGGATAATGTGTCACCTTCCACTATCCCGCAACCTTTTCCTTTTTTTCTTAAAAAATAATGAAAATATTCATCGATCACAAGATCCATCTATTAAATAGAAATTGAAAAAAGAGATTCCTCAAACAAAAAGGGTAGTGATGTATCCACAGCTTATTTTATTGTTTTCAGAGTGGTAGAATCTAATTTGATCTCTGATTGCATGTTAGCTAGTATTTCTTCTGTTCTAGTTCTTCAAGAAAATAAAAAACAAAAAAAAAAATATTGAATTATCATACTGTAGACTTAAAAGGGT
Source organism: Phoenix dactylifera (assembly GCF_009389715.1). NCBI lineage: Eukaryota > Viridiplantae > Streptophyta > Magnoliopsida > Arecales > Arecaceae > Phoenix > Phoenix dactylifera. The sequence continues at coordinate 3,186,717 of NC_052394.1, read as the reverse complement.
AAAATAATCTTGGAAATATTTTTCAAAAAATCTCATTATCCAAAAAAAAAGGTGGTCGAACAAGGTTTTGAAAATACGGATATCCCCTAATAATAGTGGACTCGCTCAAAGCCATTATTTACATAATCAAATTTAGTTTAGTAGAAAAATAGCTATTATATGGATATTGCTAATCAGTTCCCACAACAGGCAATATACTAGAAAAGCCAAAAAAAAAAGAGTTATTTTTCAAATATAAAGAAATATTTTAATTTAAAATATTATTTTAATTGAATGACTAGTGAGAGTGGTAAATAGTAGTTAATTTTCTCTTTATATAATGACCATTATGATGATATAATAGCCAAAAATATTGTTACTTAAATACCTGTTATATACGTAAAGAACTTAACGAGAGCTCGCAAAACCCTCTCCCCACTTAATTATGGAGGCAATACCATTCCTTAGTTATAATTATAAATCATAAAGTGTTAAGTGCAACCTGAGTAGGCCTAACTGCATTGGTAGTTAACGTGACATGTATGTATATAGAACATGCATTATATGCAAGGAGCATATATTTATTATGTTAATAGGATACAAAAAAAAAAAGGATAAATGCTTAACAAAAAGCTTCGCATGTGCAATTCAGATAAGAACATCATCATCATATAACCAGCACTAAGTTGCTGCTTTTTCTAGTGGCATAGCATCTATTATCAACTTTTCGAGTCAAAAAAAAATAAAAGAATGCAGATTTATTGAAGGATAAAAAAGAAAAAAAACGGGAGAAAACCTGAATTTGATCTCCGAGGTTCACAATGAAAGCATGGGGAACGGATTGCACGGTGACCCATGCGTCACCTTTGCGCACTTGAAGACCTTGGACACGTTCGTCAGGGAGGAGGATGGTGAAGCCACCGGGGTCGGAGTGGGAGGAGATACCGAGGGTGAGGTCTGGTTGTGGACATTTTGGGTAGTAGTTCACCCTCATGCAAGCCCCGGCTTCTTCTTCCCCGAATGCCTTCTGAAGAAAGCTCTCATCCAATCCTAGTGTTATTGACAGCACCTGCATCAGTACCCCGCACAACTTTACTACTTCTGTTCCATAGGCTTCGGTTATTTTCCTGCTCAAACATCGAATCCAGTACATAGTTATTCTCATAATTCTAGCCAAGAAATGGAACATAAAATGGATCCCTTACCCCAAGTTAGTAACCCGTCCATAAGAACTATATGCAACAGTCCCGGTTTCTCGACCTAAGGAGTCTATAGTTTTAAACCTGTCATGGCGGTGAAAGCCTCGTGTTTTCTTTTGCCCACCTCTCTCTCCCTTTTTCGGTTCTTTTATTTTTTTTTTTCCAAATTTTTATTTGGATAGATAGAAAGAAGGGAGTGCCTAGGCCCAATTACTTGGGGATACACCACCAAGAATTGAACCTAAAACGCCTGTCCAAAAGCCAATATCCTGGATGAAACTTCAGCTTATTTTCTGAGAGACTCGTTAGTTTCAGGAAAAGAGAAACTAGTCGATTGGGGTAATAGAATTGCTTGCATGTTCAGTAACAAGTTTATATTAGCTAGTGAACAATTGTTTTCTGATTATGAGCAAACCTTTTAATGGCTTTTGTTTATTTCCCGTAATAGTTTGTTATTGTATAAACAGGACCATATAATTACCTAAATACATGCACCATTTTAGTACGTAGCTTTTGTTTACAAGTTTTGACCAAATCATATTCAAGAATAAAGTAGTTATTTTCATCAAATTCTACTTATATCAGGCACAGCTATGTGAGATTAAGTTATTCATAATTAACCTAGTCTTGCAATAGAGTCCCTCTTTTTTCATTTGTTTTTTCCAGAAAAGGAATAAATTAATCTCTTAATTATGCATGCCTCTGTATATTTTGTTGTTTTTTAAATGATGGACATGAGCTGTCCTAACTAGAAATATTCTAAAAATCATAGCCAGACAAAAGTGGGAACGACTTGGGAAATAACCATTCCTCTTCTACTTCCATTATTCCTGTATGCATGAGACACATTAGAGAATAATGCTCGTCTTTTTCTTGTTTCCGTCTAGTAGTTTTTGTCTCTTATTTTAATAAATATGTTAAACTATATATCAAGCTTAAAGAATGAAACTGTAGATGAGTCAGCCCGGCACCCCCTCTTCGTTTAAGTTCATCGAGCGATGTAATTTGTTCTAAATCTATTTCAACAAACGAAAGTATAGCAGATTTTGCATGGCTCCTGGCGTTGGTCGACGTTACTCAGAGACCAGGCAAAGTTGCCCCGCCTCTGCCGCGTGTGTATATATATATATATATATATATTTATACCTCAAGGATGCAGGAAGAGCAGGCCATTTGTCTTGGTTCTTGATCGACTCCGGGCGGAGATGGAGGAAGAAATAGTCCCCCCAGTCGAGGCTTGCACCCTTCTGGATACCAAGCCGGCTCCCGTACCCCTCGAAGGTATTCGGGGAGTTGGCAAACACCTGCTTCTCCTCCGGAGGCAGGTGGAAGAACTCCCTCCACACCTCCCTCGCCCTCCTCATCAGCTCCGGGCTCACCCCATGGTTCACCACCTGGAAGAACCCCCACTCCTTGCACGCGCCCGATATCTCCCGCATGGTGGCCTCGCGCTCCGCCGCACCGCCGGTGAGGCCACCAAGGTCGACGATGGGGATCATATCGACGCTCGCATCCTTGGACGCATCGCCAGGCCGCTCCGACGGCGGCTTGACGTATCGGTCCGGGATCACGGCGGCATCAGCCAAGGATTGGACCGGAACCACGGGCTCGGGCCACTCTAGTGGGCACTCCATGCATGCCACAACTTTTCTACGCAGGGATATTAATTTGATTGTGTGATGATAGTAGTGCAGCAGCCATGCAAGATCTCACGACGTATTTATAACATGGGACTCTCGTTATGCGTCACCCCACCTGGTGAGCTAACCTCCTAGCGCCCACCGAGAGCATGATGCAAAGATCGAGGCACTACTAGAGGAAGGAGTAAGATTTCGGAGGTTAATTAACGTGCCGTAGGATGGTAGTCAGCAAACAAGTGATCGATGCAGCCAAGGAGTAGCTGGGGAATTGAATTGATGCACGCGGGCTTGTCGCGCGTGCAGGGCCGTCTATAAACGTGTTAAGTATGAGGTTTTGAAACGGTATCGTCTCCTACTCTCCTTTGACTGCCGCCTTGGGTGGGAATTGTGGGGCGAGGAGATAATGAAAGCGATGGCATGGGGTGGGAGAGAAGGGGAAAGGCCAAACCGGACACTACGACCGGTCTCCACCTACAGTGAAGTAGAGGGAGACGTGAGCCGGCTCATGGTCCTTTTTTTAGAATTTTGAACAGTGGAACGTGGAACATGGGGGTGGGTTGTGCCGACATCCTGCCCCCCAACCTGGTTGAATTTTGCGGTACCTTTCCGAATTTGCGGTTCGGTCCAGGGCCGCAACCGTCTTGTTACTTGATCCCATATGTAACCTATAAAGTAAACCAATAAAAATATTTGTTTGATATAATTATTGTACAGTTGAGTCGGATGGACTGCAGATTTATTTATGAGATTGTTCAGTTTGTTGAATAATTTAACTGATTTATTTATAAATTACTATTTTTTATAAAAACTTTTTATTATATATATATATATATATATTCTTTATAAATAGTTTTTGTAAATTTTAATTTTTTAATAAAGACCGGTGGCTTTACGTTTCTCTTCAGACTGCTGCTATAGTGGCATGGCCTGCATGTATAGTTTTTTTACTATCTAGGTAACTAGATGTTGTGGATCAATATTGTGAATGTGCTTTTTTTCTTTTTTTTTTGTTAATATCGAATCATGTGTTGTCAAGTTGGTGGGAAAAAATATTCGCAGCAATATATATAATAGCGGTTGAGCATCACCTTTTTTTTTATTTTTTCTTGTTTTAGCGTTTTACCAGGAATAGCGGCTCGGCTTACCTCGAGATGCGACAGGGTTAACTTCTAAAGCGAATGGGCACCACAAAAGACACGGAAATAATCCAAGCCTCCCAACTCACCGATCGTCAGCCACGAGATAAAGACGTGATCCAAAAGATTCCACGCAGTACCTCCATACCATCTCCATTTGGATCCCAATGCAACGTTTTCTTGGGCACGTGGAAGAAGGATTGAGTGAGTTTGGACGTCGTAAAAGAGTCATCGAGCTGATCGAGTGATTACGGGAGGTGGGGCAGGAAGAGGGTGAGCACCCGTTTCTAGAAGACAAACGACACATGTTAAAGCACTACCATGCTGCTCAGATCAGACACATCTTTCGGAAGACGAGCCAAGCTACAGATTGGATCGTCTCATTTGCTGTTTATTATTTTAGAATTTTTTTATGGATCCAGCAGTCTTCCATTTCTTCTGATTTCTGGTTTATATAGTTTTCTTGATAGTGATGCAGCTGACTGTACTCATACAAAAGCAGTGTGAGCAGCCAGTGTATAACATAAAATAAAATATAAGAGAGAGAGAGAGAGAGAGAAGGTGCAACCCATACATTTGCTTAAGGTATGACCGGCATACATTTGCTTAGGGCAATCCATATTCACTGTACAAGTCAATTTAAAACCACACCATTACCCATCCCTTAATGGGCTGCAAGCCACTACAAAGATGAACCATCACATTGCCATCAGATCGAGTTACTATAGATCACCTTGTAACGCCATTACCGTAGGAAATTGTCCCACAAGTTCTGTCTCGGTATTCTATTCCATGGATAAACAACAATTTCTTCAAATGTACCAAAAAAAAAACCCAATTTTTCAATATTTTTTCCTCAGCTTCTTCGAGAATATATCTACCAGCTCATGTAAGGTCCGGCGAGTCTTGCCCGCAACTAGGCGACTGGAGATCAAATCTCGATGGTTTTGATCAAATCCAAGTCTTCAACAAACATGGACTAAAAGAACTATACCTATGAATTCACGACTGGTCTTTTTATTTTTATTTTTTTCTCTGTGTAATCTACCAAGTATCCTTGAATTTTCGAATGTAAAATTTTGAAGCCATCAACCTGCAATATCACCCCATTCCAGTAGAAAATCAAGCAACAAATTATGCCATTGCCCAAGTATATTACCATAAATGGATATTGGTTTTCCATGCTATAAGAGCGAGAATGCAAAACTAAACAATGTTTAAACGCAATGGTTATCCATAAGTATTCCCTACAATTACTACAAGCATGCAAAATAATCAAGACTGGATGATACAAGGGTGAAAAAGTTAAATTCATTTCTAAAATGTTAGTATGAATTATAGATTACAAAGAGCTTCCTGGATCATAGCACAGATCTCTTTCTAGATGAGCACAAATAACATTACAAAACATGGACTGCCACACCTAAACTACAAATGTTAACAAGAACAAAGTCTCTAGAATTTACCAGTCTGAAATGGAAAAATACTGGAAAACAGGTTTTTTTAAGTTACAGCCTTCCTTTCTTTGAACTGCAACTGGGGCATTTGTATTGCTTTATGTTCTCAGCTTTTGCTGGAGTTATCTTCACGCACTTGCCATGGAACCACCTTTCACATATATCACAACCAATCCAAAACTCGTCTGCATTATAGTTGCCACCACAGGTTCCACACAGAGTTTCACTGTGTTCATCATCATCTTCACCATACCCCTCATCAACTGTCTTTGAATTGTTTTTCATCTGTCCATCACTTGACCTCTGAGGAAAAAAAAGACAGTTATCACCATGTTTATTTACTAACAATAAAGACACAACTAAGACCTCCAAAATGTCTTAACCTTTGTTGAGAGTTTGGATTTACTTCCGCCATCCATGCCAGGCTTTTCTCTTGATTGCCTCCTATCGGTTACAACTTCAAAGACAGTTGGAAGATCATTGATCATGCTAAACAAACGTTTCCTGTTGATATGGACATACAGTTTTTACTATCATTTTTGAAGTGAGAGGTAGGTCAGATTGCAATCAAGAAATTCTAACAAACAAACACCAAGCACCAAAAAGAACATTAAGACAATATACCTTACATACTGCATGCATGTTGCATGCAGATGATTAATGAGTACAACCGATAGGCGGGGCTTTCACTTGTTGCATAAGCTTAAAATACATAACCTAATAAAGCTGTCCTTTCTACACGCCAAATGGCCTTCAACTTGTCTTGCAATCTCTTTCTTTTAATTCGAGTTGCTCTTGCCAAAAAAATTTGATACCAAAACATAGAGATATAGTTATATTTAAAGGTCTCTCAAACAAAACAAAAAAAAAAAAGCAAACCTTGATGGACCATAAAAAACCAAACCGTATGGAAAGATAGGGCTTGCTGGCTGAAGTTAACATTATGCAATTGGTGCAAGATTAGCATTGCTCCATAGGTGATCTTTCCTACTGACATTCAGCAATGTTTTAGCAAAATCAGAACACTGCAGTGTGGTTTTGATGTACACAGAAACTGGGACACACATACAAGGCTTCCTCACAGGAATCTCATAGCATTCCTAGATAGACACATTTCTAGAAGAAATGACATATCTACACTCATGTAGAGATAGACTGCCAAAATGAGCAGTTTGCACTCAACAACATCCACGTGCTGTGAGACCCCACCATGTGGCCTGCTGCTGCTCGGTGTAGGCCTCATATGACGTGGAGCTCCTTTTATTTATATAGTTCAAGAACATGTGTTTTGAATAGTACCTTTAGCTAACCTACAAGCAATTTAATCCACGAAAGACAATAAGCTAATTCTCTGAGCAATATAATAAACTAATTATGTTGCTTAAATAATTAGATAATTCGCACCTAACTGTTAAATGTCAACTATTGGACATATAAAGCTGGCCCTTCATGTTTAGCTTTAAACATGCATAAAACAAGAAAAAAGTGCTGAAATGTTCGCCTGATTATTTGAAGCGAGTTTTGCATGGGTTACCTGGAATTCATCGACTACAGCTGCATCCGCAGAGCATGCCTAGGAGCTCATCATTCAGAAAAGAAATTACAAGATTTGGATGAGCAATCTAGACTGCATTAAATGCAGTATCTACGAGAACAATAACAAGCATTGGGAGATAAAGTTATGATGGAACAATGTTCCCAAGATACGAGCAAAAATCCAAAGCACCTTGACTGTAGATTATTTATCACCATCTGTTATTGCCTAGTATTGTTTAGGCATACACTAGGTCATGACTATATACAATATGTTAGCACAACTTTAGCTCAAGAAAGTGATGGTATGTTAGGGCAAATTTGTATAAAATGTCCACCCTGAAGTTCTTCAATACCTGGAAACCAAGAGAATTGTGCATCTTTTCTCTTTGCAGTTTACTGCCATCTTCCTGTATTTCCTTGTGATTTAGGGAGTAGGTTGATTTTTATAGTCTCAACTGAGTCCATGGTGATATTTGCAATTGAACAAATTGAATCAAAAGCCTGTTGATATATCTAGATATTTGACTGCATGTTTGCATTAAATACCGTACTTGGTAAAAATAAACTGACGTGTCGATCATGTATTGGCCACCTGACGATCTATAAGCGAATATAAATCGACATTTTCGCCATGGTCCTTTTCAAGCAGGTTCTTTCTTTTGTAAAGTGTCATATGTCAAAATTCACTCTGGGAGCACTGAAAAAAGTGATTTAATACTGTCGCACTTCACAGAAATTTCTTTTGAGTGGAAGTAAGGCATATAACAAGAACCTGTAGGCCATTAGGCAAAATCTGATTCATAATCTTGCACCCAGACCTACAACATTTAAATGATTTGAGGTGTTTTATTGCACTACTTACTAGCAATTGCTGCAATCAGTAGTCAGCACTATGCTTCTATCACACCAACGTTAATACAATTGACAGACTTAATTTATTTTGGCCATCTTCATGTTCAAAATCATGCACATGTTTGATTACATTTCATAATTCCATAAATTTCTTTTAGTTAAAATGTGCCTTCCTAGGTGCTCTGAGTAACTTGTGCTCCTCTTTTATCACTCAGCATATGTAACGATATGGACCTAATCACAGCATAACTAACCCATCCTAGTCTGACAAATTCAATAGCTGACCATGACCTTCAATTCATTACTGAATATGTAAAAGTATAAACTTTTCGACTTTCAAGCAATTTTTGACCCAAAATTTCACCGTCAAAAAAATAACCTTCTCCGCCTCTGATCTACATCAATACTTAGATATACAAGAGAAAATTCATGTTTTCATATATGGAAATCAAATTTTTGTGGAAACTCATCTGCTTCCCTTCACCATTTTCCACCAAAATCCTGCTTTGTAAACCAACAATCCCCTGATTCCCTTCCAAAACTAGCTTTCGTTAAACAATAGCTGAAATTATACCTATATTTCCAGCTAATAATTTTCCAGCAATGGTCACAATTTTCAGCATGATTTTATAAATATACAGGATCATATACTAGTTATTCTTTTTTTAAAAAATAAAGATCACATACATCAACAAACACCACACATCGATAGAGATGAATGGATAGAGCCTAAATACTTATTGCCAGGAGATGTATGGTCATTGCAACGATGACTACTCATGGTACACCCACTTGATGCACAGGATCATGCAAACATGGGAGAATCTGGGACATGAAGCTCAGCTGCAAGTGATAGGAGTAATGTGAACTTCAACTATGGGCACACACTATCTGGGCCCAATTGAGCAACACTGCAACAGCAAGTCGGCAAGCTTGCATGGTTTATTGTACTGTCCTGCTTTGACTTCAAAACATGAGAATGGGGCATTCATGTGGTTCTCTTTTTTTCTTATTTTTGTCCTTTGGGTTTTATATAGTTTTTGTTAATTGGTTCCATTTAGTGTTAGACTCAACCATTTAAATCTCTTAGTACATACTCCTCACAATATCATAGTTGACAACATTACATGTTTTAAAATAGCTTCTTTATTGTTTTCAAGAAAAACAGTCAGATATTGACTCAACCCAAATCATGGAGTCGTATGACAATATACATATCAAATCTAGACTCAACAAAAAAAAAATCGGCAGCAATTAGGCAATCAGACCTGGACCTGATCAAAAATATATCTAATCACATCCAATTAGTCCTGATAGGAAACAAATCAACCCACTAAGTTAATGGGTTGAAACCCAGTTTCAAACTTGAACCAAAATTTTTAGGGTTGGATCAAGGTGGTGTCAAACCTAGATATTTAATAGATAAAGCAAATCCACAGTTCCTTAAGGATCCTGTAAGCAAGTAGGTTCAGATTGTCATTTAGCTTCAGTGGCGAATCTAGGTACAGATGGAGATCCGGGGAGCCATTTATGGAAGAAAGTCCAGGTACATGTGCTGATGGAAATCTAAACCTAATCCTAACTGGCCCGGTTAGATTTAAATCAAAAGTTGTGATTGGTCCATGAAATTCAAACTTGACTTGAGATTTGTTTAGGTACACAGGTCCAAAAAGATAAACCTGACTGAAACAAACCCCAGTTAAATCAGGCATATGTATATATATTTTAAATTGTCCTTTAATTCTTCTTTTAAAAGAGCGATATTAGGACCATCCAGTGCATGTGAAAAATACCGGAATCCGAGTCAATTCAGTACAATCTTTTCATTCAAGTCCGTAGTATGATGACCCAAGAACTGAAGATCATCAAAGCTGGGTTTGCACGATTTTTCTGGGCATAAGGTAATCAAGCCTTCAGGAAATATTTTATGCTTAAGAGATCACATTCATAATAAAAGATCATACCCTATAAAAAGGATGTTGTTTGTCCTTTGAGAGTTTAAGCCATTATATGTTCTATTATATCATAGCTCTTCCTTTCAAACTTTTATAAACTTTGACTCAGTTAGCATTAAAGTTAGCTAGTAAATTTCGATTTTTATCTTAAACCTTCACTAACAAACAATTGATACTACCGTACAACATAACAAAGAAGGTTAAAAAAATATCTTCACAATCAGAAAATGCAATAAAAATATAAAAAAGGAAAAAAAGATCTTTGAAAAGTAAGATAAGATTATTAATAGAGATACAAGTTGATTGAGTAGATTCAGATTTGATTTGTACTCAACATCATGGGAACCTTACTAGTAACAATTTTCATGGCTAGGGTGAGAATGATCTCTAATTGGATTCTCAAGTTATAACCAGGCTAGAAATCAATTGTACTTAATTAAAGAATGGGATCCTCTTCGGTTCTGCAGCATGATGCATGATCCTCAATGAGTAGAGATTCTCCAATGCTTTAGCTTTGACTTCTCAAGCTCCCCTTCACTTAAGAAAGAGAAAATTTTAAAAAAACTCTATCTCCCCAAAGCCCACACCCCAAATCGGAGGATCATCTTCCACCCCCACACACCATGCACTCCATCTCTCTTGCTGTGGCTTGGAGCACAAACACGCCAACATGGAAGCCTTTTCAGTCCTTTGGTGGCTTAGATGTCAAAGTGCATTACTTGATCCTAAAATTTCTTCTCTCTTAAGATTACAGCCCTATGCATATAAATCAACCAAGCAATTTCCAGTGATGCTTTGGAGTGGATGCCAGACCACTGTATATAATTATCTTGTGAGACACCAAAGAGATGCCCTTTCAAGATTTTACCTCTATACTTCATTATGAGGGGAAAAAAGATTTGCATTTCAATCATACTCTCTTCATGGAAGCCAACTAAGAAAGAATGAGCCTAGGGAACCAAACAAAGAAGAGCACCTAACCCATAACAGTAAGTCCAAATTCTTAAGCAGTAAGAACCTTCATCAACTTTTACTGTTTACTATTTGGGAACACCACCAGCATATAATTGCTAAGGATTGCACCAGATACCTCTTTATAGTGCTCTAGACAGGCTCCATCAATGTTTCAAGAAATATTGGAATGAAAATCGAGGAAGAGATGGTGTGACATTCTACCAAGGAAGATGGTGTCAGGTCAAACCAAACACTAGCACGGTAGCACCAATAAGGTTCTCGACCCCATCAATATCTGACTAGGACTTGTGAAAGAAAAGGTGGTTCTACCTTGGGATATCCTAGCGAAGTCCTTGGAGTTAGGGTGGTCTAGACATGAACTACGGCTGAGGGAGATAGGCCCAAGGAATTAAAGGTAATAGGAGTAGATGAGAAGAAATGGAGGTAAAGGGGTTCCACTGTCTATGTTCTTTTCTCCCATCAGACAGAATGATAGAAAGCTAAATATGATAAAGAAGTTGATGGTTAGAGTCAACTGTCATTGTTTTAAGAGATTACTGATACTACCTTTGCCTTTCTTTTTAAGTATAAAACTTTCAATAGTATAGCAATAGGAGATCAGCTTGATGCACAAAATAATTCTTGTATGTCAAATTTATGAATAATTTAGTGATGTTTGTAAATAAGTAGCAATTTTTTCCTCTACTTTTGATTAGAGCTGTCAAATGAGCAAGTGTTCATAAGCAGCTTGATTTTGGCTCAAACTGAGCTTGCTTAATTAGTAACGAAGCCAAGTTACATGCTTGGCCTGCTTAAGCCACACAAAAAAAAACAAATAGCTAATATATATTATTTGAATCATTATTTATAGTAAACAGCTGTTTCTATACGATATAATCATAAAAGATTAATATGCTACTTACAAAAAAATGTATATTCATTATAATATTGAAATATGGTGATGAAAATTTGATCGAAGTGTGTATATATGATGGTGTTGAGGGACATCGAACTCTCCCTACTGTTAATAAGTTGTTTGCAACCAAATCAAGTTCGACTAGATTAAAAAGCAAGCCCAGCTTGAGCTACATTTGGATAACTCAGCTTGAGCATGATGTAACTTTGGTGTTAGAAGTCCATGATATTTAGAGGACTTACACATAAGTGGTTGTTTATGGACCCTTATAATATAGGAATCTCGATAATCCAAGTAAGATGAGAATGCAATTAAAAAAAACTCAGTAATAGATTTTGATGTATGCCAATCACCATAATCGTTACTAGTATGCAAATTTTTAAGTACAAAAAGGTCTGCTTCAGCTGTGCAGATGAATCTAATGTAAATACATCCTCCAACTATTGGAGAGATGATAAGTAGGCCTCTTGTGGGTTAAATCTCTGGCAACACTGTAAAGGACAGAATCCTTTTTCACCCACATTGGCTCAATCCTGTAACACTTACATAACCCTCTAATATCATCCATAAAGATAACTTACCATTTAAAAGTAGCAATCTCTAGTAATGACAAAACCCTTTCAGTCATCATTACAGGGCCGGCCCAACCCTTAGGCGACTCAGGCGGTCGCCTAAGGCCCCGGCCCGAAAAAAGGCCCACCGCAGTCCAGAGCTACAGTAAAACCGTGAAAGCTACAGGCTATCTCATGCCTTCAACTTCAAGACGACAAGACATGGAAAGTCGTCGTCCCAATCCCATCGCAGCCAAGCTTCTTCCATGGCTCCCTCCTCCCCAAACCCCTCCCTTTCTCCTCCCCCAACCCCACTCCTCGCTTTCTCCCCATCCGCGCCAAGTTCCGCACCAAGGCCGACGGGGAGAGAGGCAGCAATTGGCCACCGCCGCCGCAATCGGCGACGGAGAAAAAGTCCTTCGCCGTTTCCATGGGTGAAATCCTCGGCCTCACCTCCTTGCTCCTCCGCAACAGGAGCTCCACCGCCCCAATCTCAACACCGCCTAGCGGCTCGGAGGTGTTCCAGGATCGAGAGGAGGCGTACTTCTCAGGAAAAGGGGAGTTGATTGCATCAGTGGTGGAGGACCCAGTGGTCGGTGGACTAGGAGGTGATCTGGGAGCAAAGGTTGAAGGATTTAGAGGCCGAGAAGGAGAGGAAGAAGCCAAGAAGGTGACAAGCCCTGGGTTCTGCTTCTCGGCCGCTGGCCCTCTATTTCCCTACCATCTTGGGGTTGCTCAGTTCCTTCTCGAGAAAGGTTACATCAAGGTAATTCTTTTGGCTCTCGTCACAAGCATTTCTTGTGTGCGGATTGTTTTCGGGGAATCTGAAGGTAGATTATCTAAAATGTTACTCTAGTAAATGATATATGTAAATAGATATTCAATGTTTCTAGGATCTGGAAATTAATGACTTGGGGCTATGAAACTGTTCTGCATGAAGAACATTGAGTTGAACCGTGCTACACGTCTTCTATCTGGTGCTTCTGTTTAAAGTTTAAATCTTTTTAAGAAATGAAAATTAGGCTTCTGTGCTACATAAATACATTGAGTTTCAGTGCCTCCGCATGCTTGCTAAGAGGTGATAATGTATGTTTTGGTTCCTTTGTTAAGTTTATAAAAGGAAAAAGGGTAGCGAAGTGATTTACAAATTACACATTACCAGAGGATTCCACATATGATTTATGGGTACACATTACCAGAGGATTCCACATATGATCTATAGGTGCAAGTGCTAACATTACCTGTTTAACTTAAAATGCAAAAATATCCCTTCAAGAATTTAGGTACTGGTTATACATATTGCCTGTTCATCTCAGCGATAGTCATAATCAAAAGGACTATTATGATCAATCTAGAGCACTTATATATGCCATTTTTTCTGGATTTTCGTTTACAAATGATGCCTATTACCTAACCACTAAAAGAAGTAAGGAATACTTTTATCAGAGTCAGATACTTGTGTATTTTAATATCTTTAGTACAATATTGAGCTTATCTTACAAGTCAAGAAACTTAAACACCTCTAATGACTAGCTCTGCTCCAAGTTTCTGTAACTTTGCTTAGTTTAGGATTTGTTGCCAGCAATCTTAGACCACACATCTCTTGGATATCATTGGATTTTTTTTTTCATGAAACAAATTTTCTAAGAGATGCTTTAGAAAATGAACTTAGCCTATTGACATATTGATAATGAATCTTGAGTACAAAAGTTTGATTAGTAATTTTGCATCTCAAGAAGCTAGACGAATTATTTTAAATGAATTTTTAAAGTATTTTACACTTATTAATTTTTTTATTTTTTTTAAAAAAAAAGCCTCTCTTAATGAGTTCGCCTTAGGCCCCCAAATTCATTGGGCCGCCCCTGCATCATTACTACCAAAAAGCAGCTTATAGACATGCACCAAAATGTATGGTCACTTTAAACTCTAAAAAGAAGTGCAGATAGCCTCAAGGGGCCTGGGTCCGTAAGCATTGACTGAGTCCCTTTCCATCGTTGCTCACACTCATACCAACCTGAGGTTCTAGGCAGATTATATTCTAAGGAGAAACAATAGATGGCATGAACAAGTCCATACCACTAATAACCAGAGCCCCTTCCTTGATTATTTATGAAATCGAGGACACAATTCAAACTTTAATGTCTAGGCCGCTCACCTTGATCAATGTTAGTTTTGTTTAATTTTTAATCGCATGCTATCATAGAAATAGTTATTACAAGCATACCGCTGTATCATGTGAACAGTAAGGGTCTGAGGAGTCTAACTAGAACCCATTTCAATCAATAATCAGACCTGATTACAAGTAGACTATGATAGCCACTCACCCAAGAAAATAGAACATGATAAATAGTTTCCCGGAGCTTGCAGAATAGTTCGATATTGTCCTCAGAATGATGTATAAAGAGGAAAGGCAAGCTAGGTATTGTCATTAATATCCATGTGCATCGTTAATTTTGGCTTATAAAAGAAGGCTACATAAATCTAATGAAGAGTAGGTATTATAATATTCAAAAGAATCCAACCTGCAAACAACTTTTAGATCCTTTCGCAATTCAAGAGTAGAACATTGAAGTTGACGACCTGATTCTTCCTCCTTTAACAATTAGAGTTTGCAAGCCCATTGTCAATCTAATATACGTAGAAAAGTAAAAGATCCTGACCATTTAATATTCAAGAAACTTACAGCATGCCAGAGTTATCACCCCAATTTTCTACCGTAATTTTCACATAAGCATGTGTAGTCACATCAAATAGATTCAAAATTAGGTTTTGACAAAATCTCCAAGGTTCTATAAGCGAATACCAGCCATCCTATCCCTCCATATCACATAATCAGAAAAATAAGAGCACATATCTGTTCTTCTATAAATCATACAATATGAGAAACCATATTATAACAAGGCAACAGAATATCTAATAAATTAAAGGAATGGAGAGGTGGAAAGCCGACAAAGGCGACGGCATACCTCTCATTGCGGTTCAGGCGGGCCCCGAGGTAGAAGGCAACCGAGAGGAGCCAGGAGTCGCTGTGCACGGCGACCAGGGAAAGCCAGTCCTTGCGGTTCATCCCATCCCTCGCGAAATTGATCCCGAGCGCCGGCTCCGGCAGCTCCGGTGGCACCTCCTCCGCCGGGAGATTCACCTCCCATGACTCGTTCGGGTGCCCGTACAGGCAAAGATTCTCCTTCTCTGTTCCCATCCAACCAAAAAAGAGAAAAACAAAAAAACAAAAAATTGCAACAAAGAGGAAAGATTAGCACAAATTCCGGCAGGAAAGAACAAACTCTAAAATCGAGAAATTCGGAGCAAGAGAGGTCCGATCTGGAACCGAAGCAATCGAGGTCACCTGGATCGCATTGCGCGTAGAAGGAATCGACATCTGAGAGAAGGCGACAGAAGGGTTAGTAGCAAGAAGATTACGATTGCGAGAAAGGAAACCAAGGGGGACGAGGAGATAAAAACCCGACCTGTGGTGAGAGCTCGGACGATGGCGGCCCTCCGGCCGCCATAATCCTTGAAGATTTCCTCGACGGTGCGAGGAGCCGAGGAGATCGAGCCCACTTCCATGGCGGCGGAGATCAGAGAGGAAGATCCGCCGTTATCGGTCGCTCCGAAGCCAAGAACAAGAAGAGAAGGACGACGGGAGATTGGGAGAGAACGCTCGTCGGGCAGCGCTGGCGATCGATTAAAAGGGGGAACTTACTAAAAACGATTTCGAAGCGGAGTGTGAGAAGGGGGAGAAAATAGAGGATAGGTTTCTACCTTTTCTTTCTTCCTTTTATTCACCCACTTGGAAACCATGTACCATCACTATAGAAAGAAAGAGATTTCGTGACATGCCACGTGGATATTTTAATGGACTTTGGCAACATCTTGGGTTCCGTTGTCTAGGTCGCTTTACCATCGCTCTGATAGTCGGCATAAAAATGTTTTGTTGTCCGTATCAGACAAAACCCAACCAATTCCATCAAAGAGATTATGTTTTCCGATATGTTGATGTTATTCTTCGGCGACGCGAACTTCGTAGGTTTGAATTATATTAGACTGGCCTGGCCCATCCGTAGATGCCCCGTCTGAAGATTTCTCATCATAAGGGAAGTGATGCTGACGGTATAATAACCAATTATGTCTAGCTTGGTTGTGGTATATATATGGCTGCTCTCCTATGTGTCCCTTTAGAACTCGCCTAGGTCTTAGCTCCAGAAACAGGATAAAGGAGAATGGTGGAATTTCATACAGAAAATGAAGGCTATATTGTTGGTTCTTTGCAAAACAAGAATCTAGATGGAACTCTTCTTACTTAAATTATCAGACTGGGAGAAATTAACCGTATTCTCTATTCTTCTCCGTTATGAGAAGAGGTACGCAGCCAATGAGACAATGCTCAAAACTGAAGGTCCGGCCAATATTTAAACATAAATAAATAAATACGAAAACCTACTGAAACTTGGGGAAAACGGCATGAGAATGATGGCTATAATTATTTGCCACTGGAAATCTAATGCTGCAGTGTAGAAGTCATGCCATGAAAATATAGAGAGTCATTCTAAAATGTTTTTTAAGGGAAGAAACACCAGGAGCATGCCCCGCAATGCATTGCTTCTTCACATGTGACAAATTTCAGGACATGGCAAGCTAGGATGCTTCACCTCAACAACAAAGCTCTTGCCACGAAATTAGATTTCAAAAGATGCTTAGTCTCTGCATCAGTCTTCGCATAACTTCAGCCCAATTGCATTCCCAAAGTCTGCTGTATTTCCCGTAATAAACCAACCTGCCACGGCATATTGGTTCCCCAATAACTGGGGGTGAAATTTTCCGCACAGATTTTCTCTCTATCTTACCAAAAAGAGACAGCCATGCTGAACCAAAATAATTAACATAGAATCGTTGTATGGTCTAAGAGAAGGCATTGGAATAAAACCTGATAATTACAAAAGAACATATCCATAGCAGCTGCAAGCGGCAAATCCAACTAAAAAGAAAAAGAAATTAAGCCCTAAATCAACTACTAAGCAAAACTATTAAGGTCAGTTCTGCTAGAATTTGTTATAAATAAATAATTAAAAGAAGCAAAAAAAAAAAGCTAGCACCGTTACAGTTTCTTCACAAGGTCACAAGATGGGAGCTGAAGTATTCAACAAAATTACAAGAAAGAATAAGCATAAACCAGTCAAGAAGGAGCTAACAACTGCTTGATGCCCGTCTTCTGCTCTGGTGTAAGTTTATAGGGGAACTTGATTTGAAATTTAATCCTTAAGTTCCCTTTCTTAGATGGCTCTTTTGTAATTGGCATCCCTTCACCTTGAACAATTTCCTCATAAGTGGGGCTGATTATGGTATTGATGGGAATAGTTAGACTTCGACCATCGAGGGTTGTCAGCTGTACAATGTAACCTGTGAGAGCTTCAACAAGTGAGATCTTCTGGGTGACGATCAAATCATTCCCTTCCCTCTTAAAGACACCATGAGGCCTTTCATCAATGATGAAAACCAGATCTGCAGGTATTAAATTGCGCTGCTCATTGCCTTTCTCTGGGAATGTAATCTTTGTACCCTTCTTCCAGCCAGGCTTGATATCAATAGTCACCATCTCCTCTACAGTAGTCGGCCTCCTACAAAAGAAGTGTACAAGATATCAACCAGATGATTGGCTTTCCTCTTATGTAGTCCTATGGAACTCTCTCTGCGATAATCATTAAGTATACACAACAGGGCCTCCCACCCCAAACTAAAGTATAAACATATTTGCAGGATGCAGGAGCCCAACCCACCCACCCCTTCCAACAAAAGAAACAACAACAACAACAACAAAAAGGCACTCACATTCGAAAAAAAAGTTATGCATTTTTTAAGAATTGGTAATAAATATAATATAATCTCTTTTTCTGGATAAATAGAATATATAGGATAAGGGAGCAATAAAAAGCAAGGGTGATTGAACTCCACCAGATGCAGATTCATCAACAACAAAATCAAACCTCTAAGATTCATTTTAGCTAGAAATCAGCCAATTTATGCTGTATGCCAGTATTTCCAAAAGAGACATTAACTTGCAACAAACTCCAATTGACAATACAGGTAATCTGGAAAAAGGTGGGCGCACGATTTACCTTCTCAGTCTAATTATTTGTTTCCGCATATGAGATTCTGTGGTTAAAGGAAAATAAATAATTTAAGCAGTATACTGAGTTAATACTGCAGACCCATGTGGTAACCACACATACCTCTTGTATAATGACAACTGCGCAAACTGGAGAGCTACATTGATAGTTTGGTTGGTGTAAAATCACACTGCATACATGTAATGTTACCAAGTATAGAAGCTGATGGACCTGGATTCAACAGTCAACAGTTCTTATGCTCTAGTAGCTAGTCCAGATTCAATCTTCAACTGGATGAATTTAGAGCATGGGTGAGTGGAATTCAGGAGTTGTTTGAAGAAAGCCTTTTCTCATAGAGATAATCATGATCTTTGAATATTTAAGAGAAATGTAAACTTATCAAGATGTTATCATGGGAAGCACACTGGAGCATTTCATCCTCAACTTTCTAATGGGTAACCTGGGTTACATGCTTCTCCCCAAAGATGTGGAAGCCTTGTTAACCAGAGAAGAGCTCGAAGAATTAAGTTAAAATCACTTAAAAGGATGAGCAAAGCATTGTAAATTTTGTAAGAGTAGATCCAAAGGTGCTATTAACTATTCTGGACAGTTTCCTTATTAATATGCCAAAATTGAATAGTGATAGGAGTTAATATGGAAAACTGTATCATGCGCACATTCAAGAGGTAAGAAAAGATGCTACAAAAATGGTATGACTGTTTTGTCAATCGCACTGGGTGGAAAAACTCAGTCAAGTATATGGAACTTGAACTTGTGTGAGCATATTTGCCAATATAGACCGAAAGTGCATTGTTAATGCAATGAACTAAGCACAACAATAACTTTTAATCACCCAGCATTTGATTTTAAACATTTTGCCCAAGTTCAAGGCCAAAATGCTTCAATGTTACTGTTTTAATGAAACAGGACCCGAAACTGATTCCAAACATGTGGTGCATTCCATGCCAATGACCCATCAACATGCCACAAAGGGGCTCCATTTAGTGCCAAGCAAAATTGCCTGCATCAATAAAGTGATATTCTGCATCATAATGTTACATTGCAGTTATATTTATAGTCCAATATCCAACAGCTTTGGTGTATTTGACTTAAATGCATATTATCCTCCCCCCATGGGTTCCTAAATCCTTCTATTAATGCTACGAAGGTCTGATCACATGATTATGACAACCAGATCTAAAGAACTCAATGTCCTGATATATTCATCTCTAAACGACAAGCTAATTTGAAGATATCAAAGTCAAACGAAATCAGGAAACCACCCCCCCTCCCCCCGCCTGCCCGCCCCTCGGGGACTTTCATAAATCATTCTATTAATGCTACGAAGGTGTGATCACATGATTATGTCACCAGATCTAGAAGAACTAAATGTCCTGTTTATTTATCTCTAAACCACAAGCTGACTTGAACATATCAAAGGAAGTCAAATGAAAATCAGCAAACAGTAGAACCATTATCATGAGGCTTAAGGTCCATATATGAATCAGTGCTCAGATTGATCAATGTAAGTCAAACCTCTTATGGCTTATCTATGCGATATTTAGCCAGCATCAGCAATTGATGTTCCCTTATATTAATATGTGATTTGTCTCTTCATTACTAATATCTCGTAAGAAACATATTGGCACTTAATTCTTTTGATCACTTGTGAGGATTATAGGGAAAAAATGAATCATCTTTTTTGTGCCAACACATGAACTCAATACAAGGAGTAAAAGTATAATTCATGCATAAGGAATCAAATGACTAAATATGGCCCTTAGTTGAGTTTGAAATGAAATAGACATGTATAATTATCACTGTTATGTGTTGCACAAACAAAACCTATTCCATGCTCACCGAGTCACAAAACTGAAGGGGCCAAAGATGGGCATGTAAGAGCTCATGACTAATAAAATACAGAATCTTATTTTCAGAGTTAAGAATGAGTTAATATGAACTACAAAACGTATATCCTGAAATTTTACATACAATTCTTTTTCCTAAATAATTTTCTTTCAAAAATGAGTTCACACTCACTGAAGCTCAAGTCATATTTATATAATTAGCAAAATAAGACCCAAGCAATGCAATAGTTTAATGAGTTTTTTTAGCTATTAACAAAACATATTTCATAACTTAAGATATACCAGTAATTAAACATTTAAAAACAATGGACCAGTTGAAATGAATAATATTATTTACAATAAAATCAGATAAAGTGGCATGATATCATTCATTTGCAAACATGAATTCCTTGAAACACTCGAGTTAGCAAAGCGAAGTAGCAATTACGGGCACTTATTTTTAGAGAAGAAGTGGGAGCATAAAAACACTGAAATCAGCAGTAAGACAAAAACAAACAGAAGCCATAGCTGGATAAGGAGGAAAGCTAAATGTTAGATTCTTAGTCTCAGAGTTGGAGCAGGATGACTTAATATGCATTATAGAAGTGGATGAATGAATTAAGTTTGTAGTGTAAGAGTTCACCTAAAAATAATGAGTTTGTGATGCCAGCTGTAATAGGCGAGTAAGTTGAATTGACATATAGTCAAGCCAGGGTATCATCACCATGCCTAAAGCATTCAGTTTCATGTACTAAATTGTACGAATATTGGCACACTTCAGCATAAAAAACTATGTACTCGAATGAAGTTTGAAAGATACATATGACATGTTTGATCACTTTCAGATGAAAAATCGTATGGGTGAAACACTAAACCATACATTTGACATGACAAATCATAAATCTCAAATTATCTATTTATCTTGGATAAGCATGTTGGCAATTCTAAACATAATCATAGGATGCAATATATCAACAATTCTATCTCATATGTTAACATCAAAGATCACATATGGTATGCTAATAAAATAAAAAACCTCAAGATTTTTAAATCCATAACCATATACTATTCGGCTTTAAGCTGCAAGTATGAGATGAAAAAATTTAAAGACTTGGCACAAGATACTCTGATCATCAAGACTCTACACAAAATATTCCAAAACATCAAGATAATAAATGACACATTGCCACAAAATAATATGCATCTCCATGCACCATGTCAAAACTATACCAACTGAATGAAGCCTGTAACCAGTCCACTTTTTACCAGATGTTATCCATCCACTTCGCAGCTAAAATGTTGAGCGTCCTGCTCATGTAGGATTATTAGCACTCCCAATATTGCCCTCAGTTGTACAGTCGAATGTTGTCAATTTAGACTGTGTCAAGAATACTGTAGAAACATAGAGTGTAGACCACATAGTTAATATAGCATGTAACCTCTCATGCACATAGGCGGAGATGCATTGTGTCAATAGACTGGTCATGTAATAGCTCCCAGCTTAGATGAGTGGATTTGGTGCCACTTTGCGATGAATGTTGCGGTTAGTCTCATCTTAAATTGTATATTTAGGACAATAATTGAAAATGCTACTGTTTGTTGTGGTGTATTTGGCACACATAGTTATACAAGGGAAGTTTACCAAACAGTGCATTAAGATGCAAGAAAAATCTTCAAGCAGTCATCCATTATACCAGATCAATGTGACTCTGCTCCCCCTAGAGATACTGGAGTCTGAACCACATTTATTGGGCCAAAAATAGGATTAAAGGAGGATACCATGTAATACAATACGGTAGCTCCATCAACCTAATTCCCGGGTTGAGCTAAATCTCATTACAAGGATCCAATGCATATGCTATACAATTATATAAAAGAATCAAAACAATATGAACAGCAAAAAGAATTTGACGAAGAAATTGAGCAACTCAACTCACCCACTGGAGTCCATCACATCCCTCGAGATCCTCATCTTCTTCGTCTTCCCCTTGTACAGATCCTCGAGGCTACAAACCAATGTCCGCTCGATCTGCGGCGCCTTCCTGGCGGACGCCTCCGCGCCCCCTCTCCCTCCCCCAAACGCCGCGAATATATCCTCCCCAAAGATGCCTCCGGGGAACGGAGCGCCGCCGCCGCGGGACCCACCGGCGGCACCATCCCCCATCCCCCGGCCGGCGGCAGCACCGAACGGGCTGGAGAAGCCGAAGAACTCGGAAAAGACCTCGTCGGCGCTCCGGGGGTTAAACCGGAAATGAGCGGCGCCGCCGGGGAACCCCGAGGCCCCGCCGCTCGGCGGGGGTACCTGCCCCTTGAGCCCTTGCTCTCCGTAGTGATCGTAGATCGCCCTCTTTTGCGGATCGCTCAAAACCTAATTCAAGAGGGGAAAAGAAAACCAAAAACGGATCAAGCTCTAGGGTTTAATGTCGGGTTCTTGATCAACGAGAGAAGAACAAAGAATCGAAGAGAGAGAGATGGACATCGTAGGCTTCGGAGATTTGCTTGAACTTGGCCTCGGCGTCCTTCTTGTTGTTGGGGTTCTTGTCGGGGTGCCACTTCATGGCGAGCTTGCGGTAGGCCTTCTTGAGGTCGTCATCCTTGGCGCTGCGGTCGACGCCGAGGGTCTTGTAGTAATCCACCCCCATCTCCTCTTCCTCTTCTTAGCCGCTCTCTTTCTCCTTCCTCCTCATTTTATAGCTCCATTCGTCGGGCGAGCCACCCACTAGCTTTCTTGAGATAAACTTTGACGGAAATACGTATTTCTGATAACGGAGGCAGCACTCAGCAGAGGAGTGGACTTTGTGAATTGTGACGAGAGATCGTAACTTCAAACTCATCATAGTCGAGGATCGACGTCTATTCGGTGCGACTCGAAGCAAAGCCCAGAGCTACATAAAAAAGGCATCATCCATACAAGGCCGGTATAACCATGTTGGCAGACAACTACGGCTCCAGAATATATAAAGATTCTCTAGAGAATGCACCTCCTTTCGAGTCACTCGTATTCAGAGTTATCTGCACATCATTCAAAAGAAAATTTCTAAAAAAATTATCTTTTTTCATCAATTTTGTTTTATGATCTTATTTTTTATACCCATGCTTGATAAAAAAAAGCCACGACCATTTTTTTTTTTATCTCTGCAAACTTGTTTTTAATTTATTAATTATGTTTATTTTTATTTATTAAAAAAAATTGTTTTGAGCACTAGGTTTTCCGAGTTTTAAATTGGATCTCTTAAATTCTGATCCAATATGATCTTTTCATCCAATCTTCATTTAATTGATCTCCCTGCATTGTATTTATTGCTGGAACCGGGGCAACCGCGAACCAAGGAGGAGGAGCTTCTGCTGCGGTGCGGTGGCGGACGACTGTCTCCAGCGGACCTGCAAAAAGCCTTGGGTCGGAGGATCTGTTGAAGATCCTCCAATGCTTAAGTTTAGAGAGGGATCTGGAGATATTTTTAATGAAAAGGTGTTTCCTAGCGAGGAGAGAAGATGCCCCTCTCTCCGGAGTCCCCCCTTTATAGGAGGGGGTGTAGCGGTTACACGGAATCGAATGTGATTGCGCAAATCTTAGTTTAAATAAGTTACCTTAGATGACACCAGATTTCAAGCTAGCTGGCGATCGGTTGAAATTGCGAGGATTCAAATATTGACAGCCGTTGTGGCAAAGACTGTGAGATTTGATTCCGGATATGGAGGATTTGGCAATCCCTTCTTTAGGAGGATCGGCTTGACTGTTGGTGGCATCGGGGTCGGCCTCAGCTTCTGACTAGATCTTCCTTGATCTCAAGGTCAATCGGGCTTTGCTCAGCCGAGACCATGCCTGCTAAGGTCATGCCTGCCGAGGCTGTGCTTGTCGAGGCCACACTTATCGAGCTTACGTCTGCCGTCGGATTCGGATGCTTTAATTGTATTTGTGAGGTGGTCCACTTTTCCTAGGGGTGGCAAAATATGACCCGACCCGCCAACCCGACCCGTGTTCGACCCGCTATAAACAGGTTTGGGTTTGGCCTAAATGGGTTCGGGTCGTAAACAGGTTGACCCGTTTAACCAGTTTATTAATTGGGTCGGATACGGGTTTTAGATATCTAACCTGCCTAACCGTTTAACCCGTTTATAATTCCATGCCCAAGTTTTTTTTTTGTTTGTTTATTTGCTCGCTGGGAGGTGGGAGCCTGGGACGGCTGGGAGGGTGGGACGGTCGGGCAGCCCATAGAAAAATCCCCAATCCCCTCACGGCTCACCCTCACTCCCACAAACCTTCTCCCCCTCCCTCCCTCCCTCCCTCCTTCGGTCCTTCCCATTCTCAAAAATCCACGAGTGTCAACGAAGAAGAGCTTAGAGTTCCCCTCCTGCCGTCCAAGGACCCACTGAAAGCCCCCCTCCAAGACTCGTCCCCTCACCATTCTCGGCCCCGACGACCCGTGCGACGCCCTCGAACGCCGACGAACCCCGCGACGCCCCCGAACGCTGACGAACCCCGCGACGCCCCCGGACGTCGACGAACCCCGCGACGCCCCCGGACGCCGCCGACCTGAAATCGAGCAGCGGCAGGGGCTAGGGTTAGGGTTTCGGGCCCTCCCCTCTCTCCGTTCTCCTTCTTCGGCGATGAGAAGGTACGAGTTCTTCGTTTGCCGTTTGCGGAAGGATGGGATCATGGAGGAAGACAGAGTAGGGCCGGCTGCGAGTGAAATTTTGAATCGGTGGTTCTCCACCGTGGAGGGATTTGAAATTTGGGAGGAAGAGATTAGGGGCCTACTCTGGCTGTGAGCCTGTGAATCTGTGATCTAATCCCTAATTTAGGGCGTTATTAGGGCTGGCTGTGAGCCTGTGAATCTGTGATCATTTCTGTCCCAATTTTTTTTTTTATTAAATGGGTTAAACGGGTCGGGTCGGGTTACCCATTTAATAAACAGGTCAGGTTCAGGTTGCAATTTTCTGACCTGTTTATTAAACAGGTCGGGTTCAGGTTTACAATTTTTTGACCTGATCTGCATCTGACCCGACCCATTTATGTCTGACCCGACCCGATTGCCACCCCTAACTTTTCTTTTCCCCCATCAATATTATATAATGTCCGGGTGACAATTTTAAAGATTAAAATATACTCATGTTGTATGGAGGAAAAAACAAGAAAAAAAAACTCTAATCCTCCTAAAAAAATTATTAGTTGAACAGGATCTACTGGCTCAGCGGCAGATCAATCTAATCACAACAGCAGCTCCACTGTCGCCGGTGCTTGCTTTGCATCCCCTTGCTCCTCCACCAACTCTGCGATCCGCCCGACCGCTGCCGCCCCCGCAGCCATCACCTGCCTTAATTTGGTTCTCCTTTGCTAGGCACAAGGAGAACAGCCTCCAATCTCCACCTCGCCACCCGCGCACTACTCCCGTTCTCTTCTACCAGCCCTACCAACCCCTCCACGGTCTCCCTCGTTGTTCCAGGCCACCACCGTCCACACCTTCGCCGGTCGTGCCCCCGCCGCCACTGTTCCCTCCAACACCGCGGTTGCACTAATTCGCGCCTCCATCGCTAGGTGCTCCCTCGTCACCTACACCAATCTCCTCAGCCTCTTCGGCCGCCCTGCCTTCTCCGCACTCTCTCCTCCATCAGCGAGTACATCGCGAGCACCTCCATCCTAATCCAGATCCTCGAACACGATCTCGATCAACGTCGATAAGTGACATGGCGAGCCTCTCCTCGGAGTTCAGTAAGGCAGGCACCGACAAGACTACCGTTGCGTTGCAGTGGATCACGGCGAGCCTCGTGAAGGGACATACAAGGGAAGCTGGTGGAAGAGATCAAGAGGGTGGTGCGGAGTGATGCAGGAGGACTTGCAGAGGATACCATATTTGAAGGCTGTGATCATGGAAGGGTTACGGCCACACACACCGGCCACTTTGTGCTGCCACAAACAGTGACGGAGGACATGAATTTGAATGGGTACTTGACAGTGACGGGGCTAAGCTAATCGTATGAGAAGGTACGACAGGAGCTAATGGAGTTATGACGCAAAAAGTTCTTTGCTGGTGGTCGGCTGAGTGGGTGAATATAATCGGGTGCAGGGAAGTGAAGATGATGCCGTTTGGCGTTCGGAGGAGGATGACTTGGGCTGGCCATGCCCCAACTCGAGTACTTTGTGGCTAATCTAGTAAGGGAGTTTGGGTGGATGGTTGTCGAACGTGGGAGGGTTGACGGGGTTTCTTTGGGTTTTTTTTTTGGTGAATAAAAGTTGACTTGCTCAAGACGCTTGAATTCGTTGCGGCAATGAGGGCCTTTTCCTAGGAACAAGCAAAGAACGTGTATTTGTAGGATATCTTATTTGTTTCCTTTTATTCTTTTATTTATTCTCTCTCTCCATTTTATTCAAATTTAAAAACTGAAAATATTAGAGTTTTTCTCCAAGAAAATAGGTGATTAAAATTGAGAAGAAAAAAAAAATCAACTACCCTTTTGATAATTTGTGGAGAAATGGCAGATCAACTTGGAAGACTGATTAGAAATATGTCGGAAGAAAAAATAATTTTTGGAGAAGAGAAAGAGAGAAAAGAATTGATGAACCCATAAAGAACTAGAAGAAGAAGCCAATGAAGAAAGAGATGGGGAAAAGGGTAGATGAATTGATCGCAAAAAACTCTAGAATCTGGATTACAAAACTGAAGCTCATTCTAATTAGAAATTTTAAAAAACAGCAAGAATGATTTTGTCATCTTAGACAGTGCCTTAATAGCATCAAGTAGTAAGTGAGGCTCAGGCTCATACTGGATGGCTTAATAAATTTAAAAAATTTAATTGAATTTTTTTTAAACAATTACAAGGTAAGGGAAATTGGGGGAAAAAATGAAAAGGTGGATAGGTAATTTTCCCTTTCACTCTAGTGCCATTAATTATCCTGCTTCTCTTGATTTCTTTCGTTTTTCAGTGTCCCATAGCGACTCGGAGGTTTAAGAGAGTTTGGAGAAAGAGAGAAGGCAAAACGGGGGAAGGGCTTTGGATGGAGAAGAGTTGAGGATCAGAATCCATGGATCCAATAAATGCTCCATCCTTACACGATCATCATGAATTTGTCAGTTAATACGTTCATGTATCTTATGGGACTCATATGGTCATCATGGCCTTTGCACCATAAACAGCTTTAATCCAACTGGCTCTCTCTCTCTCTCTCTCTCTCTCTCCAATGCAATCCTGAACCAAAGAGGATCAGCTCCCAATGTTAGACAGCACCAACAACTTGCAGGAGCAATTAAAATGGAATACCTTTTCTGAAAAAGTAGTCATAAATTTTTCGAAATGTTAGCTTTCTAATGAAACAAACGCAAAAAATTAGATTTTTCAAGAAAAATCAGTTTTCCAATTACATCTAAACACGTCCTAAAATAAAACACTTCCAATTGTTTTAGCATAAAAGATGCTCATGCACATATTTCCATTGTATAGAAGATAAAGGAGAGATTTGTTAAGTAAAAGAGAAAATAAGGGGGACAAAACAGAAACCGGCATCCACTGCTTTCCATGTTGCAATTTCAAAGAGATGTAGAGTCTCCGCTCCTTTCCGCATGGGAATTCTACTCCAGAACTCCTGTGATGAAAAGAAAAGAATGGCTCATATATTTCAATACTATCAACAATAAAGGCCATCCTGAAGATAATGGTGGTCGTAGATATCAGCCCATGAGCAGAAGAATGCTCAGTTGCATTAGCAGCAATATCCTATAACAATACTACGAAATGCCAATCTAAAATGTGTTCCAAACAATGCTGAGACAAAGCATAGGCACAAGAAAAAATTCTACAAGGAAAATCAAGCCACTAAAGCGCCAGCAGTTGCAGTCTAAAGTCCAAACATAACTTTGTGCTCATGTAAAACAAAGTAGTCAAAATAGTCACCATTGCAGCTTCCAACTCGGAGAGAATGACCCAACTAATAAATAGCAAAAAGGATTAATATTGTTGTTCCACAAAAAATAAACCTAGGAGAAAACAGTCTCAGTACTTCAGTGGGGCAAGGATATCAAGCTGGGAGCCAAGCTTCTCTTCTGCAGTTTTTTCAGCCTTCAACCTCAGTTTTGCTAGTTGCTTCCTCCTTTCATATGCCACCTGAGACCTCTGTTTCCTCTTTGCCTCCAGCTCCTGCACAAGGAGTTAAAATTGTGAGAGATCTTGACATAATAGCAGAAAAGCATTCCTGAACCAATAACTTCCACAGCAGCAAAAGGAAACAACATATTGTCTTAAGGAACCTCCCCCTTTCCACGAAGCTTACTTCAGATTGTCCAACAAGCAGGATGAAGCTGAGGCCAATGCGCTTGCCAGAGCATTATCTCAATATAGTATAGTGTGCTCACAAGCCAAGTCCAGACTGGTCGAAATGAGACCAAAGTTTATGGGGACCAAAATAACTTGATGGTGTTTGACTCAAACAACCAATGACTGCATTAACATGGGTATTGGAGACAAAACATACTTCTTTCTATCAGTTCATTCAAACTTGTCACCATTTTGAAGAGGAAAGATATATTTTGATTCAGCAAGATATATTTCAATCATATATATAATAGGTGTACAATTAATATGCAAAAAATAAATAGTTAGGGTGTGTTCTTGTTCCTACAGGAATATTATGCAGGAATCAAGCCTGTTGGCCCGCCCAGCCTGCGTCTTGTAAGGTCCTGCTAAAGCCCCAGCCTAAATCCCAGTTGTGGCCTGTGGGTATGTAGGAAGGAAAAAAAGACCCATTGAGATTTTTTCCCACTTTCCACAGGATTCGAACAGGGGGGATTTTGGGTTGATATCCCAATCCACGAATCCAGCAGGAAATTCAGCCTAAATCCTGCTAAATTACCAAAACAGGCCCTTAAACTGATATTTTATCCAAAAAAATACTTTGACATGTGCATCTCACAATTACCTGAGTTTTCTATCCAATTAAAATATGGTGTTAGGCTACTTGACTAGTTTATGGTGTATAACTCCAAAGTAGAGCACTAGACAGACCAGAACTTCATGTAGCAATGTTACACTCCATACAGTATGACACCTAGATAGACCCAGATGATATAAAAATGTATGCAATAGATATGTCATAGAAAATTGCTATATGTGCTGAACAAGAGTCAGGCATAGGCAAAGAATTTGGGCCCACAAATTGATAAAAGAAACATCAATATGAAGCTAAACATCTTTAAATATACTAAATTATTAATGTCAATGACGAGATGGGCCCTTTAGAACTTGCAATATTCATGACATAACATCTGAATAGTACAGTTGGGAACACCCTTGTACATAATTTGTTGACAGAAGTATTTTGCCTCCAACTAAAAACGTTCATTTTTTGTGTGTGTGTGTTTCTTTTTTTTGGGACGCGGGCATAACTAGATGCCTGGATTCAGCACCCAATGGCATCAAAACTCTAACAGAACCTTCTAGATCTCTATCTTGGGAATATACAAATATAAACTGCTGGAAAATTCATCTGGTAATGATTTGTAAAAGTACTATCCATAGCAAAAAAATTTGTATACCTTTTAAATGGCGATTGGGAAATCCATATCCCACCAGGTTATTGTTACAGCTAAGCTAACTTGCAATTTGCTCGGAAGTGATGGATTGGAAATAGTACAGGTTAGATTATAGTTGATTTGTTTTTCCCCTAAAAGCTTCTGTCACCTTTCTGACTAAAAAGAAAGTTATTACTACAACCCGTCACCTCAAAAACAAAAAAGAAAAAAATTGTACACTTGAAACAAACAGAACCCACAGCACTCTCTCTTAGCAGTCATGAAGCTTTCAGTAATCCCCTATAAGACCCCAACACCCTCCAATACTAATATCCAACAGGGTATTAGTTCAGTAATCTTACATATCTAAAAAGAAACTGCATTCTGTCCAAGAAGATGTCAAGATTATAAAAAAAAAAGGAAACAACCTCCAAATCTATAAAGCAATATTTGCGTGTGCTTTCCATTTCCCATTTTCTGCCCTCCAATTAACAAATTATCAGCATTTCATTAAAAATATAGGTCCAGTGCACATCCTAATTGTCCAGACAACAAAAGAAGACGTACAGTAAACCAACAGATCATTGTTCTCTGAATTCATAATTGCACCATTTTACCATTTTTTTCAATAAACAAAGAGCTAGGCAGGCTACTGCTGAAGTTGGCAGCATTACAAGTGACTAAAAAGTGTGAAGACATATTAATCAAGCGAAAGAAAACAAGAAAAAACTACATTACATCGAAAATCATAAATGGATGAAAAAAGATCGTTATACACATCAAAAGATAAGCAGGCGACAAGGTTAACATAGAAACATCTGACGGCACGTAAAAAGGTCACCAGATAGTAACTAAACATATAAAGGAAGTAATGGAGCAGATTTGGTCTGACCTTAATAGTATCATAGTAATTCCATCCAACCTCCGAGGAAAGCCGCCCCAGCAAGCAGTACTTGTGCCCAGCCTGAAGCCTCAAAACCCTAATTCCCCCCAGGAAAACCACCAAAACATCAATAAAGCCGACAAAAATCGAAACTTTTCCAGACAAGGATAACAGCAGTAGCTAGCTCGTACTTGAGAGCGTCTGGAATGACCATCCTCTTCATCCTATCGTACGGCGGAGGCACCCCCTCGTAGGCCTTCAGCCTGGCCAGCGCGGCCGCGCCGCGCTTCGTCTTGTGCGGAATCATCCTGCCAAAATAACGATCAAATAGGACGAGATTACCGGAAAAGCCTAATTTAGAGAAAAAGAAGCGGATTACGGACCCACGGATGGTGCGCCAGAGGATCTTAGCAGGGGCGCGGAAGTGGATGGGGCCGTGGGAGGGTTTGGTGTTCATGCGCTTGCGGAGGAAGCGGAGGTACTTCATCTTCTGGCGGACGAGGCCGCCCGAGAGGCAGATCTCCTCGCACCGCACCACCACCACGCGCTGCCCGTTGAGGAGCTCCTTCGCCAGGATCGACGCCAGCCGACCGAGCATGTGGTGACGCGCGTCCACCACCACTCTCCTCGCGCAGATCCCCGATCCCGAAACCATGGCTCTCTCTCTCTCTCTCTCTAATGGATTCGCCAAGGTCCCTCTTTTATGGGGATGGCGGCTAGGGTTTTCTATCTGTGGTTTTCTGAAAAGCGCCGACGAGTATCGGTATAATGTCTCGCGGGGTAGGATAAAAAAAGTCGGCTGCGGCAATTGAAGCCCCGACATTAGTAACGTAATGAAAATTTACCTGCTCTGATTGGATTAAATTTAAATAGCCCGTGGTCAAAATCGTAGTTTCACCCATTCTTCACTTTCTACTCCTCACTTCTATACCAAAACCTACTCAGGGGTCTAACCAAGTGCAGTAAACATTTTTCCCATTTACTACATCGTTTTTCTATCATCTTTGTCATTTTGAGCCTTGTTTTGAACTTTCTTTGATCAGCTTTAACTACTAATGATATGCAGTCAAACTGTATTCAGAATTGGTCAGCACCTATGTTGACATCCCTCTATGGTCTCCTATAATTTTAGCAAAATTTGAATTTCCTAGCCCATTCAAATTTACGGCCACATTTTGCTAATTGAATATTAAAACTTAACCAATCGCTAAGTTTACCTACAAAAGTGACCCACTTTTACGATTCATTAGAATCTTATTAATGTTTTCTCTTCATTGATTCTAGGTGCTAGGAGTTATGATCCATCACAAAGCCCAACTATGTGTCACATTTCAACCTAGATCATATCGTCCTTAGAACTCTTTAAAACATCGAATTCTTTATCCAAAAATTTTCCATTTATAGATATTCCCTTGGTCAAAGCTATGGAGTGGTATTTTAGAAAACTTTGAAAAAACTCTTGCACTTAGAATTTTGAAAATCTCTTAAACATAGATCTAGGGTTATAAAAGAGAAGATAGGAGAGCTCCCATTTACGAAGAATTTACCCTCTTGATCTCCTCTTAACTAGATCTACCTCCGCTAAAAACAAGCTTAGGCTTCAAGATCCATTCATCCCAAGATCCCCCCCCCCCCCCCCCCCCCCCCCTCCGTGCAAAAAATAAAATAAAATAGAAAAAAGAGGATAAATGTGATTTATGTACACCTTTGGTAAATCCCAACATTTATAAATCCACTGAAATATGTCTTAAAATTAATATTTGCTCACAAAAGGTGAAGCATAATTCATTATGGCAGACGTTCATATCCTAGTTGACACATATTTTTGAATTTCAGCCAAGTATGTTGTTTATATAAACTTTGAGTTAGTATTGAAAGAGCAAATTATTTATATTTTTTTTCAAAAAATTAGGTTTTGGGGGACTAGGACAATCAGATGGTAATTGGGACAGCCAACCAGGCAACAGATGCATTTCAATAAATTTCTAAAATCATTCTAACATCAATTTGGTGCGATGCCCTGTTGCAATTGTTGTTGCTATTTGCAAATGGTTTAATTCAAATGACTACGTGCTGGTTGTTGTGACGTTATATGCGCCGCTCAAAGCATTGATTCTTGGTTGTCCTAGTTGGTTGATTTAGTAAATTAGAATACATACATATACGTGCATACATACAGTTACAAGATCTTATATAATCCGTATAAGTAGATTTTAAAGAAAAATCATTCATAAACCACTACTTTTAAAGTAAAGCTAGTTGCTGTAAAACATTAAATGTATAAGATAAATTATTTGACAGCTTATCCTTCTTTTTGCCCTTTTGATCATACAATATCCATTTCATTGTCAAGAAAGAGGATTCTATTTTATTTTTCTTTTCGTGGCAACTAAAACCTAAGATAATGGACAAAATTCATAAGAACGCCATAATTAAGCATAACTTACGCAAAAATACCATTATAGTTTGCTCTAATTGAACTTCATTAATGAAAAGAATCTGTCATAGAAGGCACAATTAAAAATAGAGTTTTTTTACATATACAGCCTTCTAAATATAAAAAATTACATGAATACCCTCATCAAATTATTTTTTTATATATATCTTTATATATATATATATATATTCATACCATCTAATATTGTTAAGAAAATAAATGGCTTAAAACTAAAATAACTAAAATACCCTTATGGGTAGATATGTAAAAAAAAAATTATAAAGGTATACATATAAATAGCAACTTTGCGAGGGTATTCATGTAATTTCTTATATTTAAAAAGGTATATGTTTAAAAATTATTAAAAAAATCAAAACTCAGCTGAAATTTGCTAAGTATTTTATGATTTAGTTGGATCGATAAGTCAAAAAAAGATTAAGCGATATTGTCGATTTCTTTTTTAAGATCATGACTCGGTTAAGTTGTAATATTAGATGATCATTTTGGTAATGCTATTCTCTATTTAATTTTGATATAATTATCATCATTGAATCTATGACATCTATATATTCTTCATTATTTTTAACAAATTAAAGCATATCAAATTTAAATTAATTATAGATTCTTATATTAGTAAAATATTTTTTAGTGATTAATAAATGTTGAGTTGGTGTTTGTTTTCGAGGTAAGAATTTCATAAAAACAGCATGATTTATTCTATAAAAGTTGATATTAACATGAGAACATATGACATAGTAAAATTATTTTTTTATCATTTTTTATTAAAAATAACTGAATTATCTTTACCAAATTTTGATTATTTTTTATTGAATTTTTTTAAAGTGTATATCCTCCTAAATATGCATAATTGCATGAATATCTAGAGTATACATACAAAATAAGTATTTTATGAGAGTATAATGCAAATAGCAATTTTATGATAATATTGATATAATTTTGTATATTTTGGAGGGTATATAGGCACAAAAAATTTTAAAAGTATCCATTTCTAGTCGTACCTGATAAACAAGTTATTCATTAATTTTAAAAATAAGTTTTGTTGTTTTATGTATAAAAAAAGATAATGTTTCTTGTTGGTCATTGACGGCCCCACTTTAGAGCTTCACCTCATAGCTAGGGGTGGCAATTGGGTCGGGTTGGAGATAAACGGGTTGGGTCAGATGCAGATTAGGTCAGAAAATTATAGACCGACCTGTTTAACCTGTTTAATAAATAGGTAATCCGACCCAACCCGTTTAACCTGTTTAATAAATAGGTAACCTGTTTGTCCAACCCGACCTGACCTGTTTAACATGTTTCGAGATATCAGAGGGAACTCAAATCATTCATCCGGTGAGGAGTGAAACATCGATAAAACACCATTATTCACCATCAGGGAAAGGAAAATATAGGAAAGAACAGCAAGAAAGAAAGATTAAAGAGAGATTTTGGGGGATGAGAAGTATCGGTTGCACCTGGAGGTTGATGAGGAGCTTGGTGGTGACCCGATCCGTGGAGTCCACGGTGGAGGAGATGGCCGACGTCATGGCCCAAAACTTGGAGCGGAGTAGAGGGTAGGCCGAAGAAGGAAGGGAAAGGACCTCATCTAGCTCGCAACTAGGGTTCTGGAGAACGTACTTGGGACGCCATTAGAAGAAGAAACCCTAAATTAGGGACTCAAAGAAGCTAGGATTTCATAGAGAGAGAAGGGAAAGGGGAGTACTTCCATATGACGTGGATGAAGTGCTCTTGAACTCCGTTCGGAGAGCTCCGTAGTCGAAAATGGAGCTAAACGCCATTGGTGGGAGGGAGGAGGCTTGTGTTCCTGCTTCCTTTGCTGCAGACACAACTCTCTCTCTCTCTCGAGAGAGAGAGAGAGTCTCGAAACTAGTAATCAAACAGATTGCCAGAGGTGTAGGACCGTAGGTGTATAGCTTCCATGGGGCATGGGCAATGGGATTACGATGGCCAGACCGCGGACGGCAACTCCGCTGCGAGTGATTGCAACTGCGATTCGTGGTAGACTCGGAGCTTGGGCGGGGGCTTCTTTGGATTTAGGCCAGCCCTAAACGGATTAAATGGGTTAGACATTTAAAATATATATCTGACTCAATTAATAAAAAAGTTAAACGGATCAACATGTTTACGACTTAAATTTATTTAGGTTAAACTCAAATTTATTTATAAAGGATCAAACATGTGTCGAATCGATAGGTTGGATCATATTTTGCCACCTCTAGCCATAACTTATCATGCAGGTCCGTTGCCTTTAGATTCTCCACTATTGCGGTACTTTTGAGAGAACTAAAGGATACGAAAGGGATCTTTAGAAAGGAATCCTTTCCTCAGGGCAATGATACCCTGAGACAAGATAAAGAATCAAATATACATAAAAAAAATATATAAATAATCAAATAGCTCTCACTCACTCGCGCTAAAAGGTGATGCTAATCAATGACGAAATAATGAACAACTTTTCTTTAAAGAAAAAGGATAATAAATTCCGTAGTTGCATAGGAATTTACATCTGAATTTATTGCAGAGTAACCAACTACTCGTCATTAGATCAACCAATTCAAGTGAAGACAGCATGTTATCTATATCTACCTTAATAGGGCTGAGGTTGCACATAATTCTTTATTTGCCATGTGAAAGCCCGTATTAATGATGCCAACAAAAACTTCTAAAAAAAGCTCAGCATGTATAGAGTTCTCTGTTTACTGTATAGATGTCAGTATCAATTACATACATTTTTGTTTGACCATAAGTTTATTTAGCTATTGAAGTATTTTATTTATTATAATTTATTATATTATCATATTATTTTAAAAATTAATTAAAAAAATTGTATCACGTGTCAACCTAACTTCGAAAATAATATTAGGAGTCTCTACCTAGTAACTCAACTTATGTACAGTTCTCGTTTATCACATGGATATCGGTACTTGTAATAAAAATTTCTACTGATGATTATTAAATTTTTTTAGTTAATGTATAATAAAAATTTAATATTTTTTTAAATTTGTTATAATTATTATGTTGCTATATTATATTTTTAAAAAAATGGAGAAAAAAAAAAATAAACGGCGTCCTTTGCATTCTTTTTGAGGTGGGGTATGAAATGCTATCCAGCCCCATGTTACCAACCGTGCATATAATATTGCTTTACTTAGAAACAAGCGAATCTCGGAGTTCATCCGGATCACACCAACCTTTCATTTCTCTTCCCCTCGTGGCCACTCGAGCGGCCGCCCACCCACCGGATCCCCTCCGCCGCGGAGGCGTCCGCCCCAGCCATCCAGACCGCACTTCGTGCCCACGCGAGTCCCATTCAGATGGAGGAGCTGGCCCGCTCGGCGCCGGCGGCCATGTACTCCCCCGGAGGCGGCGCCGCCAGCAGCCTCCCCGTGTGGCGGACGGTGGTGAGCTGGGCTGGGTTCCTGCTACACATCCTGCTCCAGATCCTGAGGGGAACCCCCTCGTGGGCCCAGTTTCTCTCCTTCGTCCCCTTCCTTTCCTCCTCGTCCTCCTCCTCTCCAGCCTTCAGGCCCCTCCCCGTCGAGGCCCCCGCCGACACTCCGCTGCCGCCTCCCACCGTCTCCGACATCCCCTCCGACAAGCTCACGGTATTGCTTCGATCCTGCATCTCCTCTCACTTTGATGTAAAAATCCCTCCTTTTCTGTTATTCTCTCCGCATTTTCGTGTGGAGATCCCACCATTGTTATTTTCCTCCCCAGAGTGGATAGGAATTATGGTTCAGTAGTCTCAGTTGCATCCATTATGTGAAGATCAATGACTTTACCGGTCGAACTAGTGAAATCAATGTAGGTTTGATCGCTAGCGGAAAACAAATGGTCTGAGTACTGGATTCATGTTGCGAGTAACATGCTTGAATTGGGAATTTAGAGCTGTAATGGAAATTTGAAGGAACTTAAAATGATCTGGAGTAATTAAAATGAGCATACATGATAATCCAGCCATCATGGTATGTTTGTGTCAGCGTGATGCTTGAGATTATAAGCGATTTCATTTGATTCTTTGATTCATGAAGTTTCTTTTATCACACTTCACCTATAGTTCTTGATATACTGGATGAAGTGAAACTAGTTATCTCAATTCTATATTTTAGCATGATAAACCTGAATCTCAGCAAGAAATCTTGCATTTTTATTGTTAAAAATGTTGATCTCATGACTTACTGAGTTCAGATTACAGTCTCATCAGTTAGAAAGCCTCTTTGGCAGTCTCTATGGTTACCATATATTTCTGACAGCTGCAATTTGTACTTTAAAATACATGTGTACAAAAATATTGAATTTTCACAAAATATGGAGGTTAAAAGAGGCTTGAAGATTTGCTTATGGAGTTTAAAAGAGGCTTGAAGATTTGCTTAAGTGCCAGCACTCATTTTTTGTATGCAGTTGTTTATTTTATAATGCGATTGCTTTACATAGTAGTATTGGATTTCTTGGTGGGGATATGAAATAATTGATTGTTTGGGGAAGTTCCTCTCTTTGAGAGAAGCATTGATGACATAAGTGCTCACTTATGCTGTCTCCACATCAATGATTTTGCTTATGATATGATTGTTAGTTTTTTCTCAAAAAGATATGCCATTGTTCTGTATTACTCGATTTCAATTGTTTCAACTGGAAGACAGGTTCCTTTTCTTCTTCTTACCCCCAATCTATCTATGAATAAATTGTTTGCCTCATTTGTTACATTTGGGTGCCAAATCTATTCTATGTTTCGTAGAAGGCAGACTTACATAAGCTGTTTATGCTAATACTAGAGGCCAGCATATGTGATGCATGTGCATCGAAATTTGTGGACGGCTGTCTTTTCGTTTAAAAAGGGTTTGAACGGGAAAGAGTTTCTTTTGTTTTTTGACCAGCACATATGGTGGGAAAAATGTAATATGTTGTTTTTGTGGGAAAAGGTGTGTGGGAATCGAAGAGGGAAATGCAGAACCTACATCTTTATTTTACTCCTTCTGGTGGGCGATATGTGAGGAAATACTGAAGCTGTGTACTCCAGGCCAGGGATGGGAGAAATGGCCTCCAAGGCTTTTCTACCATACATAGTATGAAGTAAGATTAAGTATACTGTTTGATGTGGAGTTTCAGGCGACCTTATTTTGGGCTTCTGCTTGTAGATAATATGGATGCATTAGCAAGAGCGAGACCATGACTTAATATTTGGTTGGCTTAAGATGATTTAACACATAGGGGGAAGACAGTAGGAATTCAGGTAGTGGAATTCAGAATTCAGTAGATATGGGTCTGTTATTGGTGTATGATGTTCTGATGACTTAATACCAAGCACCCCTAAGGTTGGATTTTGGTGGTTACTACAAGAATGGATTACAGTCTACAGTTAAGTAACAACAGAAATAATCAAACAACCAAGGCTACTGCCTGCCATCACTTCTTTTCACTTTACATTTCACCATGCCATGCTACAAATAATTATCTGGCCTCCCAAAACACATACTCAGGCATTGTATGAACTGTAGAGTGTGTTGTGGCAAACTATATTAAGGAACATTTGTAAAATCAAGTAGAAACTCATCTGAGCATTAAGTTAGTACATCGCAAGCTGTTTTAACTTGAAGTGTAGCTGAAGTTACCATTGACTCTCAAACTTCCAAGTCTTTTTTATTTCAGCTGTTATGAAATCTCCATTAAACTTTGGATTTATAACTTCAACTGGATCTTCCATTTTGAGAATGCCACGTAGATGCCTGGTAGTAGCTTATTTCATGTTAACAGATTTAGATATTAATGATCAGGTTAGTTGATATTGGCAATGACCCATGATTCATGCTGTGAAAATTAACCCAGAACTTGAATTGATGGCTGATGCCATCTATTCGTTATTTTCTAATGCTATTTTGATATCTGTGACATTGTTTCAATATTCAAGTAGACTTCCCTCTAAAGAAACAGGCTTTTCAAATTTTGATTGGGAGTTTTGTTAAACACTTGCCTGGTTTTTAGTTTTGAAAGTAGTAGGAAACCAGCATATGACCTGGTGATTCTGATAAAAGCTGGTTTGTGTATGGTTTGTTTCTTAGGTCCTCATGTTGTATTTATCTGATTCAGCTTGGTGGTCAGATGTGGTTTTCAATATTCTGTCCTGAACTTTATGTTACACATTAGAAGGCCTTTTGTTTTCATTTCTCTTGCTTCTTTTCTCCCCTACCCCTTATTCCCAAATGATGCATAATTAAATATTTTGGTTGGCATTTTTATCCTATTCATTGGAAAATAACCAGAAAAATGCGGTACTTTTATCAAGTATTTTAGTTGGTCAGATGCTTGATTTTGTATTAGTTATTATATTTTGTATAAATACCATCTGTTAAGGGGAAACTTGGTATAATGTGCAGGTTGTTCTTGACTTGGATGAGACTTTAGTATGCGCATACGAGTCATCTTGCCTTCCTTCCCTTGTTCGTGATCAGGCTATTGAAGCAGGTCTGAAGTGTTTTGAGCTGGAATGCATATCTGTGGAGAAGGTTTGTCCCTTTTGAGCTGTATTTTTCTACTTGCTGTGTCTCATGTTACAAGAGGAACTTTTTCAAAAGTAAAATTCTTGGCTTGAAGGATGCTGAAGGAAAACAAAAGGTGAATCATGTCACAGTTTTTGAACGTCCTGGTTTGCGAGATTTCTTGCAGCAAATTAGCGAGTTTGCAAACCTTGTTCTCTTTACTGCTGGTCTTGAAGGTCTGATTGTTTGGTTATCTTCTGTTCCACCTCTTGGTCATCCTTTTAACTAAGAAAGAGAAAAATTCCTCATTATGGTTATCATCCTTGTATGCTGTTTCAGGTTATGCAAGCCCTCTTGTTGATAGAATAGATGTTGATAATAAATTTTCTCTTCATCTGTACCGGTCTTCAACTGTCAGCACGTAAGTTGATCTTATCTTTCATAAGTAGCTGGAATTACTTTTGGACTGAATTTTCATATTTTTGAACAAATTGTTAAGCAAAACTCTGCCGTGTCAGTAATAAATTCATTATAATAAGCTTCTCGGTTTTCCCTATCATTGTCATTCCTCTGCTCTCATTCATGTTATATCATTATTATACTATTAAAGTCGAATTTGATTTATTTCTGTATGATTAATACATTAATTTCACATTGGCTTCAAGCAATTAACAATAGTAAAGGTTTGAATAGAACTTGTCAGTTATGGTCAACATGTTAGCAACTGCAACTTCTTTTTTTGAGGCAGCCCAATTTTCAACTTTTCGCGGTCAGTAAAACTAAAGCTACAAAATTCAAATAAACAATAATATTTTGCTGATCATCTAAATACTTTTCTAGACAATAACTGTAAAATAATCTGCTTCTCTATCATAATGTTACATTAGTTGGTTCCACCTTAAATGCTAAAGATATACTCTTTAATAGTGACCTTATATGATATTATGATCTTCATGGTAATCGTTTTCATTTATTTTAAAGCAAATAAATCTTAGTGTTTGATGCCTTCTAATTACAAGTATTGTAATCAATGGAAAGAAAGAGGATTCATAACAAAATCCTTTTCTTGTTGATTTGACATCAGAAGGTCTTGTTTCCATAAACAGTGGTGTACACAACAACTACTGGGTAATGATATGATATCAATTTTTCCTTAGATGTGCTGCTTGATTGATATTCTGAAAGCATGTCATTCTGATTTGTACTATTTCAAGTCTTCTGAAAGTTGGGCTGGTAGATGATAGAAGTTAGTGCCAGTTATTTGATAAATTATGTGTATCGGATGAATATATGTCAAAAGAAGTTTAGTTCTTCCTTAGCCGAGCTAATTGTTCTTAACTAATCTAATGGCTCAATGGTAGGGTATATTAGCTCTTCTGCTATTTTTAAGTCCATAACTGGTAGACTTTATTTCCTCATTTCTTTTTTGGTTTTAGCAAACCTACAACGTCAAGGTCCGGGGGTAATCAACGAATTACCCATCTAAACACCATCTACTTTGTCTCAACCAATTGAAGTTTTCTTACTTCAGGCACTTAAAGTATGTTCTAGATTTTGAAAGTGAATTGCCCCAATGGTCATGCTACTCTGCATAGCAACCAGAGTTCCTGGGTTTGAGTCTTGGGTGGTGCATCCCCAAGCATTTGGGCCTGGGTCATTATAATGGGTGGATCTTCCTCCCTTTTGCTCAAAAAACGAAGAAATTTGGAATGTAGATTTAACAACCCTTCCTGCCAATGATGTTTCAGCCCTAAATTGAAATACTTGCTCGTTCTCTGATTGGCATTTTCAAACACATGACGATGCTGCTTGTTGTACACATTTTTCCCCTCTAAATTTGGTTTACCATTCATAACATTTGTTATTGTTTCCCATCACCCAATCTTGACTGGATTATGGAATGAATTTTGCAATAGCAAGAGAGGGATGGAGATGTAATAAGCCTAGTTTTGCATCATGTGATCAAACTTTTAGCATTCTATGGATCAGGGAATATCGGGAGCACGTCAAAGATCTTTCTTGCGTGTCAAAAGATCTCTGCCGGATTGTCATTGTTGACAACAATCCTTTCAGTTTCTTGCTGCAACCACTGAATGGAATACCATGCATCCCATTTTCTGCAGGACAGCCTTGTGATGATCAGGTAGTGAGAGATTATAATTTCCTATGAGATTAGCCAATACATACATGTATATCTGCAATTAGGGTGCAATTTCTTCACCGGAATCTTTTTCTTGGAAAAAAGTATTTGAGTTCTTATCTCTTCTCATCATATGTTGTGCTTATCAGCTTATGGGGGTTCTTCTTCCGCTTCTCAAGCACCTATCGATCCAGAAGGACGTCAGGCCTATATTATATGAAAAATTTCACATGCCAGAGTGGTTTAAACAGCATGGAATACCCATCCATGATTGTAGTTGGTGAAATTTACCGGGTACGATTGCAAAGCTGTCCTTCTCGAGGCCTCTGAGCTGGTGCTGTCTTTCATGCAGATCTTTCTGACCCCAAAGGCTTGCTGTACGTTATCATATTATCCGGTTGTATTTAGGGAACTCCGGAGTTCAATTAGACCCTCGTCCCTCCCATTTTAATATGCCATTGTTATACATTATTTCATTAGCTACATAAATAGCGAATATAAAGTAGCAATTATCTGCTGATTTTGTCATGTAGTCAATACATAATATTTTTATTATATTTAT
This sequence comes from Phoenix dactylifera, assembly GCF_009389715.1. Lineage (NCBI taxonomy): Eukaryota > Viridiplantae > Streptophyta > Magnoliopsida > Arecales > Arecaceae > Phoenix > Phoenix dactylifera. The sequence continues at coordinate 3,144,575 of NC_052394.1, read as the reverse complement.
TGTTGAGAATTTTCATAGTAGAAATAACTGGCTGGTAAGTTGCTGAAGGTTTTGGATGTATCATGAAGATGTGGGTGTGTACTTTGAACCAAATTGGCTACTTAGTGAACTCCAAAGAATTCTTATTTTGATTTGCACCTTTGTACTAGAACCAACATTTCTTCATGTTCTCTTTTCTTTTTCTGTTCCTTTTTTCCTCCTCATCAGCTACATGACCACCTTGGCATCATCCTTATAGCTGCGACACATTATTTTTCATTTTCTAGCAGATAGGGATGGTATGATGATAAGTTTTTGATAAGAATATATGATGATAATTAAGCTGCAAGTTGAAGCTCTGACCTTATTTCTGGGAATCATCACTTTGTCTCAGTATGATACTGTACTTGCATTATTTATTTACATGGTGTGGAGAGACCCATAATTTCACTTTTTAGCATGTTGACTGTGCGTGTACTTCGTTAAGTGCTGGTGTCCAACGTCATCTTCGAGGGGGATCCATGACAGCTTGTGGGCTCGCTAAGCTGCCGAACGATGGCGAATGGCCAAAGTTGGTACCGCGTGCCCAGAATCTTTGAATTCGTTCACCGGCCCGACGACTTTTTAGCTAAGCTCAACGTCCATCCCTTGAACGAATATAACCAACCCCGGCTTTATAGAAGATAATGAACTGATCAAGGGAAATCCAGCGGGTTTCTCAGTGTAGCATGGAGCCCCACCAGCCTCCACAGACCAACGTCAGCCGCATCCTGACCCTTTTCGTTGTATGCTTCACATTGCTCCTCTCTCTCATTGGATTCACTTGTTTCCTCACCACCTACATCCCCTTGTCTCGTCACCAAGTCGGTGGCAAAGAGGCTCTCTTCCTCTACAAGGCCATCAACCGGATTGGAATTGTGCTCATGCCGCTCCCCTTTGCTCTCGTTTTCATCTTGCTGCTCTTTCTCGCATTCCTCCGATGCACCGGCCGAGCCAACGATGATTCTCCGGTGCCGATGTCGGAGTGTGCCGCCGATGAAGCTGGGAATGCGCTCGGGTCTGGTTCGAAGACGGTGTCCCACGCCGTTCACCGGACGAGCTGGGATGGAAGCGATCCAGCACCACCTGACTATGACAAAATGAATGAGCTGATGCTGGCTTTTAGATTGGAGAAGGAAAGAGCATTAAGGGAAGCCGATTGGGGTGGTGGGATGTATCGAACTTGAGCTCCTGTATTTAGATTAGCTACAATGTTAATTTTCTCTCCAGGTCCAGGGTCTTGTGTTTGTGTTGAGAGAATAGGGAGCCGACTCTCTTCAATTTTCTTCTCCAGGAATAAATTCTAATCCTTTGATTTCCGACCGATAACCTTCTCTCTTTTAGAAGAAACTGGTAAATTTGGTCTTATGTTTATGATCCTCCCTGCTTTAAACCTTTTGTTTTTTTCCGCTGCAAGACGCCCTGGGTATCAAGTCCCGTGAAGGGAAGCGTAGTGTATTAGAGTTTCTGAGCGATGGGAACAATTAGGCGATTTTACAGTTCTCAGCAAACCATTGTACCCGGGCAAAAAGGGCTACTTTCGTGAGGCATACAAAGGCCAGGCTACCTCATGAAGCTTGCAGTTTAGAGCCTATCAAACATGTAATCTTGTTCATTTAGATGTGAATGATTAACCAAACTCCGAAGCAAGGGGAAGTGAATGGGGGAAAAAAATAACACAGACAGTCAGATACCAAGAATAAAGACCAAAATTAAGTAACGGATACATCAAAACCACTGCAAATTCATCTATGGCACATTTTATTTCCATTATTGTTCCAAAAAAAAGAACCTTATCATACATTACTCCTGGTGCCAAGAATCCATCGAGTAACTCTTACATATGACATAGAGGACCAGTTTTCTAACATTTCTTTGTATAACATTTTGCAATAAACTGCAGCAATGAGACGGCAATACAACCATCAGACCAGCAAAGAGCGAAATATAGCACCACACTTTCTACTGGGACATTATCCAACCTCAAGAATATTTGCTTCCGGTCTCAATAAAATCCTTTATCATGGTCTGCCATTTTGTTGGAAATAATACTGAAAACCTAAGGGAATATAAATTAAGTAGGCACCAATGAGAATCAAAATCAAAAGGAGCTTGTAATGTTGCAGTTAATTGATAGCCACTGACACTAGCAGGATCAAAAACTCCTTACCTGGCCTCAGCTAACAGCCGTAGATTCTTGAGTTACTTCCGTAGCAACATCTGCAGCAGAACTGCCTGTTTCTGCAGCCTGACTCTGGCTTGTCTGTGCTGGGCCTGAAGCTTGTGAATCTTGCACAAGCCCCAAAACCACAAGTGTAGACCTGGAGTCAACATATAAAATCAAGTTTCAACATGACAATTGCTAACTGAAAATCACAACATGACAGAAGAAATATGAAGGGCCCTATGGACCTCGGTAGAGTTGAACGTATGTTCGGCTGGTTAGCATGCTCGGCCAGTGGAGCCCTTAGCATGGGATTTCTGGTCAATGCATTTTCAAGCTGTGGGGCAGGCAACTGGCAAACACAAGAATGGTGCAACGTCAAATACTAACACAGCTCTACTTAACAAAGACATTATCATAAATGGATCCATGCTAGGTGCAAGATTATGCATTACAGCGAGAAAAAGAATAAATAAAATTATACATTAAAATCAAACATCAACTTGCTATCAGGATTTGTCTAACAACCTTCGCACATGATAGAAATTTGGGACCTCAAGATACATAACATGGGCTATTTATTATACAACATTTTGTAATTGAAAATTTATTCTCTCTCTCTCTCTATCTCTATCTCTATCTCTGTGTCTGTCTCTATCTCTGTGTCTGTCTCTGTGTGTTGGTGGGTGGGTGCATACAGAGAGTAAATTCAAATACCACTCTAAAAAACAAAGCAGGGAGCTTATTTTTCCTTTCATAACCATTCTTAGATCACTATGTTTCTCAATACTAGACTGATATATAATAATTAAATAAACCATTTAGCAAAAGGAACAATTTTGTCATGATGGGTAATCCGAACATTCATGTGATCAGACGAACTTGCTAAGGTGATACTGGAATCAGCTTCCAGCATAAAATAAATGGTGCTTGCTAGTCATCAGGACCTGCAAGTAGAATGACAATTAAAGGAAGCACCATAGAAGCATGTGTGGATCAACTTAGCCTAGAGTACCTGCACCCAACACTTGGATATTGAAATTGGTAAGGACACTCAGATGCGATCATGACAAGAAATTCTTAGATATTAACATATGAATTCAAGTCCATTTTAACATATGTGCAGGTTCAGGTTTCTGAGGGGAGTATGTTACTCTAGGTGCAAGTTTCTTCTTACTAAGCTTCTCCCCCTCAATTACAAATGATGATATGTAAACAAGGTTTTAAAACTTAGTTTTGTTATTGGTTTTGGTTGGTTCCATGGAGTTCTCAAATGGAAAATTTTAGTGTTTCATGTATTTATCTCCACATTTCAAAATTGCAATTCAAAAATTTGAGGAAAAAAAATCAAAGAAATGAAAAATGAAGAAAAATAAAAGAAGCATGTAAAAGTTAACATACATTAGTTCGAAGAGTATTTTTTGTTATATGGGTTCTTTATTTATATAGTTTTGACAAGTTTAGACTGATATTAACATTGCAAATAGGTTAAGTTCATGTGCACTGGTATTTTGTATTGCGAACATAGGAGTGCCAATAAGCCGGGTTGGGCCTTGGCCCGAAGCAAGCCCAAGGTTTAAACCTCAAGACTCATTCTGGCTCGACCTGAATCTGGCCCTAGGGCATCATATTCAAGCCTGACCAAGCTCCGAGTATGCTTTCAGGTCGATCCGGGTTTAGATATTTACCCTATTCTCAACTTGGGCCTGGCCTAAAAATTGACTGGCCCTTAATTTCCAGGGCCTCAGCCTGGCTTGCAGCCCTAAAACCTAAGCTCAAGCCTGTTTTTTCCAGGTTCAGGCTGGCCTGACCCGTTGACAACACTATGTGAACATATACACCATTCCATTCACTTTGGTTATATGAAAATTCATAATATCTAACAATATGAAACCTTTTGGCCCATAGTGCGTCCAAATCTTTTTCTACATTTTCTTGTAAAACTCACAAATATGTTAAGTGACTATTTCTTCCCCATAGTCTTGAGGTTAAGTGTCCATTTAATCAAATTCATGTCATTATATAATGTTATATTTATTTTATATGTAAAAATGTTGTTCCTATAACATGTCCTGTAATTGTTGTTCATTTTAGTCTTCATTGCAAAATAATAGACCTTTTAGAGTCCTCGACACATAAAGGACACGTTTTGTCCATCTTCTCTTTTAACTCAGGATATAAAAAAAAGAACAACTAAAATTGATACCGTACAGCCATCTACTTAAATAAGTAGAGAAATGGCCTCAACATGATAGTAACTATCAAAATAAAATTACATTGTTAGTTTCAATCAATTCACACCGAAATTAGACCAAAACCAGTCAATCAAAGCTAACTAAAAACCGCCGATCAACCAAAATTTTGGCCAAAACTAACTGAAATTGCTGAGATCTGCTGAAACCCAAAACAACGGTTTAGTTTTGGTTCAATCTGGGCTGAAACCAATCTGTTTTAGCAGAACCTAAAGCCTTGTCGGTAAATGTCTTGGCAGCAACAATCCAAAGGGTACAAGTTTTTTTTACAAGTACAGCAGAAATTGAATGATGTAGCATTACTATTGGTACAGAAGTAATGTCAAGTGCAAGGTCAATGCTGTGGTGAGCATGTGCTAGACTAGGTCAAGGCTTGGCAATTGACTCCTCATGGTAGATGCTTTTCAAGGTTTTCTTGCACGGATATTTTTTTTAAGGAATGGGGTTGACCTTTAAAATGGGGATTGTTAAACTAAGGTGTTGAGTCAAAAAAACACTCCTGCTCTTGATCCCACTACCACTCAGAAATATAAAGAATGATTTTTCCGTCCCTCCAGATCTCATTCCTACTCCTAGCTTCTATGGGCCTCAATTATTCCTTGTTCTAAACCTCTATTGACATGGAGCATGAGCATTTTACTGTAATTTCTCCATTTCTATTTTTCACTAGAGGAGAACCTTTACCAGCAAGCCAGATACAGAAACTGAACCTTCTATTAATATTAATGAAAGAATTCCCTAGTGTATAATCCTAATTAGTCCCTAGAAACGATTTCCTGCACAAACTTTAACATAAGCCACAATATTCTAGTCAATATAAATAATGTCTCCCTTTCAGTGAAGTTCTCATCCTATTTCCAAGCAAAAATGTTAGCATGCAAGAATCTTCAGATTTCCTCCTATATTTTCCGAGCTGTCCTACCTATCAGCAAGGTAGTAAAAGAACAGTAACTTCAAAAGCACATAGCTAAAAAGTTTTGAATAGCAAGTGAACCAACCTGCAGCAGAACACTGAATGACTGAGGTTTTGTCTGGATAGCACACTTCAGGAAACCCACCCATAACTTTGGATACTTCCATATCTGCAGCAATATATGAAGGCACACAATTTACATTAAATGATTGCTCTTAGAAAAAGGTACACTACAGGTCATCGTTGTTTATCAACAATTGTATCTAGGGGAATTAACTACTCAAATAATTTCATAAAGAGCTACCTGCTTGTTTATAAGCCGCGATAGAATCTCCATTACAAAGTCCACCTATAGAACAATCAAATCAAACCATTATTATAAATAATAGAGGTGCCATCAATGAAAAGGAGAAAAATAGTATGATAATCGAAGTGAATTCACTTAAAGTAAGAGCCAAATAAATAAATAAATAAATCATTGTAAACCATGAAGAATGGGGTAAACATAGTCGGATTACAACAAAGAATTCATAGTTTTCCACCAACCCAAACATGAATTTGATTAAAACACAAATTTGGTCAAAGGACTGACTCTATTGCAGTACTATCCAAGGGTACGAGTCAAGAAATACCCATCAAATATCCAAGCATTCAATGGCCGAAAAATTACTAGATCTGAAGCCAATATTAACAGATATATAAGCCACAAACCATATAATACTTCTATACAGAACATGACCATCGTTATATCTACCAACATAGAGCGGATACCTATCAAGGTGGCAAATGGTTGGGCAGGGTTGGTGTTTGGCATTAATAATGACAAATTAGACTTGAACCTCAATTGACCTATTAGCAATTCTATGGAGTCTTACTTGACAACTAGTTGTCCCACATGACCTGACTCTAAGACAGCTTTTTATATAACTTACATCTCCAACTTTAAAAAATTGACTCACCAAGGCAGGGAATACACCTATTGCCTGTATGACAGTTCGCATGAACAACAAAGGAAGAGGTATCTGTTCAACCTGTAAAAAAGTGATTATTCTCAATGATCAAATAATCAGTAATAATAACAAGACGTGAGAAGTCATCTAGTTCCAGAGGTACATACTAATTGATTCAAAACCTTTGCCAAAACTTGTTGAGTGAACACATTCTGCTGTTCAAAGCAAGCAGAGCAAGCATCCATGACCTACATTGCAATCTAAACTTAATTATTTGCACAATTGAAGCCAGCACCAAAACTAAAACATGGCTTGATTACCTTTTTCAGAGGTATCTTATCTTTCTCAGGATCTATTCCATGGATAGCAATCAAAATTTCAGGTGGACTGAGGCAAGGGCCAGTATGTGGTGACCCCTTAATAAACACAAGGAAAGAAACCAAAACAAAACTAAATATATAAGAGAAATTTACTAGGTCAAATAAAAGGATGAGATGCTAAGCAGACTATATAAATGTCCAATCCTCAAGCAAATTCATGGAAATATAAGGCATAATTGTCTTTAAGCATTTCCAAATGTCAATTGAGAATAAATGTCTTTGCAGTAAAGCAGATGAGATGACTTCATGCAATATACCAAAAGGAGAAAAAGCACCAGACTCCTAGACAATACTGCAAATATTTTGTTGATGTTTAGAGAATGAGTAAAGCACTTACAACCCCACCTATCAGTTCCCTATAGGAACTATCCGCCGAACCTCCTTTGCATACTGACATTTCCTTATCCTCACCCAATTCCATTCACTTTTTCAGGAGGTTCTCATTACTTAAAGATAAATAAATTCAAGACCCACAATTTTCTTCACATACAAATCAATAAATTCAAGACCTACACTGTTTACATACAAATGCAAACTCGCTTAAGTTAATCTTTAACCAAGAAATCCATACGAAGCATCCAGAAGAAATTGTTAAATTTACAAGCTTTTCCAAGCCACTCATACAAAATAAGGACCATCAACATAATCAAAGTTGTTGATCACATTCACCCTACCAGTCACCAGAAATCCATTCCTTCATCCCTTTTGCATATATATCACTAATGAAGTTCAATGAAAGTTGACCTCTGTGTGTGAATGCTCAACCTAGTTTTTCTGATCAATACATCATCCTTAGCATTTTCCTTCATATGAGGAAGCAAAAATATAATATATGTTTTATAGCATTATGAAGCAACGGTTCTCTAACATCACTTCTTTATATTACTATAGAAGGACAAAGTATTTTAAAATTATAAACAACTTAATTTAATAAATATCCTATCATTTCTGCTTATAAGAGCAAGCACTTTTTAGAACAATTGTTCCAAAGAAGGTCAACTTTGTCTCTTCAGCAATTTCTGCTTTTGCATTTAATGTGTTCACATGCATATGGATATCATATATTAGAGACAGCCAAAATCAGAAAGACTTGCTAAAATATTTGATTTCACTATTATAACTTGTGCCACCTAGCTACCCCCAGCTCAACCACCAAATAGCAGACTTGGAATTAGTTACTAAAAATGAAGGCAAAAACTCATTCAAACAGAAAGAAACAGACATAAGAATAGTCAAATGAAGAACAATTTTATTGATGCCATCCTATCAAATCACCATTTTACATCTAAAAAAGGAACGGACACTTCGTCAAGAATACCTGTAGCATCCGGGTGAGTCCAGCTTGAAACTTATCCAGGGGAAGATTAACAATTTGGGGGAAAATAGGAAGGATCTAGCAGGCATAAAAGCAAACCAAGGTGAGAATCTAACTGGAGTGATTTACGAAGAATAATTCTATATAAAAAAAGTTTTTAGATAGTCATAATGTGTCATCATCCTATGCAACCAAAACTGTTAAAAGTCTAAAAAAATAACAGGAAAAATGTATGTGAAAAATAAAAGAAGACTAACGAAATGACATACTAAAGCATCAAGATCAAATTAAAACAGCTTTCAGATGTACAAAACACAAAACATTGTGACAAAGAAACTAACAATTTTAAGCAAAAAGCTATCTCAACCACTTATCCACATTAAAAGGGGGAAAAATATTGATACCATTGCATGAGAGAGAAGTTTACATGACATCATGCAATTAGATAGACATTATAAAAAAAAAAAGTTATGTATATATGTCTATGTATATATGTATGTGTATAAATGTATATAAAAGTTATGTATGTATATATGTCTATGTATATATGTATGTGTATAAATGTATATATGTTATATATCTATATATATAATAGAGCTGATGTGTGGGTGCCCATACAACAGTCCAAATAGGGTGACTGGATGACTGGAGACCACACATCAATGTTCCAAGGCATTGGATATGATCCGCTATCTCTAAAGTACATGCTGTCAAAAAACATCATGTGATTTGGAGACCCTAGACTATGCATTCCTTATGCATCCAATGCTTAAAAATGGGCAGTTTAACTAACACGAACAATACATATTTTTGATCATTGGAAGCATAGGCTAGGATCTCCAAATCACATGATTTTTTTAACAGTAAGCAATTTAGAGATAGTAAATCACATCCAACGGCCTTGATCATTGGTTCTGTGCCTTGGTCGTCCAGTTAGGGCCGATCTTATTCAAATTGTTGTTTGGGAAACTACATATTAGCTCTATTTTATGCATATACATATATACACACATACATGCATATACATGTATGCGCATGGAGTATGTATGTTTGCAGAAAACAAAAATAGCAGGTGATATATCTGGCATATTAATTCCTAATGCAACAACGAAGCCAGCTTTGTTAGCTTCATAACTATTGGTTGGAGGAATGTCACCAAAGAAAAAGGTAAGACATTTAAGAAAATAAAGTCAACTAGTCCATGAGGGCTGTAACACCCAGAAGAATACATGTTATTAGCAGCAAAAGTGGAGGAGGAATATCAACCTATCCATAAAGACAGTCATATGTCAAAGAAATAAAATAATGCTCTAACATTTTTCCTGTCCTTTTTGCACATTAATGAAATCCAACTTGACTAGTTATTGATTTTGTAACTTCTAGCTTGCCGCTGTTAATAACTAAAAACGACTGTGGCGGATCCTAAATTTGATGTATATCTAATCAATTCACAGAACAAACTATAGCATAAATCACCTTTGCCGCTAAAGAGAGCAACTGTATCACTCCTAACAAGGATAAAAACTACGGAGGAAACAAGTGTGATATAATAGGCGGAAACATGTCACATTAGACAATAGCATGCATATTTTGCTAACACATGATACAGGTAAAAGTTTTTTGTGTCTGGGCATGCGTGTGCGCGCGCGAGAGAGAGAGAGAGAGAGAGAGAGAGGAGGGAATGTTGGCAAAAAAACCTCGTCTTTTGATAGAAATGATAATACTGGAATTAGAATATCTACATCCTGCAGGCAAGAAAAACGTCAAATAAATAATAATAAAAAGAAAAGGAAGAATAACACAAATATGCAAACTCTGATTTTTAAAGAGTAGTTAACTGAATCAACCTGAAATTTGGAATGATATAACTTTTTGACTGACGAAATCAAATCTTGTGAAGGAACAACTCCATCTGTTAGTGTTTGCAAAACCTGCTCAATTGTAATGATAATGTCATTCAAATGTGAAGTAAATGAAATGGATTAATAAAAGCTAAGAAGTAAAACTATTCGGAGGATGATCTGGTTTCTTTAAGTCTACATGCATAAATGAACTCAAGTTTCATAAGAAAGTAATAGTAATTCTCATAGTAAATTGCTTCCATAGTTTTCATGGGAAACCTAAATAAGATTGCAATACATATCCAAATAGGGAACAAAATGGATTTCGCCTCCATTATGCTTTCAACCTGGAATAAGCTGCAATCACAATTTATTTTCCAGTGTTCCTTAGTCTATGCCAGCATCAACAACATGAAAGTTTTGACTCTTCTGTCCTGCATTTATCAGTATTGACTACACAGAGTAGAGCATTTTTTTTAACAAACCAGCATGAGGAGGCTCTCGCTTCCAGTTGGTGGATCTGAGATAATGCCAAGCAGTTCGGGTGAAGTCCCTATAGTACGAACCAGGATGGGAATATGGCGATGGACTGCCTGCACAATGTAAATGATTAGAAAAACAAGCAATAAACGGTACAAGATGGAATAGGCCTTATTTTTTGTAGAATATCATGAACATGCTAGAGAGAAATAACAGTGGAAGAAACCTGTTTTGCAGCTTTTGGAATGCATTTGTAAATTGCAAAAATTCTCCGAAGAAGGGAATGCTTCTGTCCAACATATACAGAATTCACTTAGCCTTGAATAAGGATGCACAGACATAGCATGTGCAAATGCATGATGAAGGCTGCATGAACCAATCCATACCTTGGTGCAAAGAGCAAAATAAAGTGATATGCACCGTTGTGCCTCTGATATTGAAGAGGAAGTTGTATTTTGGTCCAATGGGTTATCAGATGTGAGCTCATTTTTATCAAGACTTGGGGGCGGCTGCCGCCCAGCAGGTGGCTTTTCCAAATCACCATTCTGATGAAGTTTGAGACAGATTTAATAAGCACAAACATAATTATATTTCTCGAATAAAGTAACATCACAACAGCTAAGTACTGGAAGAAATTAACACCAAAACCTTCTGCTAGACAAAATGAACTTCCAATATTGAAAAGACTCCCGATGATTCAATAAGTTTAATTTATGTACACAAAGTACAGAAAGCAATGCAAAAAGGTGATACAAGCATTTTGAGCGGATACAGCTTTAGCAATTTTTGAAAAACCACTCTTGGTTGTTCCACGAGACCTTTGCATCAGAATGTCTTCCAATGGGACCAGAATAGAATGGGCAATTCATCCAAGAAAGACTTAAAATTCAAGATGCCAGCTGGATGTAGTTCGCCTAACATGTACAATAGGAAGTGATGAATTGTATACTATCAAGCATCTTATTAAGATGGAATTATCATCAAATTACATGCATCTTCATGACTTAAAATGGTTATATGTTGAAGTTTAGAATCAGCAATGCTCCAATGAAGATGCACACAAAGTTTGAATGATGCTTCAGAGAACAAACACTTCACAAAAAACCCACTTAATGTTTCACTCCAACTGTATTTTACACCTCAAAAGCAAAAGATGTTTTTTGAGGGTGAACTTTAACAAAGTGGTCCAGCCGACAATTAACCAGCCTACTATAAACAGTATTTTATTTATTCTGATTTCAGGCACTAACTCCACTGAAAGGTAGGAAAGTGTCCTACTTGATGTAATGAATTTCTTTTATCAATACGACAAACGTAAAACTATAATATGTCAAATGCTACTTAACAGCATACAAAGCAAACCTTTTGCAATCCAAGAGCTGAACCATCGGCATCGATGTCCTCCGTGGCAGGAATATCATCTGCTACTGACTGGAGCTTCTCACTAGCAAATACTTCAATTTTTTGAGAAATGCTTGGCATAGGAAATAGCTTATTTGCTACCTGCAAATAAACAGAATCCAAACAGAAATATAATGGATGAAGGATGTTGATCAAGCTGATGTTCAGCTGCAATAGCAAGGCGTGTAGAACTACCAGGCGTATTGCTTTCATTCGCACTTCTTCCACAGGATGTACTGCACTCTATTAGGAGAGAAAAAAGAAACAAAAAGACAAGAAATGAAAATAGAACTAATCAGCTTTATCAGAGATACAAGTTCATAGCAAACAAAAGGAGCACCTTTATATCTTTCAAAATTTATGATTCAGTCAATTGCCCAGCTAGGTTTGAGACTGTTTTTTGTAAGGCCCAAAGAATCCTTTTCTTTTATTTTCTATTTTTTTTTGGTGGGGCAGGACTATTTTATAAATTAGTCAAGAGAGCAAACCATCAATACTCTTTTACAAAGCATGCCAGTGGGAATATGATATCTTATCGAGCAAAGCTAATCTAAAATGAGTGAAGGCTGGAGGAAAACAGTCAAAACTCAAAACATTAGCAAGGTGGGGAAAAAAGACAGCATAGGATGAGGAGGTGCCTTAGAAGCTCATTTGGATAAAGTTATTTTCCTTACATAGCCGACAAGCTACACTACTTCCCAAGGGATTCCTCCAAAGTTACAGCTAAAAGAATTATGAATTTCCAACCATCAACAAGAAAAGGAAGGCCATCCAACATATGAATTTCCATTCAGCATGACCAAAAATGCAAGATAATAAGGATACAGTGTATAGAATGCTTGAAAAAAAATGTAGATAAATACAAAATATTGGATAATCTAAATTTAAGAATAAAAAACCTGTAATGCAATCTGGAGGCATCTGTCTCTATTAGAAGGCCTAAGCAAAATCAGATTCCAAACAGCACTGAGGCCTTGCGTAACTCGGTCACCACTTTGAAAGTCCTTTTCATGTCTCTCATTTTCAGGAGAGCATAAGCGCTCTAACAGCTTCAATACACCCTCCGGTAGGTAAGGCACTTCACCAAGCAATCTGCTCAAGGATTTATCCAAGGCTGGGAAAGTATCGTGAAGTGTTTCTGCCTATACATAAATTTTAAATTAAGAAAAGGATCAGATAATTTACATATGACTATATGAGACAAGAAGGATTTATACACACCACAGCAAGAAGAAATGTTTCATAAACTGATGTGGCCGTTCTAGATGAAAAAAAGTCCTGATCCTGCTCTGCCTCCCGATACAACCTGTATAGGACACGTAATGTCAACTCGTGCCCCTGAAGACATAAATAAAGTCAGGAAAATGCATCTCATAAACCAAAAATATTGATTAGCAGACTAATAATCACCTAACACTGCAACTACATACATGCATCTGATCAACAGCATGTAGGGTAAAAAAAGAAACCACATTTTGCAAGTGTCTAGACTTTAAATGATCAAAATACCCATATAAAATATAGCGAACATATCAGGAACTAATAACAAAAGTAACTCTGCATGCCAAGTTGCCAACTGTAAGAGGAAGTTTAGATTAAAAAAATTAGTTTTAAAATATGCAATTTCATACCAGGTCCAATCTAACACTCTATTCTTATACATTCCTAACTCAAAAATCAATTCTAATGGAACATTTATAAAAGGTTCCAAGTGCTGAAACTATCAAAAGATAGACACTACATTCAAGCAAAAACATGTAAGTGCACATAAAATTACTTGGAGAAATTACCTAATCAGCATCCAAAAATTCTGCTTATTTGCGGGTGCAAAAGCCTTAAAACTTCTCTAATTGCTTTGCAATATGCATCATGGTCATTTCAATATGCATCATGGTCATTTCAAGGCCCTTATTCATTACCTCCCTGCTTCCCGACAAGTTCAATTCTCAATATCTACTATATACAATAAGAACTCCCAAGCTAAAGATGAAACCAGGCTCCCAGGGAGTGAAGCCTCTTTTTATCTAATATTGTAATCTACTATATATAATGAGAACTCCTGAGCTAAAGATAAAGCCAGAGTCGCAGGGAGTGAAGCCTCCTTTATGATTAGGGCTGTAATTTTTATTAATCTAGGGGGCTCTGCATTTGGGACTCCCTCTGAGAGTGAGCATAGAGAAAAAGGCTTAAAATCAAAACTCTTGACTTGATGTAAAGCCGGACTCCTAGATGAAGCCTCACAAGGTTAGTAATTAAAAATCACAGGATGGGCCCAGCTATTTCTGCAGAGGAAACCACTCGCGCCATCCAAAAAAGAGGGGCCCATTCCTTTTAACCTGATATGGCTCTCTTTTCTCTCCCTCTTCTTCCCACGCCATGCTCCCTTTGAAAGGTGGATGTGCATAGCATGTTCTGTAAACTAGTATCTGTAAAAGGCACTTCCTGATATCCAGCCATTAATCCAAAAAATGTCTGGAGTTAACGAATTTGACCAGTGCCATCTTTACAGTATGAGTGTAAAAAGGAAATGGATAACCTGATATGGCTCATTTTCTCTCCCTCTTCTTCCCACGCCATGCTCCCTTTAAAAGGTGGATGTGTATAGCATGTCCTGTAAACTAGTGTCTGTAAAAGGCACTTCCTGATATCCAGCCATTAATCCAAAAAATGTCTGGAGTTAACGAATTTGACCAGTGCCATCTTGACAGTATGAGTGTAAAAAGGAAATGGATAACTTGTATATTCATAAAGCACCTTTTTTAGAACTTGTCCATATGCAGTTCAATATGTCATTTTAGTTTATGGAACAACCTACACAATGCAGCTAAATAAGATTGAAAAAATAATATATCTGTTCGTTAATGTCTTGTTACAACACTATAATTGTCAAACAGATCACAAGTCTACTGTATCACACTTTTACTAGCCCTTACCCTCCATGTTGAATAATCTAAATGCTGCATTTCTTATAATTACCTACCCTAAATAATGTTTCTCACTCGACACACATCAGCTCTCTGGTCTGCACCTAACAAGATATAATATCAAGTGCACTAGCCAGATAATTTGGCCCTCCATTAACTTACCCAAATAGGAAACAATCTCAAGAAAGATGTCCCTATACATCACATATACTATATTTTGAATTTTCAGCTGCAATTGAATGCAAACTCAACATTAGAAGGCAATGCAGCAGGCTGGAGTTCTGTCATACTTGAAAATTAAATAACCAGTAGATGATTTTGTTACTGTTTCCAAATACCCAAGAGCAATAGATTGATTTGTAAATACATACAAGAAAACTAAATATAACAGTAAAAATGAACCGCCAAGTTATACATTACCTCATGATTCATATAGTCAGACAGCACATGCTTTTGTAGAAGCCCCCATGTATCTAATTCTAAAGGGTACTGCAGCAAAACAAAAACTCATGAAGAAATGTAAATAACAAAGCAATGGCCGAAAAAAATAACACCAACTATGTGAAAGGGAAGAAAACAAATAAAATTGAGAAACTCCACCAATACAAGATAAAGGAAGCCGAACAATGTGCAAGCTGATTTGAAATAAATTGAGATACATGTATTTATCAATGAAACTGGAGGTTTCAATACAGCAGCCTCTGTGCATTGAGGATTTAGCACTGGATGCTCTATGCACAATCATAAAAAATGGTTGATACTCAAACATCAGCAGCAGCCAGATTGATCATTTGTATCAAAGTATTTAAATAGTGGAAGATAATATCCATACAAATTGATCAAAATAACAAACTGTTGTTATTAGGTCACTTGTAACTAGCTAAGTCTCATGCAGACCCAAGGCAGATTCAGGTTAGCCTAAACATTGCTTGTCCATGTCCCCCAATAAGCTGGGCCAGGGTTAGCTTGTCATTTGAAATCAAATTAGATGGACCTAGCTCAAGCCTGGTCCCACACCACTCTAGAAAAAGATCCTCGTATGGCCTGAGCATGGTATATTGATCAGGCTACATATGCAAGAACAAGCTCATCGTGTAACCATTAAAATGAACCACCGAAAAAAAACTTTGAAGACTTTACACATAAATAGCTTAGTGAATGGAGAAAGATGCTAAGATATGAAATTACCACCTTTTAGAAACAATGAACATTTTTAATATCTGAACCAAGATTTGCCATCTCGGTCAAGACCTTGCATACCATGTCCATATAGTGTCAATATGCCCGGTACAAGGGTCGGCTTGGCGTACCTAACCTCGGCGTCTTAGTACACCTCCCATACCAAGTTTCAGTTCAGTACTAGTACGGTATGATATACCCGGTATGGGTGGCAAGCACCGGTACGACAAACCTTAAATATAAACCACATAGAAACAAAATTTATGACCCAGCAGAGCCTTCAAAGACAACCATACCAGATCCAAAACTCAACAGCTATACTAAGCCAACTTCATTGATCAATGTCAATATACGACATGAAATTAGTCTAAGCATCAGCTCACCTCAACTTTACCAATCCCAGTAGATATGGAAAACAAAAGATTAATTCACTAAAGATAAGGTCACAGTTAATCTCTCTTTTCTCCATATTCCCTGGTTACAAAGGAGTTGAATTGAGCATTCTTAATATAAACATCAAAAACAGAAAAAGAACAAGCAATTTACCAAAATTTCAGTTAGCCAAAAAACATATCAGCTAAGTTTCCACGAATCAAAATTGGAAATAGTGATGGAAGCTTGCGAAGAACAAAAGGATTATTACCTCAACTCCCAAGTGAGAAAGCAGGGGAAAGTGGATTTGTGATCCACCAGATATTGCTATTTGCTTGTAAGCTTCAAGGATGCGCATGAATGCCACTTTTTGCAGATGATCTTTGTCTTCATCAGTAAGGTCGACATTAGTCACTGTCATCTTTGGTAGAATATATTGAGGAGCAGTAGTAACAGATGCTATACAAGGCAGCTGGCTTGCATCTGTTATGGCTGGTTGTGGACTCTGGGCTTCACAATCAGTTGTAGAAGCATCAAGCCGCATTGTGCTGACCAAATTAACAGCATGTCCTAGATTTGTTTCTTGCAGCTCGGCAGTAGAAGTATGAGAAGCATCCTGGGACTCTTGAATCTCATCAAAAGAACTGGTGGAATCCAAACCAGGTATTTTACTCTCTGTTGTTTCCATGTTTGCATATAATGGAACAGCTGTACCGTCTTTTTCTGTTACAAGTTCACTTGGCTCCACAGAAGCAGGCAAACTGGCAGATGTAGTTGCAATGACATCACCAACACTAGAGGGTGAGAAAGTTGCATCTGTTGTGGCTGTCATTTTCTCTTCATCTCCCTGCTGGATTTTCTGCAATTGCAAGGGAAGTTTGGAGCACCTTAAAACACAATCTGACAGTTCCAAAATCCAAAAGATATTAGAACAGATGCACTAGATATTTAGAGAACAGAGAGCTTACAGAAATATCATATGATGCTGAAGGTTGAATATTCAACAGTGACGCTAGCATTGGTAGAGAACTTGACAGTGAAAGAATATCTGAAGCAAGCACTGATGGCCGCAGAGCAGGCAGGCTATTACTAACAAAGCCAGAGGCATAACCCAAACCAGAAATTAATTCTTCCTTCCCATCTGCTTCAGGACAAGTTGGTGGAAGATGCTGCATATTAGCAATAACTACTTCCGCTAGCAAGTCACAAGTGATACTTGAAACAAGAATCTCTAGTGACCCAGCAGCTTTATCACCTTGGGCAACTAATGCACCAAACATGCTAACAAGTTGCTGTACAGGTCCAGAACTTCCATCCCTCGAAGTTGTAGAGCTAATCAAAGGCAGATTAATCTGGACTGAATCAGGACTTTTCTGAAGCGATTCATTGGTAACCTCTTTAGCCGCAACAGATGTTTGTCTAGCTCTTTTACTAGAAACAACATCATCTTGTGACAAATCACTGCACTCTTCATCCATATTTCTTTTACACCCAAGATCATTGTTTCGCTCATCACACTCTTGCAATGTTACCTTATCATCCTACAACAATTTCCAATCCATATTTAGATGAGGAGGGGGAAGGGGAAGGGTCTAAGTTACCAAAACGGAGAAGGGAATATACCTTAGGAGGTGACAACTCTTCTCTACGGACTACTATACCTCCAGAATTCTCCTTAAGCTTGACTGCTGGTTCTGCCAACTCACCAGCATTAATGGCTTTTAGAGCTTCAACCAAACGAGCACGCCACTGCAGAGATAAGAAGCAACATAGGCCCATTTCTCAAATCATGAAAATCCTTTCTGAGCTGAATTTACTTTAAAAAGAAAAGGACTTACATTGTGAGCAGCAGCTTAAACTATATTCATGATATGAACAAAGTTTAAATAAACCTGGTAGAAGCTAGACCTGAGCAAAGTAGGACACGCTGACCCAACCCGACTTTTAGCAAGCTTGGTCTGGGGTTTCCAGCCCAATGGGCCAAGCCAACCCCCATTTTTTTAAGCCCAAACAAAAAATTGGGCCAAGCTCAGGCTTCCAAATTTTAACCCCAAATTCTAGTATTTAAAAACTTTATATAAATTATATATAATCAAAAGACTAAAATTACAAAAATAAAGAATATAAAACCCAAACCCTAACTTAAACCCCCTTGCCCCCTCTTTGTTTCCTCTTCTAGCAACCACCCTTACCCCGCAAGCCACAGTCCAACCTCCTTGTTCCAGTCTTCCCTCTCCTCTCACTTTTGCGCTCCCACCTGGTTGTCGAAGCCGCATAAGTACCCAGACCTCTCTCTCTCTCCCTCCCCCATCCCTTTGATCCCTCTCTCTCATGCACCCCCTATAGCCACCAAAGCCTTTTGACCGATGGCTCAACTTGGATGGCCAAACCATCCCCTTTCTCCTCTATCCCCACATCCCCCATCCTTTTGATCCTTCCCCCTCCCTCTCTCTTGCCCCTCGATCTAGACCTTGAAGCTTGCTGGTCGAGCACAACCTGACCCAGGTTGTGCTAAACCCGATTAGCCGAATTAGCCCGGGCCAATTGGGTCAAACCCAAGCACGTTCCAACTTGGTTGGGCTTGGGCACCAATTTGTTGGATGGGATCAGGCCGAGCTCGGATTGGACTAGCTACTTGTGTGCCATCATAGAACATAGGCCCCACATGAACGTAGCTTAGCCACCCCAACAAATGCTCAGGTGCAATAGAAAAATAGACTTCAATTTTTTTAATAAAAATTTTAATTATTCACAATAACAAAATAAAATTCATAGTCAAAAGGAGAACTAAAATTAGATTACATTCCCATATCTTTTTAAGTTAAGAAAACTGAAGCACCACTTTGAAACAAAAGTACCATAGCATTGCTCAATTTTTCATCTAAACATTGTTTCAGGTAAAAAGTCCATATTGCAAGGAAAGGGTGGTAGAACTATTTAATTTATGACTATACTTGTTTGCCCATATCTAAGTTCCAAAATTTCATGCAGAATAAAATAATTAGTTGAAGCTACCATCATCATAGTAGAAGTTGAACTGATCTTGGAGTCTATTGAATAGTAAAGAAAGAAATGTATGAGTCACACAAAAGAAGCACTTTCTAAGGATGGATGCAAGTTGATAACCACTTAATGAAGCACAGAACAATAGTTGCCATTTGCCACATTAGTCAAGATACCTCTTGCTGTCCCCAAAGAACAAATACCCTACTTTAGGACGTTAGAACCGACCATCAATCTTCAGCTGCACTCTTATCACCTATTGTTTCTCAAAGAAGGAACATATTTAGAGCAGAAACTCATGCATTCGGCATCATCAGCAATGCTCAACAAAAGTCAAGATAGCACATCACTTAGCATCTTTGGTATTTGCCACCAATCTTTCACAATTTCTGGAGAGAGACAGTATAATTTCAGCCTGTTGAGTTGTAACTTTTCAATCAGGTTCTTTATTTTTTTTTCCTTTTTGGTTCAGAAATAGCCTCTATATGTGTCATCCTGTTTCTATGAGAAACGTAGTTCGAGTTCTAAATAGAATTAACAAACAGTGAGATCTTGCTAAGCACTCACATGTGCCGGCAGCACGCAATTACACATCTGAAAAGAAGAGAAGAATAAAAAACTAAACATGAGGGCCCAAGAATCAAATAAAGAAGCTGTAGGTCGTTTGGGAACATAAGGAAATAACATTAAAAAGGAATTGTCAACTATAGTTAGCATAATTAGAACAACACTGCATGTCTAACTTAAAAGAATCAAAGTAATAATACAAGTTTCAGATAAAAGGAAGGTAGAGGCCACACAAGAAAAGGCTTCCTATATCACAGAATGCTGTAATATCTGTAGTCCAAATAAATGAAATAGCAGATTGGTGACACCACATATCCCAGGCTATCAAACTTGAGCTACTCTTTATATATTTGTATCTTGCGCAGCTAAAATGTTCTTTATTGAAAGATGTCCACAGAAAAAATATACAAATAACATTGAAAACAAGGCAAAGGTGGTTGAGCCGTGACATTCAAAGACAAAATAAAAAAAAATTTAATAGAACAAACAAATAAGTCTATACAGATAGCATTAATGCCTACTTAAGATAAAAGAAATACCGGTTCAGCACTTGAATGTGTACATTTCAAACATGCCATAAAGGCATTCTTCAATGCATGGTGTGCATTTGGGACTTGCACTCCTTTGATCACAGAACTTGCTGGATCCAAACCAAGTAAAACTGGTAATATGCGTCCATAAAAGGAAGGCCTTTTCTCCGCGATAGCTGAGAGACTGGTACAGAACATTAAACCAACCCAAAAAATGGCAGAATAAAGAATACTACACAGAAACTAATACAAATACAAAATGACACAAAATGGAATAAGCAATGACTGAAATAAAATTTGCACATTCATTTCCATACAAATATAAAATGAGGGATCCTTGCACCCCTTAAATGCAAAGAACATTGAGATAGAATTTCAGTAAGATGAAACATATTCGTACTATCAAAGATTAGTTCGAATTATGTCATTACAGAAACTAAACCAAACAACTGAATGGAAATTTTGTGCAATTCACTGGTGCTATTGTCAGCAATTTAGGTAGTCAATTTAGGTAGTCAAATAAAAAAGTGGGACAACTTACACTAGCTAAAAATTAATAAAAGATATCAGCAAAATGGTGATCTACACTCCACAGATCAACTGCTTGTGGAATATTTGACTTTGCTAATGAAGATCGAGTCAAAACTCGTTGTTGTCAATCCTAATGTCATCCAGCTTTTAGTAAGGGTGTTTGCCAATGACTTGATTTTCAGAGACACTTCAAGGTAAAACTAGAAAGTTGGACAAGAACGTTCCTCATGACAACGTTAATGTTCTTTGATGCCTTAAAACCTTCTATATGCTGTTCCAGTTCATAGCAGTAGATACAATACATAAATGTAATAGGAAATAAATAAGAAGTAAGCTGATACATTATAAAATAAATAATAGGTGTGATGCGGGACAGTTGATTTAGAGAAGAAATTAAGTAGGGGAAGGAGGAGGGAGGAGTCTGGAGTCCACCAGATACTAAAGCGAAGTCTCGTTTTTAATCCCCAAAATATTCTGCTGAACAATAGATAAGGGGGTGCCATATATAGCCCCAATACAACTACCCATGATCCCCACAAATGAGATCATGTAACTACCCATGACCCAACAACATCATGGGTCACTACACTAGCTAAATACAATCAAACAAGCAAACAACTAATAAAATACGAAAATACATAAGAAATAAATGAAAATACGCAAGAAAATAAAACTAGGGTGGCCAAAGTGCTATGCACGCCGGCGACGCCTGTATACATGCTGGAAACGGTGGTTTGTGTCCCCACCAACTCCCCTCAGCGGAGAAGAGTTCGCCTCTGGCGAAACGGATGTCTGGTAATGCTCCAACAGGTCTGAAGCAAGTCGCTGGAGCTCATCTCTGCTAATCCAAGTATCATCTGACGGAGGTCGACCATGCCATCTGACCAGGTATCGCTGATAACCACCGTTCTGCGTACTAACAATCTGATCATCCAAAATCTGTTCCACTGTGTCTGTGATCTGCGGAGAAAAAGGTACAGGAGGCAAGGCAGGAGCAGGAGATATGTTCTCAAAATTGGATGTGCAGTCAGTGTCAGGCTCATTGAGCGGGTCTGTAGGAATAGTTGTCGGACCTCGGTAGGCAACTAAGTCTTCTACGTTAAAAACTGGATTAATCCCAAAATCACTTGGAATATCCACCACATATGCATTAGATCCAACCCGTTTCAGAATTTTGTATGGACCCATACTTCGGGCGTGCAATTTCCTAACGGCTCCTGGTGGAAACCGTTCAGGTCTGATTCTGATCATTACATCATCACCCGCTCGAAATTCTTGATAACGTCGACGTAAGTCAACGGCCGTTTTATATCTCACATTGTTGATTTCAATTTTTTTCTTAATCTCTTTATGTAAATTTTGCATGTGTTGCGCAAAGGATTCAGCGGTCTCAGAGATTCTATTGTTAGGGGCTACTGGGATAAGATCAACAGGTTTTCGCGGTACATAGCCTAAGACAATTTCAAAAGGGCTCAAGCCAGTGGTCCTGTTTACAGAGCTATTGTAGGCGAATTCAGCTATGGATAAAAGAAGATCCCAATTACCTGGGTGGTCACTTACCAAACATCGTAGAAGGTTTCCTAGACTGCGGTTGACCACCTCAGTTTGCCCGTCTGTCTGAGGGTGATAGGCTGTGGAATATTTAAGCTTAGTACCCATAAAGTTCCAGAGGGTCTTCCAAAAATAACTAACAAATTTGACATCTCTATCAGTCACTATCGAGGTTGGAAGCCCGTGGAGCCTAACGACCTCATCAAAGATAATCCTCGCAACTTTGGAGGCATCAGAAGTCTTGGAAGTGGGTAGAAAATGTGCCATCTTAGAGAACCGATCCACTACCACGAGAATGGAATCATGCTTACTTCTAGTCTTTGGCAATCCTAGCACGAAATCCATACTAATGTCCTGCCAAGGACGATCTGGGACAGGAAGGGGCGTATATAAACCAGTGTTTTGTTTGCGCTGTTTGGATAGTTGACAAGTACGACACTGACTAACAATTTTTGCAACATTCCGTTTTAAACTAGGCCAATAAAATCTTTGTTCGACCATATCAATGGTCTTATTTCTACCAAAATGGCCAGCTATTCCTCCCGCATGAAGTTCCCAAACAAGAAAATCTCTAAGGGATGTTTGAGGGATACATAGCTTGTTTCCTCGGAACAGAAAGGAATCAACCACAAGGTAATCACTATAGTCCCTGGTGCGACCATCTAAGACGCTTGCATAGATCTCAGCGAAGTCTGGACAAGTTGCATAATCGTCAATTATTCGTTCAAATCCAGTAACATTTATGCTTACCGACAAAAGTAATGCTACACGACGGCTTAAGGCATCAGCTGCTTTGTTGTCAATACCTGCTTTGTGACACAACACGAAGGTATATTCTTGAAGAAATTCAGCCCACTTTCCGTGTCGTGAATTCAATCGCTTTTGGGAATTTAAGTACCTCAAAGCTTCATGGTCGGAATATAATACGAATTCCTGAGGTAGCAAATAGTGACGCCAGTGACGCAGCGCTTGTACAACTGCATAAAATTCTTTGTCATAGGTGGAATATTTTCGTTTGGCATCATTCAGCTTTTCACTGAAGTATGCGACAGGATGCTTTTCTTGGCTTAAGACACCACCTATACCTATACCAGATGCATCACAAGAAACTTCGAAAACTTTAGTAAAATCTGGGAGGCGCATCACCGGGGCTTCAGTCATTCTAGTCTTGATCTCTTGGAATGCCCTTGAGGCCGCAATGGTCCAATGAAATTCACCTTTCCGGATACAATCCGTAATCGGTGCAGTGATCGTACTAAAATTCTTGATGAACCTTCTATAAAAGGTGGCTAGGCCGTGGAAGCTTCGCACCTCAAATAATGTAGTGGGTTCGGGCCATTCAAGAATAGCTTGGACCTTCTGTGGGTCTGCTGAAACACCCTCAGAAGAAACAACGAATCCTAAGAAGATTACACGATCAGTCATAAATGAACACTTCTTAAGATTCGCATATAGGCTTTCTTTTCTCAGTGAATCGCAAACCAAACGTAGGTGCTCAAGGTGTTGTTCCTTGTTTTTGCTGTAAATTAAGATATCGTCAAAGTAGACTACAAGGAATTTACCCATGAAAGGTCTTAGTACTTGTGTCATAATTCGCATAAATGTACTAGGTGCATTTGTTAATCCAAAGGGCATGACTAGCCACTCATATAACCCATCCTTGGTTTTGAAAGCTGTTTTCCATTCATCACCTGGGCGGATACGGATTTGGTGGTAACCACTCTTAAGGTCAATTTTGGAAAAGATAGTGGCACCTGCCATCATATCAAGCATGTCATCCAATCGTAGTATTGGAAACCGATATTTAACCGTTATCTTATTAATTGCCCTGCTATCCACACACATTCTCCAAGTGCCGTCTTTTTTGGGCGTTAGAAGCGCCGGCACCGCACACGGACTAAGACTTTCTCGGATGAACCCTTTTTGGAGTAGTTCATCAACTTGCCGTTTCAATTCAGCGTGTTCAATCGGATTTAGTCTATAATGAGGCAAGTTCGGGAGAGTCGCCCCTGGAACCAAGTCTATGGCGTGCTGAATGTCACGCATAGGGGGAAGCTCATCAGGAAGGTCCTCAGGAAAGAGATCCTTAAATTCTTCCAGAACATGATGAACTTCCTTCGGAAAATCTATGTGAACATCAGGAACAACTTCTTTGGACACTAACACAATGACTATGGATCCTTGGGTTGCTGCTTTCTCGAATTCCTTAGGACTAATGATTTGAAGGCGCTTTTCAACCTTCACATCCTTCTTTCCAGCAATAGAAGGTCTAGGCGGTAGAGGGTTTAGTCGAATTTTCTTTCCTTGGTGAACAAAAGAACAGGAATTGGATTTGCCATAAATAGTCACATCCAAATCATAAAGCCACGGTCTACCAAGGATGATGTGTCCGACGTCCATGGGAATAACATCACACCAGACCTTATCATTATATTCAGAAAAGTTGATTTGGACGAGGCAACGCTCAGTGACTGGTATAGCGGTTTTATCCACCCAAGACACATTATAGGGGTTAGGGTGAGGCACTGTCTTTAACTGTAGCTTCTTGACAGTTCTTGTGGATACAACATTGACACAACTCCCACTGTCGATGATAACCTTACAGCTATGTTCGCCACATTTGATATAGGTGTGAAATATGGATCGACGCCTCCAGTCATCATCTTCTCGCTTTGGTTGTGTAAGGACACACCTGACTACACCTAAAGGAGTGGAACCCTCAAGTGAGTCCGGTTCCTCACCTTCATCTGACTCTTCAGGGTCTATCTCTGGTTCATGGACCAACTCATTCTCTTCATCATTTCTATCTTCTTCGATGACCAATGTTTTCTTAGTGGGACATTGACTAGCTCTATGCCCAAAACCAAAACATCTGTAACACTGATCTCGAGAAATTTTGGGTGGTTCACTTAAAATTCCCTTACTCTTTTGATCATTAATTTTTGGGGACTCGGTCGCTTGATTTCTGACATTGGGCTTACTCCAAGTATTAATCTGACTACCGTGGGTGTTCTTATAATTGGTCTCCTTAAGATCGAATCGCCTAAAGGTTGTCTTATTAGTATAACGCTCAATGTCTTGGACGAGTTGATAGGCATGTTCTAATGAATTGACCTCGCGTAAAATAAGCTCTTTTTGTAGATCATCTCGTAATCCGGACCTAAACCTAGAAAGGGTCAATTCCACACTCTCGCGTGCATCACATCGCATGAAGAACTCATCAAAGCGAGCGATGTACTCAGACACAGGTTTGTTTCCTTGAATCAAGCGTTGCCACTGATCTAACAGGCGACTCTTATAGGATGTTGGGAGATATTTTTCTTTTAACTTCTCCTTCATTTCATCCCAATGTACCACAGGGGGTTGTCTAGCTCTAGCAAGCATATTTTCTATTGTGTTCCAATGTAATTTTGCAGGACCAATGAGCTTCATTTTTGCAAAACGAACTCTGCGATCGTCAGACAAGCTATACCATTCAAAGTAATGGTCCATATCAGCGAGCCAATCGATGAAGACTTTTGGGTCAAGACGACCATCATAACTTGGTGCATCGATCTTAATACTGCGCATTACATGCTCATCTGGTGTCTCACGTGCTCTTAGATAGTCCCTTTGGTGTTGTGGCCCAAAGCCTCTGGGGCGGGACGGTTCAATCTCACCAAGTTCAGATTCTCCATCGTTGTGAGTAACTTGGAGGTTGGTGATTGAATTTTCAGCTATAGTCAAGCGAGTATTCAGCCTAGTTTCAAGGTCAGTGATTCTTGCTCCTAATCTGGTTTCTAATGCTGCTATGGCATCTAATACCTGTTGGTTTGGGTTGGTCGACATCTCATGTGAGTAAGATGTACCGCTGCGAGTTGTCATACTCTAGAATTCAAAATTCCTAGATATATAATTAACATTCAGAATAAAATCAACGATGTTGAATAAAAGACGACTTTTGACGTAGTCTCGGTTACCTTCGAATTAGCACAGGTGATAACAAAATATCAGGACCTTAGGTACTGCTAACCTTGGTTTGGATCATGCAAAATCTTTGCAGGTTAATCTAATGAAAGTGGGGTCCTTCAAATTGATTTGGGTTTCACCAGATTCAAGTAAAATTTCCTAGTTGCCTTTCGAGGATTTGAAAATAATTTGTAAGGCTCAATATGTGTTTTCAAGGGGCATAGGCTTTTATAAAAGTAAGGTCCTATCTCAAACCAACAACATGAAGTGAAACAATAATAATCTAAAGATAAGCTAGTTTATAGGGAAAGGCTGAAAAATAATTATTTAAAG
The DNA here is from genome assembly GCF_009389715.1 of Phoenix dactylifera. Classification (NCBI taxonomy): domain Eukaryota; kingdom Viridiplantae; phylum Streptophyta; class Magnoliopsida; order Arecales; family Arecaceae; genus Phoenix; species Phoenix dactylifera. Next base: position 3,117,923 of record NC_052394.1, on the reverse strand, counting down.
AAAAGATACGACCTCTTCTTGCAGATCTGAATCAGTGGATGAGTTTGGATGGCAAAGTGTAGGATGCAGAACCGGAACCCGACGATTTGTAGAAAATGCTGCTGGAAGATGGCTGACTGCAGCGTCGTTGTAAAAGTCCAACTCACGGCTGGGTCTGGATCCAGATGCAGGGCCTGAAAGCGAAGCCCGCAAAACACTGGGCCAGAAGATCAGCTCGGCCCGCGTGACAACAGGCCGAACACAGGCCGGCCCACTCGTCCGAAAAGCAAAGACTAGAGGGGACCCGAAGCTTCTGGATGGCTTCGGATCCCGCTGTGCGTCGTTGGGTGAGGAGCTTCTGATACCAAGGAGCTGAGGGTGACACCGGTGGAAGAAGAGAGGGGAGATCTCCGTTTTGGGGAGCGAAGGAAGCGACGAGGGCGGACGATGGAGTCGGCAACGGAGGTGGAGGTGGTGGCGCGGGGAAAGAGATGGGATGGAGGTTTCGGTGAGATGGGAGGGAGAAGGGATGGGAGAACTCGAGGGTTGGAGAAAGAGTGGGAAAGAATAGAAGAAGAAGGGGAAGGAGCGATATCGGAGGTGGATCCCTCGTTCTGGGGAGCGAGGGGGTCGGCGAAGGCGGAGGATGGAGTCGGCAGCGGAAGTCGGAGGTGGCGGCACAGAAGAAGAAGGGGTCTTGGTGAGATGAAAGGGAGAAAAAGAAAGGGGTTTAGGGTTTAGTGAGCCGAGAGGGAGAGGAAGAGTCGACTGAGGGAAGAAGAAAATGGGAAGACTCAAGGTCGGTGGAGGGTGGAGGAAACGGAAAAGATGAAAGAGGGGGAAAGGGGAGGGTGGCGGTGTGATTGAATCAGCGGTGCGTGCGGTCGCTGAGGTGAGCTGCGGCGGCGAGCGATGGTCCGACAACAAGGAGGAGAGACGGCTCGGTGGCAGCAAAGAGCGGCGACAGTGGCGGTGGAGGCGTGACAGTGAGGCGTCGACGGCGGCGGTGGTGGCGGAACCCTAGATCTGGGTTCTTCTCCGTCGAACGACAGGTACGGTCTTCCTTTTTTTTTTTTTTTTTTTTTTTTTTGAACAGCACGTGCAAGTCACGTGCTGCGTCTGGGGTGGTCACGTGTGAAGTCACGTGCGAGGCTCACGTGAGGGTCATGTGACCTCTTTTTTTTTTTTTTTTTTTTTTTTTTTTGGGGCGGATCCGGCTAATGAACTGGTAACGGGTGAGGGACTTACCCGTTAACTGGTGTTTCTGCAACCTCCCGACGGTTTCGGGAGGTGGTACCGGGCTCTGCGGCTACAGTTGCTGGCAGTTCCCGGCGGTCGATCGTGGCGAAGTCCACGCTAGCAGTGCAGAGGAGGGAGATCTCAGTGGTCTGTGGTGGTGGCCGGCGACCGGTCACCTGCTCCGGCACTGGGTTCCCTCGCAGGAATGTCTCCTGTCTCTCTTCGTGTGCGCGGTGGCCAGCAGACGCTTCGGCGGGTCCGAGGGACAGGTCTGAAAGAAGGGCAGCGATGCTCCTCTTCTTTTTGACAGAAGGAGTCACCCGTGGTCCGTCAGCTCGCTCCGGCGTCCGGGGTCGGGTTACCGCGTAGATTTCGTGTGCCCACCGGAATCCTGGGATCCGGCGATGCTCTGCCATACACTTGGTAGATTTCTGTGGGATTTTCGGGACAGAGGAGACAACAAAAGTTTTTTTTTTTTTTTTTTTTTTTTTGCAGACTGTCCCACTGCGGCCCAGAAAATGGCAGTGAAGAAAAGGAAGGGAAAGGATCACGGATCGGGGCGTTGGCACAGAGGCAAAGCCCAACAGTGCTCTGATACCAAACTGATGCGGGACAGTTGATTTAGAGAAGAAATTAAGTAGGGGAAGGAGGAGGGAGGAGTCTGGAGTCCACCAGATACTAAAGCGAAGTCTCGTTTTTAATCCCCAAAATATTCTGCTGAACAATAGATAAGGGGGTGCCATATATAGCCCCAATACAACTACCCATGATCCCCACAAATGAGATCATGTAACTACCCATGACCCAACAACATCATGGGTCACTACACTAGCTAAATACAATCAAACAAGCAAACAACTAATAAAATACGAAAATACATAAGAAATAAATGAAAATACGCAAGAAAATAAAACTAGGGTGGCCAAAGTGCTATGCACGCCGGCGACGCCTGTATACATGCTGGAAACGGTGGTTTGTGTCCCCACCAAGGTGAACTGATGCATTTGCTACTGGGGTAGCCATTAATTGTTTTCATTTGTTTTTCTTAGTTCTGCGGTCTTTGTACTCTGTGAGCTATAAATGTTTACTGATAAGTATTTGTCTATCATTACATAGACTAAGGAATTAAGGGTTGTGGTATGCTTGCTAAAATTGAAAAAATAAACAAGAAACAGAAAAAAGCAAGGTAGGATTAAGAAAAAAAACCTACCTATTTATGAGCACAATAACTATGGAGTTACTAAGTGATTTCACTTGCGGGAACCTAAGTTGGTCGAGCAACAATCGCAAGCTCTGACTGGCTTCCATAGCTAGATCTCCAACATTAAGCAAAGGATGGCCTCCTCTTAACCATGATATATTGAATCCCATCCCTATCATAAGATCAGCACATCAATATAATGTTAAGCATCAATTGTGTACACAGCAAAATAGGCTCACTGGTAGCTTCAAAGTGATTGGAAAAACTTCCATTACAAGTTGAAAGCAAATAATTCGTCTCTACCTTCACAAGCTTCATGGGGTGGATCAGAGGAAACATCAGGATCCGGTGTATAAAGTAGAATTATTGCTTCAATAAACTTTACCGCAAGCAATCTAACACCATCACTCCCAGGCTGGCAAAGAAGTTTAATATTACATGTTGCAGCAAGCAAATCAAAGGAAGAGAGACAGAGAAGAGAGAGAGATCAAAGAACACAATGTGGCAATCATGATCAAAAACAAAAGTTACCTGGACTGCTATTGGCAATACTGCATTTTTGTACTTTAGCATCCATGCCCATGACGATTTTAATGAATCGTCTAAATCACTTGAGCATAAACCCTGAATTGGAAGAAGCAGAAGATGATAAATGAAAAGTTGCTCCATGCAATAAAGAGCAATTTCACATCTGATTGTTTTGAGAAAACCATAGAATGACTAACTACTATATGTTTCCAATCATAGTATACTATATGGTGTTCAGCTCGATTTCTGTTTGTGGAAGTCGAAAGGCATTTATCATCCAGTCAATTCAATTGATAAATTTACCGGTTATTGAATCCTTTTTTTGTCTGAAATGAAAATTTCTGTATAGGCTGCCACTCCCACTCCCTCTCTTGATTCAAATTCTCACTTCCTCTCCTGCACCTGATTACAAATGCTTCCTTCTTCTCCTATATCTACTGTGTATTACCAAAACCAGTATTCCATCAAATCAATATTAGTTCCATAATGCCCATACAGTTTATTGTTTTTGTCGTTTTTCTTAGTCATATATCCTGTATAGCTTATCTCTTCTAACATCACTTTCAGCACTAAAGTTTCTCCTTTCCATTATACCATCATCCTTACCACAGAGCCTTTACATCAATATGCAAGGGAAGTAATTAATCCACTTCTTGAACAATGCATATGTACATCTAACAACTGTGAGCTAGATTAAAGAAGAAGCTATATAAGCATCATCTTGAGCCATAAAGCAGACTTTCTCTCCATCTCAGCAGCCTCCTTTTAGTGTCATCTCTTCTACCTTCACTTGCAGCATTAGAGATTCTTTCCCTTATCTATTATTTTTGATTTCCCATTAAAAATGGCAACCTTACATCCATCAATACCTACAAAAGCCAATTTCTTCATTACTCTAGCTCCACTACAGTATCATCAAACCCTTTACAAGACCAAATTGGAACACCAAATCAATCTCCATAAATATTGCTTATACAAGAACAAATTTGAGTTTTAGAATTAACGGTAATGGTTTGAAACCCTATTTTATTCCATTGAATTATCAAGCTGTTGTCCCTCAAGACCCCCCTTTTTTTCTCTGGCACAATAAGCTGATCGTCTGTTATTACTGATATGCCTTTCCCCAATCTTGGCACCCACCAACCATACAATTCCCACACTGTATGCATATTAAAAGTGAGTTTTCACACTTAAACATAAAAATTCCATCTCTTAGCAGTAAACTCCATATATTTATTGTGGTACGTAGATGGGATGAAACCTGCAAGTCTTGGTTCAAATTACTGTCCTTCGTGTGAATAGTATGTTAACTTAAGACAAAATTGTACCATGATGCTCACCAGATACGCTGTTATGATCTTTCTTGATATTCACAAAATGTGACTTTTTGTTATGGTTTCCTATAAAATACTATCAGTCATTCTGACAAATAGTCAATGACATGATAATTAATGACTAAATCTCCCATACAGAAGCATATAAGGTTAAATTAATAATATTGCAAATGGAAATCAAATAAATATGAATAAGGTAGAAAAAGAAGAAATGACCCTGACAATTTGAAGAATTCTTAGTAATATGGATGTAAAAAATCAAAAATGTGGGACTTGCCTGAATTACCACCTTTTCTAACACATTTCGAAACAAATAAGTTCCTGTAATAATAGCTTGTCGAGCAACTGCAGGTGTTGAATCCTTTAAAAAGTAAATTAAACTAGGAATCATTTCAGGTAAAAGCTCCATATGCTTCATTCCAATATCACCAATCATCCTACATTAGAAGCACCATCAAAGACCATTTACAAATTTTGAAACAATAATAAATCGATGCATGCTGAGATAAAAGAGGAAACAAATAAAATTAAAAAATAGAAGGTTAGAATCTTCAAGAACTAGAAGTTAATGATAAAAGAATCTTTTCAATAGATCATGGTTTAATAGCATGCAAATATGCTAACACTAGAAGGACACTTAAAATTAAGGTTCCATGCCCACTTCAGAATCATGTTGGATACTTGTTCCCATGACCTCTTCCAAAGTATTTCCTTATTCTATATTTTTTTCAAAGATCCGTTTCCCCATACCAAAACCAGAATCCACTCTCGCAACTGCTTCTAATTCAGGTAACTAAGAGAACACTTGCAATTTTACATGGGAAACAAGAAACAAAAATCTTATAACAAAGTTGAAGTCAGGTGAATTGCAGGTAATATAAGGTCCTAAACCAAATAGATAACAGAAGGCTTCAGATTTCTGAAAAATAATATAATTTAATGATTAAAGAATATCTTTCCCACACCTGATATGTGTAAGAAGCATATGCAGTACAAATTTACACATATATAGTCTACCATTCTCATGGACCTAGTTTATTACAGAAAAAAACATAAGCCATGATGTCTTCATACAAGAAAAATTGCGGTGATCCACCCCTGCAGTCAATGATAACCAAAGCATTCAAGTCCTAGCTGGATGGTCAGGCATCCCACCATCCCAAGTGTCAAGACAGGGCATCATCTCGAGTATCAGAATAGGATCAAGACGGGATGAGGACCTAATGCAAGCAAGCCTGCATGAAAATATGGAATTCGAGGAAGCCAGAAATAACTATTGGCCTCAGGTCAACCCCTTGAGAGTCTTCAGCCTCTCGCCTGCAACCTCTCCGGAGAATATTCGAAGCTTCCGACCTCGCACCAGTCACCTTTCACGAGATCACAGTCTTGCACCATGGCAAGCAAGGAATTGAGGAACTTTAGAAGCTTTATTACTAAGTTCTTGATGTCAAAAAAGTACAATTAGGATCTATTTATAGGATATAGGTTAGCCCTTATACGAGTTCTAATCAAAGAAGAGAAGTCCTAAAACAATTATATCTAGGACCTATTTCTAGCGCATAGGTCAACCCTTATGCTAATTCTAATTTAAAAAATCCTAAAGCAATCCTAAAAAGAAAAAGAGTCCTTAAAGAGGCTTATTTATAGGGTTCTCTGTTCAAATTCAAATTTATTTCCTTTTTCCTTCCTCTTCCATGTTGCATCATCTCCCCCTAGCTCAGATAATTTGGCTCCTGACAAATGCCTTGCCATATATTCTTCATAGAGGTCTAGGCTAAGCCTCTGCAGGTCTCTTGGCTTCTTTATTTTGGGCTGTGAATAGGACAAGAACAGACACCTCTTCTTCCTCATCAGAGATTAATTGATCAATTGAAGCCGTAGGTTCAGCAAACTATTCAATGGGTTCCTCTTCGGGAAAGTCACCGGCTACTCCATAGATAGGCTCCTCCATACCCCAATAGTTCATATTATGAGTAAAGTAGCCCTGCTTGTGGCATCTGAACATCAAACTTGATCCATATAATTCTTGAATAGTGATACACAGGGCCTCCCTTTCTCCTTGCCCAGTGCTTGGGGTAGTGTTATAGAAGTAAGATGAACATGCATTCGAGCAATGATGCTCAACAACTAGTCGACCCCCTCTGGTTTTGAGAGCTCAACATCTAGCCCACAGGGCAGTAACCTTCTTTAATTGCAAAGCTTGATGGAAGGCCTCATTAAGGGCCTCTAGTCAATACAATGATAGCTTAGCTTTTATGTCGACCTGTAGACCATGTTGGTATCTGTCATACGATGTTCGTCATGGCCAGCAATTCCAGACCTTGCAGTCAATTCATTGAACTGCTCGATGTATTCGATGACAATCATAATACCTTACTTCAGTGTACAAGCCTTTCATAAATTTGCTTGTGATAATTATGGGCAATGTACTTTTCTTACACTTTCCTATGAATCGCCTCCCAAGTGTTAACGGGTTCAGCATAAGCACAAGCATGATCTTCGACTGTTTTCCACCAAATTCTGGTTTCGCTTTTGAGATTTTTTTGCAAATCAACACTTCTTGGTCCATTTACTTCCATGGATGTAAGGCAATCAATGAAAGAGTCCAGATTAAGTTTGCGTAAAGTTGCCTACCTTGAACCAAACCCTTCTGTAGATATTTTCATCGGTCACAAACTCTTGGTTGGGCAGAACCTCTTAAATTTCATCCTGGCATTTACTTTTCTAATAGGAAAGCATGTCGATCTTCCACTCCTCATTGGCCACTCTGTCTATAAATTCTCTCACCCAAAATTTGAGGTCCATGCTAGTCATTTTTTATCAGATATCCTAACAAAGTAATTTGCCTACCTTGAGCCGAACCCTTCTATAGATATTTTCATCAAGGTCACAAACTCTTGGTTGGGCAGAACCTCTTCAATTTCATCCTGGCATTTACTTTTCTAATAGGAAAGCATGTCAATCTTCCACTCCTCATTGGTGTCTCTGCCATAAGTTCTCTCACCCAAACTTTGAGGTCCATGCTAGTCAATTTTTATCAGATATCCTAACATAGTAACATAAATACTCATGAGAATTGTTTCCAGGTCAATCACTTTTTTCCATTACCATTGTTGTCAAGTTTATCATATTTCATCATATTACAGTTGCCCGACTTAGGATCCCTCAAGCGGGTATGAAACCAAATGAACAGGACCCTACGATTTGCTAAATCCCCACTTTTTATCTTCAACTACTACTACCTAAAAAGGAGAAAAAGAACAGACTTTTATACCAAGAAAGTTCAATATATCGATAAAGCCTCTTAAAGTGCCCTTTTTTTATCAACAAAATTCTTCTTTTTTACTCAATTCCATAATTGTGGGCTGACAGGATGTTGAAAGATCGAATTCCCCTCCTTTTTCTTTATTCTTGAAACCTGCATTGCATGACCACGACCAGAAACAAAAAGAAACAAAGAAAAGGGAAGGATTTTTGCGATGCAAGAAACAGTGTACTTTGCACTTGCAACCTTAATGGACTTTCTTGATCACATTATATCATCCTTTTCGCTCTCCTGGTGTCAAAATCTCCCCCTTCTTTATTTCTAAAAATCCCGGCTTAATAACATTGAAAGAGGGTTCAAGAAATCGCCAAAACGATGGAAGAAAAGGTGAAACGAGACAGAACGGAGCAGACTTACTCGGCAAGGAGCTTCCGCACGGGGCTGGCGCGGTCGGCCTGGAGTTCCGCGAGTCGGGGCGCGAAGTCGGGCAGCAGAGACGGGTCCCGGTGCAAGAGAACCTCCTTCAACTGCCGCAACCACCGCAGCTTCGCCGGAATCTCTCCGGAAGACCTCGCCGAGTTGAGAAGACTCACCGCGGTCTCCGCCCAATCCGCCGCCATCATCCCCACCATCGCCGCCCCCCAAAAAAACCCTAGGTCCGGCCGATCCGGCGAAAGAAATCCCACATAACTCACGGAGAGATATATGTGTGTGTGTATATATATATATATATATAGAGAGAGAGAGAGAGAGAGAGAGAGAGCGGGGTATGGTCCGCCGCCGGTGACCGCAAGAGGAGTTCGCTGGAGCTCGATCGGAACCGGAGACGAGATTTAAAGAGCGGGGGAGGGAGGGCTTGGAGAAAATTCGTTCAGGGTCCGCTGAGGATTTAATGGGGTGTATTCCGGTGTTCCACAGGTTCTTGATAAACTGAAACGTTTATTGTACGTGGCGTGCTTATATTGGTTATAAGTACACAAGGGAGACAACGACCAATGGAAATTAGTTGGCTTGGTTTAAGGGGAGGTGCTGAGGGTTATTTTACAGGAGGTTCCGTTTGGGTGAGAGAGCGTCTTTTTGTGCGACCGTCGTGAATCGTAGACGGCGAGCCCCAATTGCCAGGATCCGAGGGCAAAGATTCTGGAAATCCTTGTCTAGAAAAGACCAGCATTCCTAGTTACAAAATTTAAAATACATTAATTGGCACCTCCAGAGTCACTCACTAATTTGAGTGATTAGTTGCCATGGCCAATTCATAATCTTTGAGAAACAATAGAGACAATCATTTTAATTAATGCCCTCCAGAGAATATTTTTATTAATCTTTATTTTTGAAATTTTAAGTGTCATATTGTTGTGTCCATTTCTCATTCATTCATGAACAAAGATTGGTTCGACCACTTTTAGCATATTAAAATTAATTCCAGTGGAAATTATACTCCTTGATCATCTTTTAGAAATTTTAGCAGGCATGTTCCGTTGATCTTGTACAGGTTAAAAAAGGCACTGTGGTAAAGCCAAGGGTTTATTTTGCTATCTCAAAATGCTTCAAGCTTTTAAAGATTACTGGCTTAAAGCGTTTTTTTGGATAATTGGGCTGAAATAGGTTCATGGGTTAGCGGGTCTTCTTCTTTTTTTTTCTTCTTATGGGATTCGAGCCGGCCCACTCCAAAATTACATCGGGGTATTTAGGAATATAGACCCAACTCAGCCCATATTTCTATAATTTTGTTAGTTGTACTAGGCCATCCAACGAAAACTCAATCATCCAAATAGGTCCTCAATTGAATTAACTTCTTTGACTCAAGCCAAAAATAGCTAAATTGGACCTATATGGCACATAGTATTCGCAGCCCAGGATGAGGCCCAAAGATTTGAGTCATGGCTCATCCACAATCAAAAAGCCTAGCCAAGGCCATTAACACCAAGTTAGTTGAAACATTGCTATCATCCGCAAACTCTATACAATTTATGTTCGTCCGATCTCGATACTGACTAATATATCGAACATGCAATACACGTGTCTTTTATAAAAAAGGAAACATTTGATGAATGACTTTTGTACCGAGGACCATTTTGTTTAGAATATCTTTGCTAGATTTACTCCTGATGTAATATAATTTGCTTCTTCTCCTCTTTTTTTTTTCTCCATTTTATGAGTTTTTATAGAGGGCTATATTTTTTAAAAGAACAAAAGATGTGAAAATAGGAGGAAAAGGAGAGGTGCAGGTGTACACTTGCTAAGAAGTGTTGCAGCGAGGGAAGATGAAAACATTGGGGATGGAGATGCCTCAAACCCAATGTGAGTGGTATGTAATCCCAGCCGTAGCAAGATAAGGTAAGAATCAAGCACCCCATAATCGCTACCTAATCGAATCAAGGAAGCATTGCAAATTAAGTTATTCAAGCGTGCAAATGGGCTCGTCATGCTCCACTTGAATGATCCCACTTTTGCTAGATTAATTTCTCCTCCATGCTTCTTATCTTTTAGATTTTACATGGGAACAAGTTAGAGCGCATGACCGTTCGAGGAACCTAGATGGGCAAGTACTTTGCTTCATAAGTCCAAACTCACGGACTGATTTTGTTCTAGCTGAAAACCGAACCTAAATAAGCGGAAGATATATATCTTCCAAGTTCAAACCTAATCCAATTGCACCAGAAAAGGCCTTGATTAATCTCAAGAAAATATCAGTTCATACATTCAAATGAATCAAACCTAGAAAGGGACCTTACTCAACCCAATTTGACAAGTCAATATGGGAATATATAGTTATACCATCCAATGGTTTAGATCCAAATCAAGCTCAATCCAGAGACCCAACCTGACCCATTTGTAGCCCATGGTCAATAGAATGCATGATCAAAGCTTCAAGGTGCTTGTAATTGGAGACCACATGTGGCTGCCTAGAGCACCACACCAATGTGCTCGTCAACCTTTGGATTTCAGTGAGGTTGTCATTTTAAACCACCGATCTCCATAAAGCCGTGAAGACCTTTTGGGCCGCCCGGGGTCGGCAGCCAGCGGGCCTCTTAACTGCACGAATAAAAAGACAGAGGACCCCACAAGAATACCCACGGAGATAAAAATTAAGTTTGGCGGCGAATCCTAAGCAATTTATTATTGCCCTTGCTCCTCCGTTTTCCAACCATGCGTTTCAGTGCTACTGTATCTCCTCTTCTTCTTCTTCTTCTTCTTCTTCTTCTTCTTCTTCTTCTTCTTCTTCTTCTTCTTCTTCTCCTTTCTTTTTCTTTTTCTTTTTTTTTTTTTTAGCTAAAGCGGTCATTTCATACAACACGGGTACGAATACACCCTAAGAAGTCAGAATACAAAATGTCCCGAAGTGCGCCGGGCATCTCTCTCGCCCCAGCCCATAGGGTGCCTCCTGAGTGGCTCGCTACATACGCAGCCACCCAGTCGGCTGCCCCATTGGCCTCACGATATACATGCCTGGCCTGAAATGTAACCCCCTCTCCCACCATCGTCCAAATGTCGCGAAGCAAAGGATGAACACATCCATGACTACCCAGGCTCCTACGGATCCAGCTGATCACCGTGACCGAATCACCCTCCACAACTTTAAAAGAAAGCACACAACCAACGCTTAAAGCTTTCATGAGATGCATAATTATAGCATGACCTGCAGTGGGAAAGTAGCAGCTTACTAAAATGGAAGGTAGTCCTACCTACCCACAAGAAAATGTTTGCACAGCTCACATAAAAGTGATGGTGTGGTGTGGGAGAAGTCTTTTTGTTCCCACTGCTTCTTGTGTTTTCATTTGAATCCATCAAGAGTAATCTTAGGTATAGTGGCAAAGCAGCTGATGAGTTGGTGTGATCTAATATTATTTGATATCCAAAGTTGTCGATTACATAATTAACTTCTCTAGTTTGAATTATATGGGGGGAGACCTTTCTCTGCCTACATTATCAAAGATTTGTTATTCAAGGCCTGAATTAGGTATGCGCGAGCCGAACTCGCATCATAGGGCCGACATTTGTCTTAGAATATATTTGACATGCAAAATTAAATCATCCAATCATTGAAATCTAAAAGCATCATCGAAGTCTGAAAACAACATATTGGAAACCTCTTGCATTGACACCTCACCTAACTTATACTGTATTAGATAAACTAGACTAAAATATTTTCCTCGCATGTCACCAATTAGATGATCCACTCCTCAAAATAATAGAGGAAAACAGTCCTATAATCAACTGCAATCGTACCAATAACAGATTGACAGAACATCTACTACATAATAACTAGAGACAGTCTTTCGATGCCTTTTTAATGGCTTCAGCTTATGAGGTCATTCTAGTTGAAAAGTTTTTGATAACTTTACCTAACAAATATATATTATAGAACTAGGACTACTCAAAAGAAAAAAGAAAAAAAAGGAAAAACAAAGCCACTATCAACTGCCACCATTTGAAAGGTGAAAAGAAGAACCATCACATGTAAGAATTGCCAGTCAAGATTGGAATACTCATGGTCAAGTGAAGTATATATTTTGAGTAAAAGAAGCCCATGTCATCTCTCCCTATTTATACAGGACCCTCATTGGTTTATGACCAAGACCAGAAAGAAAGAGGTGCATAGTTCAAACCACGCTCCTTGACAGACATTCAAAGAAGAGGTTTACAAAGGCAACTTTTTTTCCTCTCTACCCATCCTCCTTTTTATCAGAACAACTCAAATCATGAGACAAACACGGGCTATACTCCCCAGTTCCTCGTCAAACAAAACCATCTCATATAGCCTCGAGCTTCATGCTTTATTTGATTGTCAAAATTTTCATAATTAATTCTGTGTTCGCTTAACCTAGAACCATCTTTTTTAAAAAAAAAAAACAAAAGAGAGAACTTGACCAACCACCAGGATTTCATAAGAATTTCTTTTACATGCATCAAAAATGAGGTATTAAAATCAAAATATTTGGAGAAATGGAAGGGAAATGTTAAGAAAAGAATTCTTTTCTTTCGGTCTCTCCTCAAGGAAAAGAAAGGGAAAAAAATATCAATCGACGGAGGCGAGGGATATGCTGGAGATGCTGCCATGGCTGTCCTCGCAGAGCGCGAGGGCGCTCTCAAGGTTGGCAACGATGTCGGCCGCGAAGGGCCGCTCCCTCCCCTCGAGGCTCACGCAGTGCACCGCCGTGTACGCCACCAGCTCCACCGCCTCCGCCTCGTGCGGCCCCGGCATCGGCACCCGCGCGTCCAGCACCCGCGCCACCTCCGCGGCCACGATGCTCGGCACCGCGTAGTCCACAACGCTTATCGGTTTCCCCTCCTCCTCATCCTTAAAAATCGCTCTTTTCCCCGTCAAGACTTCCAGCATCACCACCCCGAGCCCGTAGACGTCGCTCTTCACCGTCAAATGGTGGAGCCCGTAGTACTCCGGGTCCATGTACCCCACCGTCCCCGCCGCCCTCGTCGAGAGGTGCCCGCCGTTTGACTCCGGCTCCATCAGCGACAGCCCGAAGTCCGACACCCTCGCCACCCAATTCCCGTCGAGGAGGATGTTCGACGATTTGATGTCTCTGTGGATGATCGGCGGTACGGCGTAGTTGTGGAGGTATTCGATACCCCTCGCCGCGTCCAATAGCACCTTTATCCTCATTTTCCAGGAGTTCAGGACGGTGGAATTGTTGTCCTTGGAGTGGAGGTGGTCGTAGAGAGCCCCGTTCTTCATGTACTCGTAGACCAGGAGCCGCTCCTCCTGCTCCTCGCAGTAGCCAACCAGGCCCACCAGGTGTTTGTGGTGGAGTCGCGAGAGAAAAGCCAGTTCCGACTGAAAGGCGCTCTCTTTCTCTTGGAACTTCTTGGTCCTGGGACCGGACTCGCTTCTTTTGATCGCCACCTCGCGCCCGTCGGGGAGCTTGCCTTTATACACGGTGCCGAAGCTCCCGGCGCCGATTTTGGTCTCCAAGGAGAAATTTTTAGTGGCGGCGGCGAGCTCGGCGAAGGTGAACTCCTCTGCTCTGTCCTTGAACGACGACGGGCCGCTCCTCTGCCGCCGCATGACCCGCGAGCCCTGCCGCCGGAATATTCGGGGCCCGGACCCCGAAGTGGAGGTGAAAGGGCTCGAAAGGATCAATCCTCCAGCTCCGGCACCTGAAGTGGCCCCTGCATTGGATCCTCCATTCTCGGCGGCGGTGATGGTGGGCTGGACTGAATTGTGGACCTTCTTGTTCCTGCACACCCCTGTCCACAGGCAGTAGATTATCGTACAAGCTCCGGAGAAGGCCCCGACTGATCCCACTATCGCGAAAGCCAGCCACCCCTTGCTTGTCTTTCTTGACGTTAATGGCGGAGGTGGTGCCGACGGTGAAGGAGACGGCGGTGGAGACGACGGAGATAGACAGGGCCTACAAATAACTCCAGAACCAGAGCAGAGACTCGCCGAATCCGGAACGATGTCACATGTACAAGAGCTCTGATCAGCAGTACAAATCCCTGGAAGAATTCTCCCCAATGAAAGGGGCACCGCCGGTTTACTCCGGTTCGTCCCCCAGCATACCACCGAAAAGTTCATAGTGGTGAGGCCGCAGGTAAGATCGCCGCCGGCCACGATGAACAGGAACGAAGTCGCGTTAACCGGAGCATAGGTCCCGCTCCCGCCGCCGCCGCCCCAGCAGACCACCGTGCCGTTGGCTTGCCGAACCGCGCACGATTGGCTTGCTCCCAGAGCGAGGCTGGAGAACTCGAATGCCGGGCCAGAGGGCGCGTCCAGTTGCCCATAATCGTTGATTCCCCGACAGACTAAGAAGCCCGTGGTGTTTAGACCGCAGACATGGAAGTCGCCTGCAACGATGCTAGCCATCGACGCGTTCGAGAAGAATCCTTGGATCCATTCGCCGAGCACCCCTCCCCAGCACCGGACGGTGTTGTTCGCGTCGATGGCGCAGGAGAAGCCGCGCCCCGAGGTGAGCGAGCGGTAGGACCTGGAGACGTTGAAGCGGGGGAAGCTGCCGCCCCCCCGCCACCACCGGATCGCCGTGCCGTTCCGATCGATGGCGGCGATCTGGTTCTCCCCGACGGTGAGGTCCGTCAAGGCGGGCCCGCTGTAGACGCGCTTCTGTGGGAAGTCGGTGGAGGAGGCGTTGCTGGCGTCCCAGCAGAAGAAGGCGGTGCCGCCGGACTTGAGCCCGCAGAGGAAGTCCCGGCCGCCAGAGACGGAGTCGAAGGAGACGTTCGACGATATAGAGAAGGCCGGCTGCGTTCCGCGGGCGCACTGGATACTCCGAGGCGCGTTCCCGGCGAGGACCCCGCAGACGGTGTCCGTGCCGTGGCTGATGGCGACGGTGGCGGCGGAGCCCAGCCCATCCGCGGCGGCGGAGAAGAGGGCGATCAACACTACGGCTATCGTCCCAGCAGCGGCGGTGACGGGGAGCCTCATCGGACGGTCCTGATGGGGCCAGGCCAGACGATACACCGCTCTTCCCTTCGGTGTTGCCTCATCAGGAATGTTGGACGAGAGAGCCTGAGAACAAAATAGAGGGATTTAAAAATTTAGGGGAGTAATGAAGGGAACGCGGACTTGGGGGACGCGGCAGTGATTCGGAAAATTCGTAAATGGACTGAGATAAAAAGGAAAGAGATGGGAGGATTTGGTCATGAAAACCAAATCAACGGCGCCGGAGAGATCTGGAACTTTTCTCTGCCCTTTGAATTTAATATAAAAACGGTGGTAGGAAGCAGCAAACCAGCCACAATTCCACCTGCTTTTATTGCCACCATCCCATGGAATGTTGCACGAGATCTTTTTTTTAGTTGAAAAAATTTATATAAAGAAATAATAAATGAGTACTAAAAGAAAGATTAGAATTTCTGATGTTTTATTTTATTTTTATGGAATATTTATATAAATAAGTAATAAATATACCATTAAAACTTTTCATCTTGTGGTTAAATTGTAAAATTGGTTAAAAAAAAAGCATTGCCGAGTTTGAATTTTTATTATTTTGATTTTATTATTTATAAAATATTACATAAATAAATAATAAATAAATGTGCTTAGTGATGTGGTTCGGATCGACAAATCACGACATGCCATGTGTACATGAATTAAAGCGCATTAAATATAATTAAAATTTATCAAGAGAACGGTTATAGTTCATCCAGCAATTTTTGGCCAATGGCTTAATCGCCTCTATTTTTATATAAACAGGTTCAAGAGAGCCTCCAAATATAATCATTTTTTCACTCTTTTCTATCTTCTATAGTTCCTTAGTCTCATATTTAAGCATCAGACAATTTTCAATAGTTCTCTTTACTGTTTCTCACTCCGAATAGTCCATTCGAGTAGACAAATCATCGTTTGTCAATTCATTTAGCTGTATTAGGCTAGATTTTTAGCGGCAACGGCTAGAACTTTTGATCTTAGGGTTAAAATGTAAGATAGGTGCGGGGAGGAGAAAATCTGCTGAGGTGGAAAAGAGCATCTTGGAGAAACAAACACCCACATTGGAACACCGTTCACCGTTACAAATAAATGTACATACCATCTTTTGACTGATCACGGGTCCTCTACATATCCTAACACTCCAAGCGGTGACCATCGATCATTTTGAGTTCTTTTTCCTTTTAATCAAGCTTTGAATGGATGCAGTGATTACAAACTAATTTTCTTTCTCGGATGATGGTGATTTGCTATGGAACTTTTTATTAAAAAAAATGGATTTAACTAAGTTTGGAACTTTATGGGCTCGTTTGGTTCGTGAGAAGCATTTTTCCTCCTAAAAATATGATTTTTGGAAAGCAGATTTCTGGAAAAAGTATGCCTGTGAAAGTATTTTTGGCGTATTTGGTTGACCATGAGAAAGTTAAAGATTCATAGAGTGCTTATGTTTGGTTGACCATCCACTTTTCTTAGAAAGTTATGTGTAATTCCTATTATACTCTTAATAAAAATTAGGTCTTTAATATTTCTTTAATGCTGAAGAATTTTTTTGGGAAAAAATAAAAATGGAGTTATTCTCGATCCACGAAAAATTAACTTTTTCATGTTTATCATGGGAAAGATTTTTCCATTAAATATAGGAATCATATTTTCATAAAAATACAATTTTTTCGTTTTTCTCCTTTGAAAATTCTAATATTATTTTTTCGTTGACCACACTTTTCTTCTTCTCTTTCCGCGAACCAAGCTAGCCTTATAGCATGGATGTTTTCCTGCGGGGGGGAAGGCATGGTCATCAACATCATCAAATAGCTATCTGGAGCGTGACACGATCGTCGTTGTCTGAGAAGCGTCGAGAGAGGCCAAGAGGGGAGGACTGACCAACCGTGACACGTTGGTATTCTCGCGCGCGTCGGGCCCTTTCTTCTCGTCTCTCCGGTGTGTGACCCGGTCAGCAGTCAAAGTGGCCGCAACCATTTGGTCAAAAAGCGGGGGAGGGGGGATAGCCGGAGGCTTGAGTTAGAGATCCCGTAACCTTCAGGCGACGACGTGATGAGCACCGCGTAGAGAAAGAGGGGTATGGAACCGTGATCGATGACTCATCGGCGATGGAAGAGGTATCGTGACCTCTTACGGCTCCAGAAGCTGCTAATTTGAAGTGAATGGTAAGAGGATAATTTGCTTCAGTCGTTGCCGTAGTCACCTCTTTTGGCATCCTTTCACACGCTAAATCTCAAGGGCGCAGCCGACATGTAAGAAAATATAAAATATATAAATAAATCTGTTGTGGTTCAAATCTGGCCCGAGGGTGACCACTCCGGAGGAGTCGAGAGAGTTGCTGGAGTGTGGAGGAAGACAGAGAGAGCCACCTCCTGCGGTCAGCGATGTACCTGCACAAAGCCTCACCGGTGTTTCCGATGAGGACCCTCCGACGATCAAGTTAAAATGGAGCATTTTAGATCCAACTAAAAGTCCACTCATGTGTTACCTGTTGGTTTTTTTTTATAGTCCAAATAGGGATGCTTAGGTGGCGGAGGTATGGCCCGTTCCCATCATAAATGGGAGTGGCACGCAACCAGAGCTTGGCTATGGCACGTGGTGGAGTCCGTTCTTGGAAACGGTAAGGCATTGACAGCCGTGGCAGGGTATGGCCCGTCCCTATCATGAGTGGAAGTGGCACGCAGCCAGGGTTTGATTATGGTGCGCGGTGGAGTCCGTTCTTAGAAACGGAAAGACGTTTGCAGGATATGGACGGAGTAGTATGTCATGGTGGTGTCGCAATGTACGGCCATGTAGGAGGGTGTGGGCATGCACATGGGTGCGGCCGTCCGTAAAACCGAACTTATTAAGAGGTCACATCATGCTTTTGGCGAGGTAGGTTTGATAGGTGCCGAGGTGTGCCCGGTGAAGCGCCCCGAGCTTAGGGGCTGGGATGTATAATTGGAGAGGGCGCTCCGAGCTTGGCTGGGGCGCGTCGGCAAATAAGAAAGGCGCCCCGAGTTTGGCCGGGGCGCGTCGGCGAATAAGGAAGGCGCCCTGAGCTTGGCTGGGGTGCGTCGGCAAATATCCAAGGCCGAAGGAGTTTTCGGTGGAGTCCGAGGTCGGGCTGATTCTGGGTCGGACCGAGGACACGTCGAGTCGATGTTGGTGTCTGTTGGGCCGAAATTGGGTGGCCCTTTTGTTGTGGACTGGACGATCCATTTCGCCCCCCATCAAAATCTATTTCATTCTATAAACTTAACTTTTTGGGACAAGTGGTGACTTCAACATGGTATCAGAATAGAGCCCATATATTGTAAGAAAATATAAAATATATAAATAAATCTACTTCATCTTATAAGCTTAAGCTTTTGGGACAAGCGGTAATTTCAACAAACGCCATCGCTGCCACTACTCAATGGTTACTCTTGCTCCTGAAAGACGTTGGTTGAAAAAAGATAATTTTTTTTCTTTTTTTGCTAAAGCGGATGTATGCATACATGGTGGGTACGAAGACAGACGCAAATTGAAAGTTGGTCTTTTTTTTAAAAAAATAATAATTAGAAAAGTATCATAAAATTTTATTTTGGATGGCTAAGAGATCTAGTGTTCAATTTCAAATAGAGTTGCTTTCAATGGTGGAAATTAGGATAGAAGAATGGGAATTAGTCCCTCCTAATCTCAAGCCACTTGAGTAAGAGGTTGAGAGTCCAAGCTTCTAATCTCACAATTTTTTTTTTTTAAATAGAGCTTCTAGCAGAAAAAGGTTCATTTCTTCAATAAATATGAAAACAAAAGCAAGATGTATGAAAGTTAAAAAAAAACATGAAACAAAACCAAGGGACATAAAAAGTCTTATGCAAAAATATTATGTTCGACGTTGATATTTTGTTCATTTATGCAGAAATTAAAATGTAAAAACAATAGTATATTAAACAGGCCTTAGATTTTGGGGTATCTGTGCGTGCTTACTGCAGCAATGAGTTGGATATTGCGTCAGGACGAGGTTGGATACTTGGTGGCTGCTTCATCATATAGTTTTCCTAGGATATGCAATGCATCGTGAGCACTGAAGACGCAGGTCATATCTATGTAGTCCAGAGTAGAAAAGTCTTTAGAGTCTTGACATCAACGATAGCAATCATGCTCGTTATGGTGCGTTTGATGTGTTTTTTTTTACATTAAAAAAAAGTTCAAAACCGTAAGTTTGAACACCTTTTGTATCAAATACAAATACGTAAAACAAAGTGAACAGAAACCGATTACATGCATGGGTTGTTGCCAAGTATATACAAGACACATGCATGGTTACAACAAAATCCATTAATGAAGAGAGTATATATATGCTCATCCAGCGACCCACATGAATTCCCTTTCCCGGGCACTTGTCAGAATAAAGGGAACTAGAGAAAGAAATAGGCACTCCACCACTGGTGGGTTCCCTGCACACGAGAAGGATGACCGGGTCTTGGCCATGATCTGATCATCATGATAAAGCTTGCATGACCGAAAAGAGCAAAGAAACATGCATGAGCTTGAATGCAATCTGGCTGCTTCTGAGCATCACAACCTCATAAGGATATGAAGCCAACCAAAGTTTTATAGGCCAGTACCTAGCTCATGTCCATTTCCACCGGGAGGAGGGTCATGGAGCCCTTCAGTTCTCTGTGGTTATAAAATCTGCATTCGTAACTCGATTCCAAAATTGATAATGCTCAAGAAGTCTTCTTGAATTCTTTCATGAAGTATACGAGGAGTTCGAAATCAGCCAGTTCCAAGGTTTTGCCTCACCTCACTTTTTCTCCTTTACTGTTGGGAAATAAGTTTGCCACTTCCTAATACTCTCCTTCGCAAAGAGTTTTTCTTTTTTTCCTTTTTTTATGAGGAAGAAGGACGCAATAGGATTATACGATTGCCACCAATTTATTAAAAAGAACAGTTCTTACAGAAGAAGATACGAAGATCTTGTAGACTTCAAAAAAGCAGAAAATTGCAACCATAACAGTCAGCTCGAACAAGAATGGGGAACCTCACACTTCTATGCACTCATTTAGATTTATCATTGAGGTCAACCTAACAAAAGCCTCTATTTTGTCTCCACCTTTCATTTCAAATGAGTGAGTTCTGGCTAAATTTTCTTATCCTTTCAACTCGTCCATCAATAGTTCCTCACTTATTGGCTGAACTTAAAAAGCTCTTATCATGTCGTCCACGCTCTACATTTTACAAGACGAAGTCTTAGCCACATACCTTAATTAACTCTGTTTATCTAGCTCGCTCTTTACACAAGTACTCAACTCAAGTTTCTTCTATATAAACACCCTCTTCACCTCTCTCTCTCTCTCTCTCTCTCTCTCTCTCTCTCTCTCTCCATGTAAAAAGAATAAAAGCTAAAACATTTTTCAATTAGAGGGCATCTCATGCGTTGCAAGATACAAAATCACAAAAAATAACAACAATCATATGGTCCGTCGACCAGACTACTGTAACAAACAAGGCTACCACAAAAAAGATCCATCAACACATGCGATCATACTCACATCAATTCTCCTTGCCGAAGACTTGCAAGAACAGAAGCAACTGGAGGAAAAAGTAGGACACTCCACCTACAGTAGCATACCGTAGCTTGGCGCTTCCCTCGACCTCAGCAAGGTCACCATCTCCTGATCTATTGAACCCTCCAGCCAACCATCCCAAGTTCCTGTACCCTCCCTTGTGCAATATCCTCACCGCAACCATAGACCTGAAGGATGATACCACCCTACAATCATCTTAAACATAAATCTGAGTTCAAAAGCTTCAATAAAAAAATGAATGGAGGGTGCTTCATCTACCTGAGTCCTTCACCACAGGCCACAAGCAGCTTATCCTCCTTGTCAGGAACCATCTCCTCCACCTGAGGGAGGAAGCGTCCGTTCATGGTGGTGAAGCGCTGACCGGTCCACAGCCCAACGTAGCCGAAGTGGACCCACTTCTTGAGGAGGGTGATGGGGCTGGTGTCGGTGTCCTCCACGAAGAGGGCTACGTGAAGGGAGCCCCCGACGCGAGCCTTCTCCCACTCCCATGCCGGCCGGACGTCCAGCAGGCGGAAGCCTTGAGCTTGCAGCGCCGACGCCGCGTCTCTGGGCGGTATCGCGCGGACGACGCCCGAGCGGATCAGCTCCTGCGGGCTGCCGCCGCCTCCTTCCTCCGGGTAAGCCTGGGTCTGCTGCTGTCGGGCTCGCGCCCCACAAGCCACAATTCTTGAGGAGAGGTGGTTTACACCAACTGCTATTCCCATGGTTTCCTCCTTATCCGGTGATTCTCATTTGTGTTCTCATACTCTTTGCGTATGCCTAAGGAGTAAGGACTAGGAGTGGAGTTGGTGTCACCGCAAGGTGAGCCAAGTCTCGAATGGTGATTTAGACGAGACAGGTAGATGGAGGGTGACCAGGTCTCGGCCCAAAGATCGGTCCAAGTTCGAACAGAGTCTGGCTGGTGGCGATACCACTACAATCCCCTTCAGAAAGTACTTTCGAAGAAGGTTCTCGCTGTCTAGCTCGATTAGCTGTACGCAATCATCGATCAATAGGATCTAGCTTAGATTTTTAGGCAGACCCAGCCCACTTCTTCTTGCACGACAAATATATTGAGGAAGAATTATGTAGACCTCAAATTACTCGCGTGTCGATATGTCGCAAGCTTCACATAAAGTCTCCCCCCTAGAAACTCTGAATCTTATTCTCTCATCGAGGATAGCCGGTTTACACCCGAAAGACAAAAGCACAGCCATCTCCAACGTTGCCTTCCCCTCGTCTTCCCCTTCACTGTTGGGCGACTTATTTTTCACACCAAGCAAACAACGTTGCCTTAAAAATGGTAATTTCGCAAGCAAGCAAGCAAACAACAGTCCATTTCTTACCATAACAGCAGCTCCAATGATGTTACACTCTTGACCGAACAAACAGGACACCCAAATAATTTCGATCAAACAACCACAACCCAATCCTGAGGCATCATATTTTGTTTCAAACAGAATACAACATCTACAAACTTGCACCCATGAAGATATAAAGCTTCGCTGACCACCAATCACGGAAAACTCCTACAACCCTTTTGATATTACATTTCTGTAAACTCTGCCTTAATAATATCAACAATGTCGAGTTAGTCTATGGTTACAACATTAAACAAAAATGTCTGATGCACCATTACAACTTTTAGCTCAAATAGCTTTTCTGGTTCACACTGTACAATTATAAATAGAACATGTTAGATTTGGCATTATTAGTGATCACCAGAAGGTAACTAAATGTAAACAAATAAATAAATCCAACGGCTTTTATTTTTCTCAGAAGATCAAGCTCTTGGAAATCTTTGTCTCAGCCTTCTTTCTTCGATCTCATTCATCCAATCGGAAAGCCAGAAAAGGCCCTTATAACCATAGTAAGCACTTGCAATGATCATTGCAGATATCAAAATAAACAAAAGGAATCTCCAAACAGTCTGCTTAATTGCCTGTGTAAAATAAGAAAATTCAAATCATGCATATGAAAATAGCAGCAATACAACAACATCATTTAGAACAGATAACACTAACCTGAAATTTTGAAGCCTGCCTGGTTTCCTGTACCCGCTCACGTCTCTTCCGGCGCTTGGGGACATTTGATACTTCCACAACTGGGCTCTTTGGAAATAAATTTGAAGCAAAAGTTAACACCTCAAGGGAAGTAGTACATATTGCATGCATTTACAAACAAGAGAATTTGCTTGCATTGGTAAATGACACAAAAAATGCATGCTTCCTTTTAAAGCCACATTTTACTTATCCTATATATGAAGGGCAACAATCCTTCCTCTCCTACATGTCACACGTGATAAAACAAACTCACTTCACCTCTGACTGAGAATCAGTACGCTAGAAAAGAAAGCTAATATGCAGAGACAGAGATGCCATAAAGAGCAAGAGTCCTGTCCGTAAACTTTGATCCTTATTTTGAACAAGAAACCACAAAAAGTTAATTCTGATTTGAATCAGAATCATGACCTTAACTTTTAGTTGTTCAGATATTTGCTTAGAGAAGCTTCCGCAGGTAAACACGCTTAATAGTGTTCCAGAGTGTCCGGAAACTTGGATGGATACTTCTTTCAGCAAATGCATTTATCATGAATTCGTGTAGTAAGAAGAGCAACAATAAATTAAGCCAGAGAGAAGAATCACCTTGAGCTACACATAAAGATAGTTTTCTGATAGGATATTCAATAAGCAAATCATAGATTAAAACAAACAATATCATAACCTTCTATTTAGGGTTGGCCATGGATTAAAACAAATGAAAAAAAGAAAATTCTCAACAGAACATATTTTCCACTTAAAACTAAAATCTAAATAAGAGATGCAAAATGAGCCAAGCAGCTCATGAGTTGCTTGAGCTCGACTTGGGTCCAAGCTCACCTCGGCTTGACTATTACCAAGCTCAAGTCAAGGTCGAGTGCAAAATACTTGGCTCGAGAGGCTCGCGAACCTAGTCAAGTATATACATATTGTTAATAATATTATATTTATTTATAATATATATATATCTCACTAATTCAATATTTTAAAGATAATATTATGTTATATTTTGTTTTAACCATATTTTAAATTATGATCAAGGCTTGAATTCGAGCTCGAACTTCAGCTCGAGTATGGCTCGGTTAATATTCGAGTTAAGTCAAGTTGATCTCGAGTATTTTTTTTGACCAAGTCGAGTTCGAACTTGGCTATTAAAGCTCGATCAATCTCGAGTCGAGTTTTGAGCCCGAGTAATTTAAATCGAGTTGAGCTTAAGGCTTTAGCTACCCGGCTTGGCTTGATTGCATCCCTAATCAAAATGACTCTCTCACTTTCTAACTGACTAGGAGTAACACTTCTTATTGAAGAAATGATAATGGTCGTGGCACTGGTGGTAATGATGAATATATAAATAAAAAAATTTGCAAATGTGACTCTTAAATGAATGTGCTTATTTCTTCTGTAATAAACCCATAGCTTAGAGTATATGGTGACAATCCAGTTCTTTCCAAGTATAAAAATTGGACAGATTAAAAGAATTATTAGGAAGTAGCAAAAATAACATAGCAAATTATATATTACCTTGGCCTCGCTAGTTTTGCGGAGCTGTAATTCTGACTCAACAACCCTGACTTTATTAGGGCAATTTACACTGCATGGAAGCAGACCAACTCCAAATTGGCTCCTTGGTACGTCTCTAGGATCCCGACCAGCATTGCGATATTCTTTTTGTACATCTTGGCATAGCCACTCCTTTTTCAGGTTGTTACATGCACAACGGACAGTGACCTTGCAAGATATAGCAGCAAAAAAATAAGAAGCTAGATAAAAAACAGTGTCACTTTAGTTTTCCTAAGAAATTGATTTTCTTTTTCTTTTTCTTTAAAAAAAAGAATGAATGCTGTACATAAAACTATATTTTTTTCAATACGAGTCGTAGTGAAATCCAAAGTAGAATACTTTGCTACAAAACCTAGACAATAGCCATAATGTATATAATAAAGCCATAATCATAATTATCTAGCTTTCTGGTTTGACTTTATGGTTCCTCATTCGCCAAACATTCTTATTTAGAACTTCCTGATATGTCACTTCAAGTTTTTCCATTTCTTTTTCACAACCTCCATCCATGTTACCTTACATCTTTCCCTCCTTTTGTTGCATCCTCCAAAACAAAACAGGGAATGACCAAACAATCACACTTGCCAAATTTGGATCTATTTCAAAGTTTAACATGTTTTTTTGCAATAGGCTCTCAATTTAAATTAATTGCCCACCTTTCTCATATAGTCTTGAGACAAGCAATAGTGGTGTTTCATAAATGCATTAATCCAAACAACATGAGCTAATTTTTTTTATAGCATCACCCTTTCAGCTTATCTTAGTGGACAAAGATGACAGACAAAATAAGAAAAAAGAGGCGAAATAATGAAAAGACCAAGAAACATGTTCCTTAGCATTTACTAAAATTCAGTAAATAATGGAAATGAGAAAGGCAAGTGTGTCTCATGAAAAGTGCTTAAGAAGTGTGATTTGAGAATTGTTAATTAACATTAAAAAAAATTTCTTCAAATGAAGTTATGTGTGTATATATACATATATATATGTGTATGTGCATACATGCACACACATATATATAGAGTTGGACTTGGTTACACTCGAGTGGATCTCCACTCAGATTCGGTTAGATCCAGATCGGATGATGGGGGTCTCATATTGATAATTCGAACTGTTGGATGTGTT
Source organism: Phoenix dactylifera (assembly GCF_009389715.1). Lineage (NCBI taxonomy): Eukaryota > Viridiplantae > Streptophyta > Magnoliopsida > Arecales > Arecaceae > Phoenix > Phoenix dactylifera. Next base: position 3,092,717 of record NC_052394.1, on the reverse strand, counting down.
CTATTATCTCTAAATAGCTTACACATAAAAAATCATGTGATTTAGAGACTCCTAGCCTATGCATCAAATGGTCAAAAGAACATGTATTGTTTCATATTATTTAAACTGTCCAATATTTTAACCACTTAATGTAAAGGTTAGGGGTCTCCAAATTCCATGATTTTTTTGTATGTACACAGTTTATAGAGAGTATATTATATTCAATGGCTTAGATCATTGATGTGGGACTCCATTATCCGATCTAGACTTGATTGGATCTGAGTGAAGATCCGCTTGAGTGTAGCTAAGTCTAGCACCACACACACACACACTTTATATTAACTCCTTGTAAAAGAAGTTAATGATTTTAAAATCAATGATACGCCATTCAAATTGAAGATCCAAACTATTGAATATGACCTATCCTACAAGAAAAGCCTAGAAACAAAATTTATACATTTTTCCAATCTCTAACCTATGCATCAAGTCAATACAAAAAAATGAAGATATCATATGCACTAGTGTGGTAAAGTACATGATCGAGCACATATATTGATAATCCATTTAATGTATCATGATCTATGCAATCTTCAAAACATAGGTAGATTTAAATTCATTAGATTTTTGATGAATAGATTATAATAAAACATAGTATCATGGTATTAAAACCATTCATTTTAACACCTATTTGATGAATAAGTTAGAAACCACTAAAATATATAAGTTTTGGTTTCCGCACAATTTTCATAGTGCATATCATGTTTCATGGTTTGTATCTTGAATTGGATAATTTATCATTAATTTTGAATTGTTAACTATTTTTTCAAGGAGTTGATGAAACTGTAAACTTAGTTTTGAAGGGTTGATTTCGAGTAACTGGCCTTAAGGTTTCTCCTTTACTAAGTATATTCCAACGTCACCATGCTTAAGAGCCTCAACTAAACAATATGAACGAATGGAATAAGGGTTGTTCTCTGTGTTTACATTTAGGCTTTCTTTTGGCAATTTCAGCTTTAAATCCAACCACCACCACCACCAACATGGGTTTCCATTGTTTTACCATTAGGTCGAGCAGAGAATTCAGATAGGTATATACAATCTCCTTGAATTCACAAATTAGGGCTCCCTGCTGCCAAAATGACACTGAAACTGTTCATTGCATACCTTGCTTTCTGTGCTTACTTTATTAAAAAAACATAGTATTTTGTGGGTGGAACCAATGAAGTTACTGTATCAATTTAAGTATCAGTAGCATATATGATAATCATAATATTTATTGGGACAATATAAGTGGAAAACGATGATCATATGGAAGAAGAATATAATATTTTTCATCACGTAGTATGATTGAGGTGGTGTCAGCTTTACCTTTTTCAAACATTGATCAATTGATGGGCACTGACCAGGATGACATGTTTCAGAGCATAAATGTGGACAATTTGATAACTTTCTGCACATAAACATTCACAAGGATAGTGCTCTTATTGTATGAAAAAAAAGTCAATGTAAACAAGCTATAAACTCACACAAACAACATAATCAACAAGGAGCCAATATACAAAATCAACAATAAGAGATTAATTCTTTCATCATGTTAAAGCTGATTAAATGGACATATAGCAAAAAAATAATAATTTAGTAACTGCAGCCTCACCCATAACCAAGAGGCCTTATCCCATGATTTCCATCTATTTGGCAATATGAATCATCTTTTTCTCTGGAACTAGTAGAAGCTCTTCCAGGTACTTTCCCACAATCCGTATCAAAGTTATCCGAAAACCCCAGTTGCCCATCTCCTCCTTGTTTCTTTCAGAAGATGATTCATTTACTTTTTGTGGCACATGGCCACAACATATCAAGTGTTCCTCGACATTTGATATGCTACAACTACTTTCCCTGTAAATTCACCTCCATGTATCTTCTTAAGCTAATTTTATGTACTCATGCCCTCTTTATTGTCAACTTTTCAGCCTATACATTTCAAGTTCTTCAAAATTTCCCCTTACATTTCACCAGACATGGTTTTCTGTTAACACTCAAGAAGTGTATTTCTCATGTATCTACCCCACAACAATTCTTCAAAATTGCCTTCATCATACAAAAATTTTATTTGTACAAATATTAAGACGCCCAGGACAAAGCCCGCCCATCCTTTTTCGAGATGAAAGCCCAGTCGGATTCACTTTTCGGGATAGCGTTTAGCAGTACCAATTATTTTGCAACTATTGATTTCATTGCTTCCATCCCAAAACCATTATTTTGCAGTGCTTATTGAAGTTGTTTATGACGTGACCTAATTTGGAAACATTTATGATAGATTTAGAGAAAATGGAAGCTGATTTCATATTATGATTAGTTCATCTCTTACACAACAAAAAGTATTATTCACCATTATGTTTTGATACATTTTTGGAACTAGTTTGTCAGTTTAGCCTGGATTTCTTGTTGAAATTTAGCGCAATCTCCTAACTTCGGCCGTTACATTATCATTGACGATTTCATGCATATGCAATTCTAGGATGCATTTTTCAGTTGATTAACACAAAATGACACCTATAATACAATATAACTATATTATGACCTGAAACTTTTGTTTTTTTGAGAAATATGGTAGTTATTCACCACCACTCAGGTTGAACCTAAAAAGCCTTATAACATATCCATGAACTGAAACTTGAAGAGTGTTTAATCTTTAACATTGAGAGTAATGTGCGCCAAAAAATTGTCCAAAAGGTGGTCGGCTGAGATGTATCAAATTGATGAACTTAGAGGTGAGGATGCAAAAATTAGATAAAAAATATATATCCCCTTTATTTAATATTGGCTATGTAGAATCTAATTGTGCATCGGTGCTTATCTAAGGCCAAATTATTTGAAATAATGAGGTTACATTAGTGGGGCATTCAAATGACAAGATAAAAGATTAGCACATAAGCAAGGAGTGGATCCGAGGGGTTTTGAGCAGCAATTTGGGTTTTAAATGATTTGACAAACACTCTTATAAGGGAGGTGAAAACCATGAATAAGAATGATGACACAATAGAGCAAGGTTCGCAAATATTGATGCGTACTGCGAACCTCCCGTATTGGGAGTATGGTTATCGTACTAATTCTGATACTCGGTATAGGAGGCATATCGAGTGTCAGTGAGCAAACCAATCCCCATATTAAGCATATTGTCACTATTCCAATATGATACCGGTACAAGGTCTGATACCAAGATTGTGAACCTTGAAATAGTGTCAAGAATATGCAATAGAATTAGGATAGTTTGGCATGCGTAGAATGCTTATTGCTATCACATAAACTTACATTTGATTATTCAGCATGGTTTTTCTTTTTTCAATTCATAGGAAAACAAAAATTACCATAAATATGAGCATATGATGATTAATCGTATCTAATGATTCCATACATAGTTACAATCCGAGAAACCTAATAAACAACATGGAAATTGCCAACAATGTAGACTTCTAATTAAAAGAAGCAAGAAAAAGAGAAGGGTATAACTTACCTATGGCATGGTCCACCACATGACCGCACTCTTTGTTGCTCCTTGTCACTCAAGCTGTTGTAATATATACACTCAAAAACATGCACCATGGCACCACAGTGACAAGATCTTTTGACAAGGACCTTGCACGGCGGGCAATCATCGGAATGACATGGTAGAGGGCAAGGATGTGAACATGATGGCTTCCTAACCTGAACGCATGCAACTTAAAATTGAGCAGATACGAAATTGTCTAAAAGTAAATTTTCCTATATGAAAATAAAGATGGTCATAAAATACTAATTATAGAAACTTTCCAAAGAGAAAGGAGTCTTGATGTGATATTGAATATAAATATATATATATATATATATATATATATATATATATATATATATATATATATTGCTGAGAAATGCATCCTGACAAAAGTAGTGCGATAAAAATAATGCAATTAAACCTTTTCGCAAGGAAGGAAGCACTCTTCACAAGACTCTGCAAGTCCACTCTCAGCATCTAATGGGACGAGAGCCTGTTCCTTATTACATCTTTCATGCCGATCCAATTTCAGTTGTTGGCTCTTTAGAACATGACAAGGTTTTGTGCAGTAATGATTGCCACATGAGAGAAGGTTTCCACATAAGTTCTGACAGGTAAACTGTCTCTTATTGGAGCAAACCATCTAAAAATCAACATAAAATCACATAAGAAAGATGAAATATCAACTGCCTTATGCGATCCTTTATGAAAATTCAGTTTTTTGAAAAAAAGAAACTGTAGCATACTTCTAGCAATCTTCAGTAAAAAGGATCAGTTAAAAACATACCGGACGTTCTTCCCCAACATGCTGGCCAAAGCATGATATCCAAACGACTTCTTGGCAAGGAGGACAGGGTGATCCAGTTATATATTCAATATGCTGGTTCACTTTCTTTTTCTTTGGTTTCAGGGTAAATTCTGGGATAGGAGGCGGCACAGGACCATGGCACCTAATTGTAAATGGAATATATTATATCAAATATATAGAACAAGTTAAAATATCTTGTTCAAGCGACATGTCAAACCTTTCTTTACAATTATGGCCACAACGAAGTTTGTCCCCACAAATCATTCGACAAGGCGGGCAAGCTCCATAGTGGCACTTGTGGGGCTGGTGGAAGAAAAGAACATTAAACATTATGTGAGGAGACTTGAATGCAATTTTCTCTCGAGATAAAGGACACCATATTTCCAGAAAATATAATAAGAAAAAGTTAACTTGTGTGCTAAATAAAAAAATGCAACTAAAAGAGTTTTCCAATCAACTTAACAAAGATGCCCAACCATTAAAATGTGACTGATCAATATATCACCAGCTTGTCACCCAAACTCTGCATGCAATTTGGGGTCATCATTCTAATATCTGGCCTTTAACCCACTCAAGTCCAGCCAATATTAATTTCTCCTGATGAGATAACACTTGTATCTCATCCAGCTTCCACAAAGGACTCAAAAATGAATAAAACCTTCAGTCTTGTATGATAACTTCCAATTTATAACACTAGCTAATTATGTATCATAGACCAGTAATGAATTATCCAAACATGATGCTCAAACGTTTAGAAAATATTGTAGATCTTAGCTTCCTAACTTAACTGGTTTTAAGAAAGAGACAGTAAGATGCTATGGCCCAGGTTCTCCCCTTCACTTATCCTTGTACCATGGTTAAACAAGTCAGTTTCATTTTGACATTCATGATTTTCTAATAAAAGGTAACCTAATGGGATACATAAAAGATGCATGAATGAATAGTGGTGTCTTGTTATAATACATATCAAACAATATGGTACAGTAGACACCATAAAACTTAAACCAATTTTATAAACAAGATTCTGGAGGAAACTAACAAGGCTATTGGTGCAAATGTGAAGTTGCAACACACACAACCTTGTTTTTAAATAAGCAACATGACTGCTGTACCAACCAATCTATCGATATCTACAATTGTTCACAACCATAACACTAAGAGGCATACAAAATAATGCTCAGGGAAATAATAGCAGGTTGTATCAATGTTCTAGAGGAGACTGAAATTAAGCAAATAAATAGTTTTACCCGGCATTCAGATGCATGTATACAAAGACGAGATATATGACATGGTTTGGGACATTTGGGCGGCTTTTGACTCTTTTCAGTCCCACAAGGAACCTGAACAATTGATTGAAGCAATATCAACATCAGGATAAATATGGTAGAAGTTGCTTAAGTGTAATTTTGAATAAACAAACTTTAAAAGTTCTATTAAAATATATTTCATTATTTTTGAAGTAATTTATGTGCATGATTAGCGATAAACCAAATATAGAATAAATGCCTCACAGGCATTTAATAATTGAAACATTTATGTGTAGTCCATAATAATAAATATAAATATTTTTTATTGATTAAAAGGAGGAGCTTTCAGGCTTGAAACAGAAAAATAGGTTCATGCAGTTTGCGACTTGTATAATTGGAAAAACATATTCTATGCATCAAAAAAACGGTGGGCAAAAAGAATTTTAAGTAGGGGTGGCAATGGGTCGGGTCGGGTTAGGTCAAAGTAGGTCATGTCAAAAAAACTCCCAACCCATACCCACCCATTTATAAATGGGTTGGTTTTGGATTGACCTGTTCCAACCCAAATTTAAAAATGGCCAATCTGAACCTATTTATTTTGTGCATGTTGGTGCAGGTTGGCAAGTTTAGGTCGAGTAGGGGTGGCCATGGATCGGGTTTGGTTCGGGTTGAAGCGAGATTGGGTTAAAAAACTTCCAACCCATATCCACCCATTTTATTAATAGGCTGGTTTCATTTGATATGTTTCTAATCCAAATTTAAAAATGGTCAACCCGAACCCATTTATTTCGGTTGGGTTGTCAGAGTTGGCACTTCCAGGTCAAATTTTGCCACTCTTAATTTAAGACTTTTTTCTATGCTATATATAGAAGCATATGATATTTCATATCTTCAGCACAATCTCACGGTAAATATTAACTGCAAGAGATTTGTTTGTTTGCCACTCAAAGATTTGTTTTAATGGTTGGAGCTAAGCAAAAAAAAAAAAAAAACCATTTTTAAATGTACGGCAACAAAAATACATTCTTCGAGTACATATATAGAACAAAAAATAATCTAGCAACAATGTTTTAAATATATAATCTAATTAATTGCACCTCAAAGTGTGTCTCTCCACATGAACATGAAATGGACACCATCACGGGACAAGGAGCACAGGCACCTCTAGGAAGAAAATGCAGATAAAAAATAAGTTATACAATATTAGAGAGAATAAAAATTACAAACAACACAAATAACATTTCAAATGAATAAGAAGAAATCTTCGAAAGATTATTGCCATTATAAAAGATTTACCATAAACAAGTGGAGAAAAGCAATACTAATTATCAAGAAGAGTCAATTTAAAGTTCTAGCAAACAGAAATTCTACTGAAGATTGCTGACTCATTATAACATTAAATCCTGGATGGGAATGTATCTGCAGAATTAGATATTAGCATCCATTAAAGAATGAAAAGGCTAAGAGACTTCTATTAGGTCAACATAATTTAATTATAAGAAAAACAAAATAATAATGAAAATTACCAAAAGGGAATCTTGTCAATTTTTGCATACAAACAAATATATAAATATAAAGAGTATAAGGCAGACTGAGAAATCAAGATTACACACCATTGGTTGGCTATATGGAGCAAATGAAAATTTCTCCTGCTATACAAGACTATTTTTGATCAGTTCAGGACTTAAGTTTAGCCTAGACAAGCATATTTTGCCAGATGATAACACCATATATCTTTGACCACAATGTTTCGTTGCAGCACAGATAGCACAAGAGAAGACAAATATACATGTCACTGAAAGCTCCAGAAAGTAAATATCAAGTCATATGGCATCATCAACGGGATCAAGTACCTGTGGCATGGTGAAGGACATTTATGGTTGCTGCATCTTAGCTTCCTGCCACAAATCTGAACTTTCAATAGTTTACTATTTCTGTACTAGTGCAAATGAAGACTCCTAACTGGAAAGAAGACAGCAAGAAAGTTTTTGAAAGATATACACCTCTGGGCAAGGAAGGCAATCCCCACCACAGCAGCGACGCCTACAAGCATGCCGTCCACAATCTCGTACCCGCTGGCATTTTCTTTCACAGACCAATTCTTGATAGCATGGAACCTATATTAGATTGGGGTCCAATTGTGTAAATTCAGCTAATATACATGGTTATACTTTGCTTATTATAAGCTATTACGTTAACAATTTTCAAGGTATAAGGAACAGAAATCCCATACGATTTCCTTAAACACAATGAAAAGAAAACCAAACTTTGAATTTATAATAAGAACACCTTGGCATCCGAAGCCAAGACTAACCTCCTTCTTCAAGCTCCCACATCGGCAAGACTTGACGACGACAGTCCTACATGTCTCCACACATGGCCCCCGGTGGCACCTCTCTGGGCACTGATGAATTTTGCAGCTCAGCATCTTCTCGCACGTCGAGCCGCATGCAGGCACATTTGCATCACAAGAGACCCCTCTATATTCCTTCTTCCCGCACGGGCACGTCCTCCTCCCCTGAAGAGGGCAATTCCCGCACGGGCCCGCATGGCACCCACGATCACACTTGTGCTTCCCGCAGCTGAGCATCCCATCGCATGGTCTTTCGCAGCGGAACCCCCGCTCCGAGCACTCCCTCTCCTCCTCTGTCTTCCCGCAGGCACAGCGGTACGTCCCCCTCACCCGGCACGGAGGGCAGGGGCCCTCGTGGCATCTCTCCGGACAGCGGTGAGTCCTGCAAGGCAGCGGCTTAGGACAGGGCTGCTTGCAGGAGAAGTGCTTCTGGGCGCAGCGGCGGACGTCCTCGCGGGAACCACAGAAGCAGCGGGCGGAGACGTGCTTGGGGCACGGCGGGCAGGGGCCGGGGTGGCAGAGGAGGAGGCACTGGTGGCCGCAGTTCCCGCTGAGAGGGCGGCCGCAGACCTCGCCACAGGAGTGGGGGAGGATCCAGGGATCCGCGGGCGGGTCCTCGACCTTGCCGCAGAAGCAGAGGTAGGATCGGGGGATTAGGGTTCTTGGGTAGGAGAGGCGGCATTTAGGGCAGGGCCAGTCGGTGGAGGCGGCGGCAGGCTGGGTGGCGGAGGGAGGCCGGTGGGAGGATTGGTTGGCCCAGCTCTGGATGCAGAGGAGGTGGAAGAGGGCGTAGCAGCCGGAGGAGCAGGACCAGACGGGATCGGAGGGGCGGACGCGCTCGAGGCAGATGAGGCAGGCGACGTAGGGACCACGGCCGGAGGCGGAAGCTAGGAAAGATCGGATCTTGGACAGGTCAGGAGCGGAGCGGCCGGAGATCTGGAGGTAGGCGGCGAAGATCGAGTCCTCAAGGGCGGTGCGGCGGCCCGCGGCCTCCTCGCCGCCGCTGCCGCTGCTGGCGTCGGAGTCGGAGAAGACGGTACCGGAAGGAGGAGCCGGGTTCTGTATAGGAAAACGGCCAGTGGAGGCGGCGGCGGCGGCCATTAGTGAGTGGAAACACGCTGATTATCTCTCGCGACGACAGGAATGACGGCAAGGAGAGAAGGAACCTCCTAACCAACCCTCCTCTCGGCTTTTCTTGCGTACTTCTATGGGGCTGGCTGTCTTTCCCACACCAAATCAGTGGCTGGCTCTCATATGAAGCCGGCAACCGGCCTTGCCGACTTCATGGCTTTTCAAGATTTGTTATTTATTTATTTTTTTCAGTTTCCTAGATCCTAGAGAGACTTCATTTTCCCAAATTTTGTCTCTGAGTATCCAAATCTCCAGGGTGTTTAAATTATAATATGCCGTGCCGTATCGAACTGGACTACATCGGACATACCATACCATACCACTTCGGTACTGGCATCGATACCGATAGCGTATTGACTTTCGTTATGTTAAAAAAAATGCATGTCGTACCATACCGATGTTATATTGATGTAATACCGGTACGGGCTCCAGTACCGAATCGGTGAACTTTGGTTTAAACCAATCTCCATAAAGGTACAACACAATTTGGCTCCATTAACATATGAAATAACAACTTTACAATGCACTTGCAATTTTTTTATATAGGTACATAAATGTTACTGAAATTTTGCATTTTTTTTTAAAAAAATTAACTTTCTGTATAAATGAATATTAAACTCCTCTATGAATATAGAAATCTTACATAACAAATAAGCATGCGGGCTAGATGGCAAATGGCAGCGTTGCACACACTTGCAATGTAGGTTTCAGTCAGTTCCTCCGGGGATTCTTTCTCCAATATCCATCCAATTGATTTTGCGAGAGAGAGCTATGAGTTAAAGTTTTGAGTATCCGATGTTAATGGCTTGTCGAACGATCAATCAGCGCAAGGACGAAGACCAGAACTTTTCTAACTGCCAACTGCGAAAGGAGAAGTGTTGTCTCAGAAAAGCATGGAGGTATTAATAGTTTCAAATGAAAGACATAGCATATTGTTACAGAATATGGAAACCGAGACCGACTGAATCAATAGCTGCTTGCCCCTAAAAGTAATCCTGTAATCCAAAACTAGATTCTCCAAAGAAGATTATTTTTCATTAGGAATAAATAGAATAATAGTTCAAATATAAGAACAGGAGGTCGAAAGCCTTTCAATCATATGCACACATCGGTCTTTATATAATCCAGCTACAAGAATCTGCAGGGATCTCAAATTCGAAACGCATTAGTAGTTTTACAGACTTCAAAGTCTCTCCCTTGCGGTCGCAGAGCGGGACGGACCGAATCCCTGGCCTCAACTCCGACACAGGCAAACAAGTCTGGCCAGCAAAGTCATCCGTGTCAGACATATCATACTCATGAACTTCAATTCGAAGCAAGGCCAGTTCTGGAACAGTCAAGGGGAATATAAAATCTTCATCCCAAACTGGTGTCCAGTTGTCCTCAATTGCTTTCGTTCTTTTCATTACTGTATCAGCTGGGACTCCGGCTATGCCAACCTGCATGCAGAAGGATGGATTACCTGTCATTCAGTTTTCGTTCACAACATTTATAATTGAGAAGAAGACCAACTTATAGTTCTCTTTAATTGTTCAATCCCTTTGGGTCTACCACACCATGCGGACTGCGAGATGTCTAACATCATGCAAATGCAGTAGGTGCTTACATTGTGGACAAACCTACTCTGTTGTTACATGGATAACAATCTTTTTAGCCAGTGAATGCAGAATGGTAAAGCCCAGCAGGACATCAAACTGTGATCTCAATCACAAGGGATGGTGCCTTACCTTTCCTGAGATTTATTGATATGACATTATCTATTTTCCTAATCTTACCCTTGTATAGAAGTCAGGTGGTGAGTATGTATCAAAGTGTGTGTGATGAAAATCGAAGCGCCATCCATCTCCCATATATACCCTCACCTGTTTCATGGAAACATCAACTGGGACGTAAACGGCAATAGAAGGTAAATAAGGACTCACGTAACTTACAAGCAGTGATAAGGGTTCACCTTCAATATTTTCTTAACTGGCAATGTACCTTTAGGATCAAATACATGATCTGGATCATTATCCAACAGAAAATCTGGTTTCTTTACATAACCACACCCTCCATTAGCTCTAAACATTCCATGCACCAACCAGAGTGCCCTCCCATACCCCTGTCAGAGAATAAAAACACATGATCAAGTAAATGAAGTAAAAATGTCGAAGACAACTTTTTGCATGCAATTAGCTTGATGAGTACAAAATTTGGAAATGTTGAAGATTAAATTTAAGAAGGCACCAGCAGATCAAAGTACTTTTAAGAGAGGTAAATAGCTACACCACTTGCATGCAAATGGTGTACGATTCTTCTGCAAGAACCTTTTAAAGCAATCAGAATCAATAGAAGAAATTTACAATGAATAAGAACCTAATGACCTTCATTATCTGGAAGTTTCACACAATATAGTGTTAATTAAAAATCATTGCAGCAATGCAATGATGACCTTGCAAATGGGACGTGACTTAGTAGCATCAGGCAGTGAATACAAAAGTTTCCACCAGCCACAGGTGTTGCTAGAGAAAGAGAGAGAGAGAGAGAGAGAGAAGAGAGAGAGAGAGAAGCTCGACCTGTAGTTAATAATTCAGAAACAATGCTTGCCTTAGACCTACAAATGGAAGCCGAGTCTGCGAAAGTAAACCATAAACAGGTCTAGATATGAATAATTTGGACTTAATTCTGAGGCACAGTGGAGAACAACTAGGACTGGTTTTCATGCAGGCTCTACACTCTATATTGACACATGGGGAATGAATCAACTTGTCATTACATCAAAAAGTTTGGACAAACTAAAATTTGGAAGAGATGTTCCAAGTTAAGGTGTTTTATGAGAAATATTCTGACATATTTTCTTGGGAAAAAGAATAATAGCATGCACATTAGCTGATCTGGTTCAGAACTGGTTAAGTGTGTTTTATTTTTCATTGTTCTTCTTTCATAGCTTATATGTTCTGTGCCATGTAGAGTATCATAGTTGTCCTGTTGACAGATTATTTTTTTTTTCTTCCAGATATCTACTTCATGTAATAAAATGTTTTTTAAGAATTTCTGCTTCTCTCCCTCATAATTCAAACAATAAGCACCAAGCCCTCCCGTGATTTGACAAGCTAAGAGATCATAAATAATATTTTTAAATGTGAAAGATCAACAAGGTAACAACCCCAGTAGATTCAGATCACAGACTCAAGAAAAGAAAATTGAACAAGTAAGGCAAATAAATGGGTTCATCTCAACTGTATTTATTTGGTCAATAGCTCTCTAGTTATAAGCTTCCAGCAAACTCAAAGAATATCTATAAATATGTATAGACAGAAAATTCATGATTGCGATCCATTTTGCAATTGGTGATTAAAAAGCCAAAAATAAGTCTATTATTTTGCAATGAAATATATTTCTGTCTTCTAGGTTTCGGTATATGAAAAGCTCACAATAGCTAATAGAAGCATCTAATCAGCACAAATAGTCGATATACTTTGGTACATATATCCGAAGAGTTCTAACAAAAGCTCATAAAAGTAAACTTATTTCAAAGTAACCTTGAGAATTTTCAAAATCTTTGCTTTGGTTTTGCAATCATCAACAGAATTCAGCAAAGATGGCTATTGTCCAAACTAATCCCAGTTCTTTAATGCAATGAAGAAATCGATGTTTTCATGAAAGTGGTGGTAAGATCCAAAAAGATTTCAATTATGTTTCCAGAAAAATAGCCATGGTATGTCCAAAAGTTCCTCCTCTCAAGCAAAATCTGGCCATCCCATTTTAAACACATAGGAGTCCCATCTCCAGCCCAAGTAATATCATTTCATACTTATCGTACAATGACTCACCTGAGAACAGACATGAATAAAACCTATCTATGGGTATAAAGAAATGGTTATCATGAAGTAGTTGTTTTTTCCTAAAGAAAGAAAATCTGGATTGCTAAAGGAAAATTAATACCTGCATATTTAATGCAACCATCTGAGCTCCATACATCCAACCAAGCAATGGGCTGTAATTAGAGGAGGTAACACGTGTACCCTTCGGGTAAATCCTCAATAGATTATTTTGAGTAAACCTACAAAAAAAGATTTGTGCAGCTCAGGAATTTCTGCTCCAACGTATTTTACATGCAGAAATTTATCAGGCAAAATTTAGTTCATGAGATTTTTTTTTAAAAAAAGTGAGATGTGCATTATTTAAGATAACCTGAAATCTCTTCACTTCTTAACTATTTGACTTAAATGGAAGGTGTGCAACCGAAGGCTTATGCATGCTCACACTGATAGAAAAGAGGCCAGATATGAAATATCACCTAAAAGTATTATTTTCCTTTCTAAGATACCTGACAATTTCAGTTCCATGAGAAATTACAGCCTTTTCAAACAACAGCTCACTTAAGCTAAGACGAGTTACTTTATCAAGATCAATCTTAAATGCATCAGCTAGCTCTCCCTTTCCTTTTTTGGCAGCAATTGCTATTAGACTCTTGTACTCAGGCGCAACTATCTGATGTGGTTTTTTATCACCTTCATCAGGATCTTCATCTTCATGGTGGTGTACACTATGTTCATGCTCAATCTGCAAGTCAATAAGGAATACATCAAAGTTGCACAATTACAGATAAAGAATTGAGGAGTAAGTAAAAAATATCTTGCTTTCTTATTGCACCTTACTTATAGCACTCATTTCAGCTCTAAGATCAGGGACTTCTGTACCCCATGCTTCATCTTCAGTTCCCTTTTGTACTGCTTGGTCTTGTTCCTTGATGGTCTTGGATTCAAGGTATTCTTTTGGTGGTTTGGTTGATATTAAAATTTTCATTTTTAATGCTTCAGGTGAAGGGAATTCTTCCAAAAATTCCGATTTTGTAGTAAACAGCATTTCTCCATAAGTATCAGTTACCATCTAGATCGAAAAGGAAAAAGAAGATCAGATGGGACTTTTGACACCTAAAGGAGAGTATCCTGAAAAAAGATTATCATCTACCTCAGCTACTTTAGCCTGAAGTTCTGGAGTTAAATGATCTTCAAAAGTAATTATGACCGGGTATGGAGATACGCTAAAGGCATGCTCTTTAATGGACTCCAAGCATTTGAGAAGTTCTACAGGAGTGGTCAGTGTCCTACAGTCATGAATAAATCAAGTCACAATGAATTAAATCATCAAACAACCTCCATTATTCTTGAAACAGATAACCACATTACACCTGTAGGTCAAGGTTAAAGTTTTCTGGGGTCAACATTGCTACCATAGATTATGAACAAACAGATAATGCAAATGTATTGATTGTTGAATCAATTCTTGGCCATATGCAAGCAAAGTTTGAAAAAATGTATGTATGCTGAATAGTAAAGCAACTAATTCAATCAGGGATATTTTGAAATCAAAATTTATAGCATATATGCTTTTGATTTCCTCAAAAACCAGGCAAAAGAATTGAGCTTAAGCAATCTATCAACCCTTCTCAACATAATAGTTGTCTGCTTCTCCTATCTCTTTCTTTCTTTCTTTTTAAGCAAAATGGTGGGAGAAACCACCGCATTTTATTAGACATGAAAAGGGTAACATGGCTTCTGCTTCTTCTATATTTAATTGGCTGCAGACGAGGTCACAGGTGGCTAGAGTAATTACATTCTGATGGAAGATGTCTGGAATCATCTGGTTCACGATATTCTGACACTTACTCTTAAGTGTTTGAATAGCCTTCATCAATTGGTCTATGTTGACTTATACATATGCCGACTAAGTTGGCTTTCTGTTGCTTAAGACATGTCCATAGAAGTTTTTGGCATAACCAATGACAGGACTAATAGAGAGGTGGTTCGTTGACAGAAAAAAGAAACGTGACTTTTAGAGGAACCAGTAAGTGAAGTCAAAGAATGGACAGTAATAAAAGTTAAAAGAAATGTTTATCATTTGATTACCACAAAAAGAATGCATATAGATAAGAGGGCATTGAGGCCCATCACAAGCTCAAGACATGGTATTGACATCTTTCCTAGGAATTGCCAAGGTAGCTGGCCGACATTTGAGTTCCAACATGAAAATTGAAACAAAACCATTAAGACAAGGTCCTTACATGCTAACAAAGTAACCATGTGGCACCGAAGTGCAAACCCACAATTATGGTCCCAATCAAAAGTCTAGCACACCAAAAGCAGGGGCAATGACCAAAACCATTTTCTTGCATGGCTCAAGGTCTTCTAGGCATGGAAAGACCAATTTGAGAATGTTTCCTAGATACAGAACAAGGTCCGGAAGGCCTAGGGGATTATAAAAACCCCTATAGAGTTTGACCTTTGGTCACATGAGCTTTGCCCCCACAGACTTTGTAAAGCCCGTGCTAATATTATCAAATTGGTCACATGAGACAGGCCTTAAAAGAGTTTGGGCTGCATCTTGAATGGCGGCAAGCCCCTGAAGGGATGCCAACAGGAGTCTTAAAAATGTTAAATAAAATAGAAGAGAAGAACAAGGGAAGGTAGAAGGAGATCGACCCTTTGCACACTCTTATGGAAACTTCGTATATAATCATTAATATAAACTATCTTACAACTGCATATTGTGAAAGAATTGACAAATAAGAATTACCTAGACTCACAACATTTAGTTCGCACATATCCATATGGACATACATGCACATATAATGTGTGCATGTCCTATCTCTAGAACATCATTCTCGTCCACCATATGTCTGTGTGCCTAGAGTTGTGCCTAAAGTAGTTCATGGGTGTTACACACACTCATGATTGGTTAGGCAGCATGGATGCAATATGAAAAGTTCCGTAAATAAAAGTTAATTCTTTCTCAAAAAAAGTTGAATCACAGATAATTTTTTTAAAGAAAAAATCACAGATAAATAGAAGTTATTTGGACAGATCATGTACCCCCCATGACGGACTTCCACACTGTCTTTTGAAGAATTTGGCCATAAGTCCAATTCAACTACTCTCACTCCTCTTTGCAGTGCTTTTATGATAGGGACATCACTGCATTCACTACTGAGTTGGTTCCCTGTTAAATAGGAGTTATGGCCCGTATATATGAAATAGTGTGACAAGGGAGCACTCATATCTTGGTGAACCTGGAACAAAAATATATTTTCTAGATATTAAATGCAGATTATTTTTATAAAAAAAAACTTAAAAAAGAAAGTTGATTGTACATGATAAATTGCTCTTCAATGATCTCATGTCCATTTGTCAATCAGATATATGATTGGAACTAAAAAGTTCATGCATAATAATTACTGAGTATAATGAAATTAAATTCATGAGAAACATTTCCTCTGAAAAAATTGTGACAAACAAATATTTCTATAGTAGACAGAGAGTGGTCTTTCTTGTGATTTTAAGAAGGTCTTACATCCAGAGTATGAAGTCTACCTACTTATGTGCATCATAACATACAAGACTTATTTTGCACACCGGCTCATAGAATTGTCAGCATATCATCACTTCCCCTTAAACATATCTTGTTTTCAAGGTCAAGTCATTCCTCATATCAGCCAGTCATTATGTTAAAACATTCCAAACAGCACCCACCCCAATCATCTAGTTTATCTGATCAACTTCACTCTATAAGACATAAATGTCAATGTCTTCTTGCAGCAGTGGCCTGGGCTAAATTCTCATCGCACTTTTACAAAAACCTGTCATCAGGTTGCTCGATCTTTGCCACAGTGAACCACTAGATACATACACTAACACTGCTACCTTTAAAATTTACTCTCCTGAATAATCTTTGGCTTGTTGCTGTAACTACATCCAGACAACCAAGACTAATCTTGCACTGGCAAACTTTGTCCTTTAACCATGCAACAAACAACAGATAGAATAATGTCTATGAGGGATATTCAACAGCTGGCAAGCTTCTCAAAGCAGGTTCCATGAAAAGAAGAGGTCTAGCTATTCGATCATACAAAGCGCAAGTAAACTCATTGTCTTTGACACTATAGCTCCTATCCTCTTCATCACTAATATATGTTATTTGAGGTTTTGAGCACATCCTTCTCCATCTATACAAACATACCGATCTCATCTTATCCATGTAACACTATAAACTAGACTTGCC
Source organism: Phoenix dactylifera (assembly GCF_009389715.1). Taxonomy (NCBI): domain Eukaryota; kingdom Viridiplantae; phylum Streptophyta; class Magnoliopsida; order Arecales; family Arecaceae; genus Phoenix; species Phoenix dactylifera. The sequence continues at coordinate 3,075,627 of NC_052394.1, read as the reverse complement.
AGGGTAAAAAGATGGCAATCTTAGTAAAAATATATCACTTATTGAATCGGACAGCTCAAGTATATATTTCCTTCTCATTTCCAAGCAATTAAACATGCACAAAGAGATGAGGTAGTGTCCAATTCCTGGTCACCTTACCAACATGCTATATGAATCACTTTTAGCTACTCTATTTGCTTCTCTGACTTCTTGCCCCCTCATAATTGATTAAATTGTTTAAGTTTCAGCTAATGAATACATCCATTTTCTCACAACTACTATAATTCATATTGGCAGTATCTTCATCTTAGCCCCATATCAAGGATCCATGATTCTAGGAATTTTGAATTTCGAATAGCATAAATTTAGGATTGATCCTTGGGGTCCATTTGTTATTTCTTTTTATCTTTGTATGATCGTAGTTGTAATCTCTTGCACATTCTCAGCTATAAATATACATGATGACTATCTTATGAGGTCTTTCCACAGTATCTTTCTTTCCCACATGGTATACATATGAAATTTTAAGACATACATCCATGCATGCAGAAGACATGCAAAAGCTATGGTGCACTAGATGGCAGTGCCCTACCAGCTCCCAAGTCAGGCCAAAAAGCTCAGCCCAACCCAACAATACTCTTTAACCAGCCCTGTGTTGCACCTTTACCTGTCCCATGCCGATGTGGTACCCTGCAGGCACCCAGGTGCATACTTCATCCAAGCCAAGGAGACATTCAAAACCATATTCCAAGGCATCAGCAATTAAAAAAGAAAACGAACAGGTGTCATTATAATTCTTGAATCTTAGTTAGACTAAACAGGTATCATTATAAAACACGGATAGAAACCACGTATAATGGAATGGAGGACCAGAGAATGGAAGGGAAAGGGGCACGCACTCCAAGAGAACGGGAGAGGGCAGCGTTGTCGTCGGAGGTGAGGTACCGGAAGAAGGCTTCGAGGGAGATCCCCTTCTTCTGGAAAACATTGAGGTGCTTCAACTTCCTCATGCCGTCGATCACGTCCTGCGCCGCCTCCCTGGTGACCTTGGCCTCCCCCTGGACCTCCACCAGAAACCGCTGCAGCTGCTCCGCCCCCATCACCCCGCCCTCCGAGTACCTCCGGAACACCTCTTTCACCGCTTCCGGCGGCTCGTTCGTCGCCGGCCGGAATCGTCGCTGGAAACAGAAGCAAACTCTATACGTCGTCATCCGAAAGGCCGAGACTTTGAGAGGAGAGAGGTACCTATCTACCATTTCAACGTGCAAAGTGGCAATGATGGTTTAAATAAATGGAGAGAGAGAGAGAGAGAGAGAGAGAGAGAGAGATAAAGAGAGAGGTATCGGGGAGTGGAGTGGGAGGTGGACAGGGAAGCAGATTCCTGGGAGGTGGACTCTTTTTTGTTGTTCGGTTTTGTTTCGTGGAGAGTGGGTTTCGGAGGGAGGGATGCTTTCCCCCGGGGCGGGTCACGTCGCTGCCCCGGTTTGAACTTGGAGTTCCGGGCTCGAACATATGTCCTTGGACTCGGCTCTTGGGCCATTCGTTTCTAATCCCGTTTGTCAATTAATCAAACTTTTCTTGATTTTATAAACAGTGATGCTATTTAATAATCATCTTTCTTCATTGTTATCTACTAATTAATTGTTATATATATAGATATATATATAAAAGCTGAGCTGGGAGATAAAGGAGATACTTATTTCAGGAATTCGGTGTTAAAGGAGATGCCAAACTTGGATGCTGGTGCTGGAGAAGGTCACCTAATTCTCAATCCTTTTCCAACATAAATGTGGCCCCTGCATCAACTAGATGCATGTATGGTCCACGTAAAGAGAGGCATGTGGGGCTTATTCTGCATAGGTCCTCATATAAGTGGCTTTTGCTGCTTTGCATAGCACAAGTTACGTTTGGCTTGTCATGCGTTGGAAGATTGGTGAAAGAAAGAAAAGAACAGTAAGATACAGTAGCAAAAGACTACATTACACTAGGCATATTCCTGCAGGACATCATTTGCTCCTACAAATCCTTTTTTTTTTTTGATAAATAAAAAAAAAGAGAAGTCGAAGCTTTAACAAAGTAAATAGAACTAAACAATGTAGAAGGATCCTATCAATTTACGCAATGTAATTCATGTCATGGTTACCTTGCTATCTGATAAAAGCCTTTTCCTTTTTTGTGGTTCAGACTAATCTTAAAGAAGAATGGACTGGTCCTTTCTGCACTTTAATCAAAAATAAGGGTCACGTTCGCCTTTATTTTTTGCATTCAATAATGAGATTTTACTACAAGTGGACCATCAACTCTCAATCTTCAAACTCGAGAAGCATACCATTGTTTAAACCCTTCATAAACAATGCCATGCAAGGAGGCTGCTTAGATCTCAATAGCCCTCAATTGATGTTGTTATGGATGCAAAACATGGACAATCCGGTGAGTACAATACAAAAAGTTGCAACCTGCGTTAAAATGATGCCAAGCTTTGGTACAGCAGCAAGCGAAGGTCATAAATTTGAAGCACCAAAACAGTATCTAATGCAGCATGCATTTGATCTTTCTCAGATTCTACAAGAGCGGGGCGTCCTACACCGCCGATCTATTTTTCTTTTTTATTCAGTGGCATTTTACTTGCAATTCCTATGGCTGTCACAATTCAATTGTCAGTAGTTAGACTCTGCTAGTTGCTGGGGACCATGGTTATCATAGGATGCTATGATTTGAATTGCTTCCTGCGAGTACTATATCCTGTTTGAGGTTATGCGGGAAAGCACTGCATATCAGAATTGCAGTTCCTATGAAAAGGATGCTAACCTAGCACCTTGTGCAGAAGAACCTCAACCTTTCTCCATGGGATATCTCTGGATGCAGATGGAATCGGGAAGAAGAAGAGGACCCACGATATTAGAATTGGCTGACTTCGATCTTGGATTCATCGTGGAGAAGGATTTGTCTCCTCAGAGAAGCATAGTTTATTCCATCACACCTTTTAAATTACATCTTATGCCATCTTCTTACTCATGAATAGTAGGAACTGTTGTTTTATGAATACTTGTAAATAGGAATAGATATCCTGAATTTCTTCACTATTCTGAAATGTCATTCGACGTTATATCAATACGCATAGTTTATTGTCTTAAATGAATTCAATAGTTATTAAAGTATCAAAATTCATTTTTAAACATGGTAATCAATCTTGATTTTAATTTATTTGTTGATTTCAAAATATAAGTGAGGATCTTGTTGTTTCCAACTCCCCCCCCCCCCCTCCTCTTCCATCTCATCAGAGATAAGCCGATGTCCAGGTTAATCTCGATGCGATCATGCAACAGAATGGCTGTACTCCATTTAGAAACCCTATATGAAGTCCATAAAAATTGGAGAGTCAAAGACCATCTCAAACTTTTCGTAGAAATCAACTATAAGTGCAACAATAATTCAAGGATACCACACCACCATGATTACATGATTTTATGTTTACGTAGACTACAAAATCCATCTGCAAGGTAGTATGCTATACAATGCAAAGCCCTCCCAAGGACAAAGCGCAGATACCACACATTCAACAGCAACATCAAACAAACTCAAATCGCATGAGCAGCTTTACAGACTTGAACTTCATTCCCTTGCGGTCGAAAAGAGACACAGCTCGGATCTCTGGTCTCAACTCTGATACTGGCAAGCAGGTCTGCCCACCGAAGTCATCCTTCTCAGACATATCATACTCATGCACTTCAATCCAAAGCAAAGCCAGTTCAGGCACGGTCAATGGGAAGGTAAACTCTTCATTCCAAACTGGTGTCCAGTCATCCTCTATTGCCTTTGTTTTCTTCATTACAGCATCTCCTGGAACCCCAGCCATACCTACCTGTTAATTAATCAATCAGTTGCTGCATAATTTTCAAGTTTTTTTTTATTTGGACTATGCAACATATATAGACAGGTTCAGTTTGAATGCCTCTCTAAGATTAATTGTGGCAAAATGTGTGTCCGTCTATCTCTATTGGATCATGTACATCTCATTCAAAAAAAGATGCAACGGATTTCTAATCATATGTACAAAAAAAGGACAAATGGAAGAAGAATAGAGGATGGTGCATGCAGCAAATATATGGAGCCAAAATAGTAAATCTAGTTTCATTACCCTTGTATAGAAGTCTGGAGGGGAATATGTGTCAAAGTGAGTCTGATTGAAGTCCACGCGCCAACCATCTCCCATGTGCACTTTGACCTGTTGGAACATATATAGAAATTCAATCAAGGGGAAAAAAAAATCAAATGAACCTATAAAACATCGAAAGATAACGAAAAAAATGCACATATGCTGGAGTCCGAGATCCAGCTTTCTATTTTGCATGATTTATCAAAATTTGTTTATCTAGAGAAGGGAGACCCCCAAAAAAATATGTCAATGATTAAGTGGATACCCAAATTTGCCGGTAGACGGATTGAGGGTTAAGATTGAACTTATATAAATGACACCATCATCAAAAGAAGGTACTTATTGCTGCTAGAATCCGAGCTAAGGTAGCTGATATTGAGGTAAAGAGCAAGTCCGCCATGAGGAGTAGCCTTAGGATGCTAAAGGACTAACATCGCCTCTTCGGCGAGCAGGATATGAAAGGAAATTTGTTTACTGGAATACTTTTAGCAGAAGAATGAGAGTGGAAGAGTATTCAAGAGTGCTTATTTGAGAGTCCTCCGGTCACTCCTATATATAGGAATGGGTGAGAGTCTGTTATGTTAATCGTCGGAAGGCACAATAATTGCATAGCGACAGTTAGCCTCATTTATTTAATGCATGGTAATGGCTCCTGGCAATATGTTCATGATGTTAATTGTGCCGATCATGTATTTAGGGTCGATCTAGGTTGACCGTTGCCAAGACCATATCTGCGACTCCTTTAATGATCCTTGGCGTTACCCCACAGTCGATCCAATCAGCATCGATCAATACCAAGGTCATTCATCTCGATCAAAGCCGAGGTTGCGGAACAATCTGAGATTAAGATAGCCAATATTCTTCTCATCAATAATATTTGAAGAATCTTCGCAGTGCATGCAAAAATTTTCAACGTGAAAGAGGAGTGGGGAGTGGACATACAATTGCACAAGGCTTGATCAGTTCCCTTATATTCTGCTGCCACCATCTCGATTTTGAGCTGAAGAGACGGTGACTCTTGAAGAGAAGATGACTCCAGCTCTCTTGATATCCTTAATCTGAGTAAGATGAGCATCTCCATTATTGTACAGTCATCTCCGCGATATTTATCGGACGGCCAAAGAGACATGCCTCACCAATTTTTGCGAAGTCTCTCGGATTAAAATCTCTAACCACACTGGTCACCAGTTGAGATAGTTTAGAATGAGATAGCTTCTACTGGTCGGAGACGCACCGGCAGATTGAGGAAGATGCACGGTTTTTTCACGAATATCTTGTGAAAGTTTTGGTTGGATTGTTGCTACATTTTTTTTCAAATCTCAACACAAGGGTTATCATCTGAAATATCCATATCGATCAATTTATCTCCTTTGCGAGTCTTGGTTGACCCACGATAACCATCGAATCTGCGAGCAAGCAAAGCAAAGTAGTTAGTGCAAGCCACCTACCCGGGTGGCAACCTTGAAATGATTTTTCTAAGTTACGGCCGGATCAGAATACGACGAGGAATCCAGAAAACGATGAGGAATTGGACAAAGGAATATTTTATTTTCGTGTCACTGGTCATCATCTCTTTGCTGCATTTAGATAAGGATCGTATTTTTTTTTTCTAGAACGGGTAATTCTTACGGATACACCTAATAAAATTAAAAAATAGAATATCTCAAAATGTCCGAAGTAACTCTCTATACCCTGCCCATAGGGTACCACCCGCATGGCTGGCCACAGGCCACATAGGCGGCCACCTAATTCACTGTTCTATTAGCTTCGCGAAATACATGTTTGGCCTAAAAGATTCCTCCATTCTTAATCATTGTCCAGACGTCACAAAGCAACGGATAGTTGCCGCTGGCACCCCTCGATCCTCTCTGGATTTACCTCATTACCATGGCCGAGTCACCTTCTAATAAGGAAAAATAAAGAGGTTCTACTTCCTTTGCATGATGTCTACCTTGGGAGCTATGTAGCTTGGTGAATGAAAAACTATAAAATATTTTTTTTTAATGATCAAACATTATATTTTCAAAAATCAACTTTTTTAAAAAAAATATTTTAATAATTTTTTTTTACAAATCAAATGAATCTGTAAAAGAAAAATATAACATTACTATTGCAGCCATCCATTTCAGTCCAATACTTAACGGCCGTCGCGTTTTTGCTTGTCCTGGACCGAGAGTCCAAAACATTGCGGGCTCGTTTGGTTCGCAGGAAAAGGAGGGGGGAAAGTGTGGTCAACGGGAAAGTAATGAAATGCCTCTTGTTTGGTTGGAGTTTTCAAAGGAGAGAGATGGGAAAGTTGTATTCCCATGGGAATATGATTCCCACATTTCATGGGAAAGTCTTTCCCATGAGAAACATGGGAAAGTTACTTTCCCATGAGGTGGGAATCACTCCTTTTTTATTTTTTTCCCAAAAGGACCCTTCAGCATTAAAGAAGCATTAAAGAGGCATTAAAGACATAATTTTTATTAAGGGTATAATAGGAATTATACATAACTTTCCTAGGAAAGTGGATGGTCAACTAAACATAAACACTTTGAAAATTTGTCACTTTCCCATGGTTAACCAAACATGCCAAAAGTACTTTCCTAGGTATTCTCTTCCTAGGAATCTGATTCCCAGGAATCATATTTCTAGGAGGGAAAATACTTCCCGCGAACCAAACGAGCCCAGCGTGTGAAACTTATCCATTTTAGTTCTTATACTCATTGTCCTGAACCTCCTCACCAAAAAGTAGAGCTGAGGAGATGTATCGTCTCGTGGCCTCTGCCAACTTCATGCAAGGGCACACGAGACGCGGCGAACAAGCCACGGGGAGGGGTACATACCCAAAGCATCCGGTCGAAGAAAGTCGCAGAACTCCTCAAAATCCGGCCGCAAGTATCCGCCGTTTGCCGCCCAGGGAAAGCCAGTCCCGTTCCAGCCCCCGGTCCTGCGGCTATCCCCCCTCGCGCATTCCCAATGGCACGAGACAGGCGGAGGGCAGCAGCTAAGCGGCAATTAGATACGGGCCCACCCCCGGATATCGCATCACAACCGACAAACGGGTGCATCCCCCATAAGCCTTATAAGAGGGTTGGTTCTCTGCTCCCCTCTGCCAGGAACGTCCCATGCCCCATGGAATCCAGCGACGGGCCCGATGCCATCCCCGACGCGACGCAGAACGGGGAGCCGCGCGAGCAGTTCGCCGAGTTGTTCGAGTGCTGGCTCGCCGAGAGGAAACTCCACCTCCAGGCCCTCCGCGCCGCGGCCTCCGCCCCGCGCCCGGAGACCCCTGACGAAGAAGCCGAGGAGGAGCGCCGGCTCACGCTCCTCGTCAGGCGCGTCCTCGGCCACTGCGAGTACTACTACCGCGCCAAGGCGGCCTCGGCGAAGCGCGACGTGACCCCCATGTTCTCCCCCACGTGGACCAGCTCCAGCGAGAATCTCTTCCTCTGGGTCGGCGGGTGGCGGCCGAGCGTCGCGTTCCATCTAATCTATTCCAAGTCCGGCATCCAGCTCGAGTCCCAGCTGGCCAAGGTCATCCGGGGGGCGTCCACGCGGGACCTGGCCGACCTCTCGCAGGGCCAGCTCAAGCGCATCGACGAGCTCCAGCGCCGGACGATCCGGATCGAGAAGGAGATCTCGGAAGAGGAGGCGAGGACCCAGGAGGGCGTGGCCGACAAGCAGATGGTGTTGCTCTCGCACGTGCTGAGGGAGATGGGGCGAGACGGGAAAGCAGCGGAGATGATGGAGCCGGCGATGCAGGACAAGAGGGCGGGAATGGAGAGAGTGTTGGAGAGGGCCGATGCATTGAGGCAGGAGACGTTGAAAGGGGTGGTGGAGATCCTCCGGCCGATGCAGACGATCCATTTCCTGATCACGGCCGCGGAACTGAGGCTCCGGGTGCGCGAGTACGGGATGAAGAAAGACGCGGAAAAGGGGACGGCGTCGTCTGGGTGATCGGAGCTACCCTCTGATGCGGTTGACCCTGTTCGAAGTTTAACTAAATACTTAATCCTCATGCTGTTAAGGTGTTTATTTAGTTTGGACCTTTTACTTTCCGCACGTGTGTATGTTTCTTTCTGCTGAACTACGTTTATGAGGGCTTAATCTGAAAAGGCACTGTTCTATATCTACCGTTCGCTCTTTGAGCGATCATAGTGTGAGGGTGCTTTAATCTTTGCACGGTGGCTGCGCGATTTTGTCGAACGGAAGGTGGGCATCGGACAATGGGCGATCGCAGTGCCAATCCAGCAAAAGGGTCCTCCGGCATTAAGGACCATTCTTCTCCGGGGCATGTGGAGGCCTACACGACGTGGGCGAGCATGGTGTAGGACTCCTCCCGGTAACCATTATGGACTAGTCATAAAATCTACGAGGAGGAGATTGAGAATCTGGAGGTTTTGGAGTTACTGGAGAAGAGGGTGGAAACATCGAGGCAGGTGTGGGAGTCTGTGTATTATGAGATTGAAGCCTTCCCGATGGCAGAGGATAACTGCGTCTTCTGATTCAGGAGCAAGGAAGACCCGAATGTGGCGCTGGTTGGTGGCCGGGCAGCTATTGGCGATGGAGCTTTGGTCTTCCCGGTGTGGATATAGTCAAGAAGGCGGTTGTATGGATCTGTTTGCCCTACCTTCCTCTGAAGTATTGGAGGGACTCAATGCTCGACATGGCGGCGACGGCCCGGCAGCCCCTACCTTAGAGGACTTCACGGACCAGCTGGATAAGGCTGCTAATGGGCCAGGTTGACCTATAGCCTGACTCGCTTTGACCCGATTTAATCCAATTTAAAGGACTTGTAGGGCAGGTTGGTTTCTGAAATTGGATCCATTTCATTTTGCGGGTCGGCTCTGGGTTTACTAAATTCTGATCTGACCCAACCCGAACCATTTGATTTTTAAGACAATTTTGGATTTCTTACCCTATGGCCCGACTCAAACCTAGGGCACCGTTAGAGCCCGCAAGGGTGCTTAAGGGTCTTTAACTTTATATTTCTCTAATCTCCTCTTGTGTTTAAAGATGAGAAGAATGGAAGAAACTATTTTTGTGTACTATCGAATGACATGAATTATATATTAAGGCTTAGGTTAGTTACATTAAATGGAAACACTGTTATGTGGAAGAAGGCAAAATAGAGTACAACTTTGCTATGTGGAAGAAGATGGATTCATGATGAGTCCTTTGCGGCTGTTAAACTTTATCATGTGTCATTATCAAAACTATATTCTTCATCTTGGTGGCCAGACATTTAGTGAGGTACTTGCTTGAACTGGAGGGTCTGTGGTGAGAGGTAAGGCCCCGCTAATGAGAATGGAGCAGATGTTCAGGACGTTCCTCTAAGGGACAAGAGGGCAAGGGGGTGTGCACCTGGTGGCTTGGGAGTGTCTGTCAGCCTTTGCGCAATGGAGGATTGGGCATCCAGTCGCTCCTGATGAGGAAAGAGGCCTTGGCGGCCAAACATGTGGTGAGGTGCTTGCTCGAATCGGAGAGTCTGTAGAGCTCCATGATGAGAACTAAATATGATTTGCAACCACAATGTCAGACTTTCAGGCTAAGCAGCAATACTCCTTCATTTGGTAGGAGATGTGTGCTCGGGCTCTATTGGTGTTGTCCTGTATCAGATGGTCAATTGGAGATGGAAGCTTGATTAATGTGATGGAGATGCTTGTGTCCGAGCAATAGTTAAGATCTTGGCCTACTATGGTTGATCTAGATAGCGTGGAGAGACTCAAGGTTAGTGACCTCTTCCTCCCGGGGGAAAGAAGGTGGGATGTTGCAGCTGTTGAACGTATCTTTGGGGACCATCTGGCAAAGAGAGTCCTTGCTGTGCTGATTCCCAAGTAGGGAGTCTTTGATAGGAGAGTATGGAGAATAACCTACAGATCGAAGGCGAGAGCCACTAATCTCTATGACCTGTATAGAGTAGAGCCCACGTGGAGGATGGATGATGGTTGGATCTAAAAGCTTCACATTCTCTCTTCGGTGGCCTTGTTTCTTTGGAAGGTAGCATGGGGATGCCTTCCAACCAGGAGCGTGTTGTGCGGCAGAGGGTTGAGGCTTCCTTTAGCCTATGACAGATATCCAGATGAGGAGGAGACGGTAGTGCACGCCTAATTTGACTACCCAGCAGTGAGGTAGTTTTGGAGATTGGCTGGGGTCACCTAGAGTTTCGTACATTATATGACCCCCGTCGATGTTTTCCTTGCTTATTTGGAAGGAACCATGAGGAGATCTATTATGGTTCCATGGGGGTTTGCATATTTGGCTTACCACATCTGGTTTGATAGAAATGTTCAGGTCTTCGAGAATAGAAAGCAGCAGCCAAGATTGATTATTCATAGGGCCTTACTTCGTGCAGCTAAGATCATCCAGTCTTCAACCGTCGAAGAGCTCTTATTCAGCTCTTGCAGTGACTCAGACGATTTTTATCTGCTGCGAGCTCCCACCCCCAAGCTTTTTTAAGGTTAACTTTGATGGTAGTGTATCTGATGGTAGAAGCAGAGGCATAGCCGAATTTATGATCAGAGGCCCTGACTCTAGAATGGTAGCGATTGGGGGCAGAGTTGAGGGTTGTCTAAAAAGACATTACCTATGCAAGGCTCAATGGGAGTGGAGTGTATTCAATTTCAAGGGGACTCTACTATAGTGACCGGATGGATCTGAGGTCATTGCACGATGAACTATGGGCATCCGCTATTGTAGGACATCCTCAAGTTGATGAAGGATTACACAGTATTCCGGATAGCCCATATCTATAGGGAGGTAAATAGAGTTGCTAAATAAGTTGCCTCCTTTGTTGCTTAGCATTCTGGCCGTTGTCTATGGAATAACTACAAAACTATTTTTCTCCTCCTACAATATTTTTTATTTTTTGATTTTATTGAATATTTTCGTACAATATATTTGATCTATGGAAAAAGAAAAAGAACTACGTATACGAAGAAAGAGATATAATTATATCAAAAGCAAGCGTTCGGTTGTTCTGTTCTGGGCCATTGGTTCCTGCACTGTAATTTTTTTTTTTTTTTTGGAAACAGGAATCTGTTTATGGTGACAAATTATCCCCTACATCATATGTTCTCTATAAAAATCTTTTGGCTACCAATGACTTGATAATTTTTTTGCTATTTACAATTTTGTTATGATCAAAAGAACAGATGTCATTATGATCCGGAGTAAATTATTTGTTCAAAAAAAATATAGATTAAGTCATTTTGATAAGATTCTATAACAACATTATCCTATTTCTGTATTTTTATCCTTGAGTTTTTTTTGACTAAATATTCAAACAGATCAACCCTAGAGATTGTAACGATAGTTCCAGAAAAACTAGGCTTCACATCCCTGAGGTGGCAATATGATTTAGAAAAAATAATTTAATATACATTGTTCGCATCCACAAACACCATTGACCAAAATATTCATGCACTCTCCGTGGTCGGCTCTCCCACATGCACACACATCATTTTTGTTAGAAATGTTTTATTATTATCACATCTTTTTGTTAGAAATGCGAACTAGTCAAGCTTTATTAAACTTGGGTCATGTGAAAATCGGCTTGAAAATTAATTTCAAGCTTAAAATACTTATTCAAGTTTGCTTTGTTTGCTACTATTTCAGGCTCCATCTGAATCTAGTCTAAACTAACACTTTTAAGTTCTTAATCAAAATAAAACTTAATTCAAACTTAAACCAAAGCTTGAATTAAAACTCGTTTTTAAGCTTGATTGATCTAAATTAGTATTTTGTGGATTTAAACAATAAAACATATTCCGGTTAAAGTCTTAAATTTTAGGAAAAAAAATACTAAAAAGATGACTGATTATGTTGTTGTACAGAAAATCGAGTCTTGTTGACCGAGCTTAAACAAGCCAAGTGTTCGATTCTTTTTTATCTTTTTGTTTTTTGCCACCCCCGGCCCTCATACAAATTCTAAATGATTCCACGCGTCGCAATCAGGCTCAATTACGAATCTTTAAACGCACGTGCATCACAATCGCAAGCCCTGGGTCCAACCCTCTCCTTGCCTCCGTCCTTCCCAGTTCCCACCGCGCAGCGTCGTCATCGACATAAAAAACCGGTCGGTGGAAACACGTTCTTCCTCCTCCGCGCGCGGACTCGGTTTGCTTCCGCCTCGCCCATCACTCCTCCCATCCCTCTCACCCATAAATAGAAAGCCAAGTTCCACGAGCCCCTTCTATCTCTCTCTTTCTCTCTCTCTCTCGCGCGCACACAAATTAGAAACCAGCTCCAAATCCAAATCCGTGCACCGACGATGTTCTTCCAAGAAAGCTACCAATCCCAAACACCACCCACCACCCATCCCCTCTCCTCCCACAGAGACGTCACCTATAGGTATCCGTACTTAGTACATGAATGAATACAGGAAATATGGAGGATTTAGCTCTAATTAAGTTTAGAATTTTAACTTTGGATTTATTTTTTCCATAATGACGCAGCTGTGGTTCTTGTGGGTTCGCCTTGAATCTGAGCTCCTCCAACCGGAATACGACGAGCATCGGTTCCAAGTACGGGAAAGCCATCAAGAAAGGGGTGGTATCCTTCTTTTCGATAGACGAGAGCAGATTCTCTCAGGCTGACGAGCTTCTCTGCCTGCCCTGCAGCTTCAACTCCAAGCACTCGTGGGGGCTGTTCGGGCGGAGGACCCGACTGCTCTGCCGCAAGTGTGGAACTTTCATCGGCAGCGCTTCTCCCATCGGGCCGAACAGCTGCAGGAAGTATAGCATCAAGATTAGTGCATTGCAGCCATCCTCCGCCGACGAGTCCCCTGTTCCTCCTCCCCGCGCATGATGGGAATTGCAGACAGAGGGCTTTGCTCTGTTTGCAATTTATTCGCTCTTTCAGGCCTCTTTGTGCCAAAACAATTCTTTCATCGTGGATAAATGCTCGCCGTTGTGATCTTAATCTGCCTTACGATGCGTGCTCGTGGTGATTTTTATGAGAAAAAAAAGGGAAAAGTTTCTTTGTATGATTGGCATGTTTATTTTTTTTTTTTCCTTAAACGGTTCCTTTCTTCTGCAATTTCATTCTTGGATAAAGCGACGCTGGAATTTCTTGGATAGCATTGGTTAAAATGCTTAATCAGAAGTTGGGCTGTGATCGTTGCGGTGGTTATATCTTGATTAGGCGCCTCTCTGGAAAAGGAACTAAAAGAAGGTGTCGGCAGATTGTGAATGGAGTAAAGCTTCCAGGCAATCAATCATGTGATGTATCACCGGCAATCTAGATGCAATATTCATATTTAATCCAACTTTCTCAACTTTGCATCCAACCTTGTGAAAAACTTATTAAATATAATATTTTATGGATGTGAGGATCCGTACGGAAGTGTACTTAATCTCACATCAGTAATTTGCCGAAAAGATCTTGAGTACTTATGCAGGATTAGAAAATCTAAAAATACCTTCCGATAAGTTTTTTTGGACGAAGTTTTAGATTGTTACATATAGAATTAAAGCGGATCCGGCCCATAGCCCATGTGGATTACGAGCTCGTTGAGACGACTACTTGTCAATCGTGATACTTGTGATTAGATTTGAATGCATTTGGACTCTTAGTCTGATGAGTACGTTAGGGCTCAAACGGGATGAATATGTGAGGATCCATGCAGTCGTGTATTTAGTTCCACATCGATTATTCGTTGGAAAGATTTCTGGATTGTTACTGTAGACCTTTCAACAAGCAACTTGAGATTAAGGCTATTTTGATGGTGCTGTATGGATCTTTATGCCCTGATCATTTTAAGCTCTGCTTTCGTCCAAGATGGTGCAATTCCACGAGACATTGTTAAGATTTGTGGATCTCCTAAGCTTGTTGGCTCTAGATCTACACCTTTATAGAGTTCAGCATCCATGATCTGTGGACATTTCTGTTTATAAGTCTGCACTCTTAAGGTTTTTTTTCCTGAACTGTGTAATTCAGGGGCCTTAGTCGCAGCTTGTGACTGACCTCTTGATCGGTAGCCCGGACGATGCTGCACGCACCATGTACATGTGATTGGTTAGTCTGGTGATGGCATGTCAACAACATGAATTTTTAAACTGATATCTTATTGAAAATTTATGACAACCCATACCAACTTGATTACTTTTCAGCGACCATGAGACATTTCGATCATCAGTTTCATAATTTCGAGTTAGCTTTTTCTGCAATACAAGCTTTTACTCGTGATAATTGAAGAAGACGGCATGAAGCATGACATGAAACCTTATATTCTGTTGATTCATGGTAATACATCATGGCCGGCACCTTGTCCATCAACGTCAATGAAACAGGGCGTCATGTCATTTGAGTTGGCATCTTAAGGAGGTCATGTCAATCCTTTTAGAATTTTATATCGATCAAATGAATGTTTTTCACTTTACCTATTCAAATGTTGATCAAATTTCTCGTCGATGATACTCTTCCCAGTTAAAATAGATTATGACCGTTATGCTGCCATTTCAAATCTATCTGAAGATGCTCCCAATATGGAGTAGAGAGTAAGCAAGCCATATAAAATCCTTCCAAGAGATATTTTAGAAAAATAAGAATATATAAAAAAAAATATTGTAGAGAATTTTTTTTACTTTCCTCATGAAGTAGTCACTATGTATACTTATAATGATTACAACTAGGATGATATAAAGATAGAAATAAATAATAAATAGATTCCTAGAACCAATCCTAAATTTATGTTATTTAAATTCAGAATTTAAAATTCAAAATTTCTAGAATTATGGATCCTTGATATATAGCTTGATATGGGGCTGAAATGAAGATATTGCCAATACCCCCTACAAGCTAAGGTGGGTGCCACTTAGAGCTTGGAACACAATTATTGAAAGCGTTGAGAAACAAGTCTTTAGTGAATATATTAATGAGTTGGTCGTTGGAGGAGATGAATTGGCTATGAAGCTGATGACAAGCCACTCACTCTCGAACAAAATGAAAATCAATTTCAATATGCTTGGCTCGAGCATAAAAGATGGGATTGGCAATAATATATATGGCAAATAAATTATCACACCAAGTGTACGAGCTTGAGAAAGTGAGATACCCAATTCATGTAGTAAAGATTGAATCCAAATTAATTGAGCAGCAGCATTGGCAAGCCCTTTGTATTCGGATTTGGTACTTGAACGTGTTACAATACGTTGCTTTTTAACACTCTAGGATATGAGATTACGACTAAGAAAAACATTACAGCTACTTACAGAATGCTGGTCATCAGGATCACTAGCCCAATTGGTGTTGGAATTGGCATGAAGAGAAAAGGATAGGCGTGTAGTTAAATAAGTATTATAGTCAATAGTATGCTTCAAATAACGAAGAATATGCTTGACTACAAGCGAGTGCATAGAAATGGGCCTATTCATGGACTAACATACTTGGTTGACTGCAAAGACAATATCATGATGTGTAAGAGTAAGGTACTAAAGCACACCAACCACACTCTGATATTGAGTTGGATCAGAAAGTGGCAAACCATAAGAATGAGAAAGTTGGGACTCAGTAGATATAAGTGTCGAGACATGGTTAGAACCATCCACGTTAGTTTTGAGAAGAAAACCAGAAATATACTTTGATTGGGTCCAGAACTAGTAATTTTAGCCTTAATGCCCCAAAAGTAGTGAAGAGGACCTAGATTAGTTTGTAAAAAAGCAATAAGATCATCCAATGGAGTAGTAAGAGTGTTAGTAAGAATAATATCATCAACATGAACAAAAAAGTGCCACATATTATTCTTTGGTGCGCTTGATAAAAAGTCAAACATCGGCCTTAGATCCATGAAAGCCAAGAGTATGTAAGAGCTCAATCGTTGAAACTAAGCACGTGGTGCCTATCTAAGACCATAAAGAGAACGTTGTAGCTTTCAAACATAAGTAGGATGGTCCGAGTCAGTGAAACCAAGAGGTTGTTTCATATAAACGTCCTCAGTGAGAAGTCCATGGAGGAATGTGTTTTTGACATACAATTGCTAAATGGACTAATCTTCAAAAATTGCAAGAGAAAGAACTGTGTGAATTGTGACAAGCTTAATAATTGGGTTGAACGTCTCATCATAATCAACACCCTCTTATTGATTGAAGCCTTTAGCAACCAAGCTGGCTTTATAGCGCTCGATAGAGCCACTAGATCGCCTTTTGATTTTGAACACCTATTTGCAGCTAATAATATGTTGTGAAGGAGAGAGTGGAACTAAAAACCAAATATCGTTAGAGAGCAAGACATTGTACTCATTTGCCATCGTTTCACGCTATTGAAGATCACGTTGAGCTTTAGTACAATAGGTGAGCATTCACTTGTGCAATACCTTTACTTTCATATTGCTTTTATGGTCAGATGTCAAAATGATACTAATGCTGCTAAAAATATCATTGAACTAATAGATGCACCTCATGAGACCAAAATTATCATATCTTGAATTCTCAATGTGCGTGAATATAATTTAGAGAGAGAGAGAGAGAGCAACGGCACCACAAATGGTTTCGGTGGCTACGATCAGGTAACAGGAGATGACGTTGAGGATGTTTCACCAAGTACTGGAGGGTTAAATGATCTATAGACTAAGAAAACTACAGATCCTGAAATGCCTATCTTAGATCTCTATCTCTCCCTTGCTGTAGATTGTTGCACAGTGTGTGATGAACACGGGGAGATGTATTTTTTTTTTTTTAAAAAAAAGCCAAAAACGGGGAGCTGATATTGCTGCCTTACATACCACAAGCATTTTAGAATCTCTAACATTTGGGTGCCAACAGCTTTGTTAAACTCGACATAAAGGTGGCATTGGAAGTTTGCAGATTTGCAAAATCTCCACTCAGTTTCTACAAGGTTTGAGTAAATGTTCTTATCTTTCACTACAGTTGAGCTGTCCACTGAGTTCCCCAGAGCAGATCAGTTACCCGTGCTTTGCCAAAGAGATCTTATGACACAAACTAATTCTTAAATTCAGAGACTATATGAACACATTGAGGTTTATGTTATCACTCTCTCTTTATCTTAGCACATACACAAATGGAATAACAATACAAAATCTGTTGCAGTGATAAAACAATGCAAAATTAAATGACACCTGAAAAATGCAAGCCTCCATACCCGACACAGACCAGTGACCACCACTTAGAAAAAGATAGAAAAGAAGAGCGACAGCACTCAGAGACCCCACCAGAGAGACATGAGAGCGACTGCAAAAGCAGCGGCACCCGCAGATGCACTCCAATTCAAGCTAACAGCAGCAGAGGCCCCCGTAGAGTCCGACGAAGTGCTCGAAGGCCCATCAGCGACAGGAACACCCTTCTTAGCTTTGGAAGGTGCAGGAGCAGGGGCAGGGGGTCCGAAGATATCCAATGGGAGGAGCACCTTCTCAACTTGGTACACAGCTAGCTGGTTGTCTGAGTAGATGGTGTTGGATACCGTGGTGTTGACAATCCCCGTTGTTATGTTGACGCCGTTCCCCACGGTTGTTACATTGAGTGCGAACCGCCCATTGTTTGCATCACCTGCCTGTGTTCGGAGTGGGTTGCTTACTGTTTGGAATTCAGTCATGGAGATGAAGGAAGGAAGCACATGGAACTGAAGCAGTTCAACCTTCTGCTGGTCGGTGAGGGAGTTGAGAGTGCCTGCGGAAAGGCTGGAGAAGGCATTGTCCGGGGGAGCAAAGACAGTGAGACCGGAGTCGGAGTTGTTGAGCTGGTTGTTGATCTGGTCGCTAACTTTGGTGCTCTTTATTAGCCGGATGAATGTGGTGAACTGCCCTGCCTTCTCAAGTATTTTCGTGATGTTCGTTGGGCCTGGTGGAGCTGGAGCTGGAGCTGCTGCAGGCTGAGCTGAAGTTTGAGCGTTGAAGTGGAGGAGAACAAGCAGGGCGATGGGATAGATCCTGAGGTGTTCCATGGCTTTTTTGGCTTTCTTCTTCCTGGCTTCAAGAGGGACGGGGTAAAGAAGGGGTTCAGATATCTATCTGTTTATCCTCCCTCTCTCTCCTTGCTTTGGTGGATGGGGTTATGGTGGCCTTTTTAAGGTCGTAGGAAGAGGGAGTGGAAGGGGTCGGGTGGTTGGTGGTGGGGTGGTCTCCAGCACCAAACTTAATAAGATGCTGCAACTAGTTTGCTTAGAGTGTCAGCAAATACAGTGAGGTATGACCTTAACATTTGTGCAACGATTGTTTCACAAAAAAGCATCAGTGCAATGATGGAGGTGAGCTCTGAAATGCTTTTGATGTGTAAGGTGGATTGTGTTCTACCCTTTAGTTATTCTGTCTCCTCTTCTTCTGTAATTTTTTTTTCACAGCACAAGCTTATTGACATCATTTTAGATATAGCTTAGTTTGTTGGGCTGTTCTTGTAAATAACGGTCGGTGGTCATGAAAAATATACAAAAATTTTGTGGGTTGCCATCAAAGATGATCACTGCCTTACGATTGCCGCTAAAGAAAAGGATCTGAAGCTGGGGATATCGCCATCTCTGTTGCTAACGGCACAAGCGAAAGTACAGCTTGCCAAAGCAGGAGGAGTCCTTTTTACTATCTCGGGAACAATGAATTTGCCGTGGCTTATTTATTTCTGCTTGATCTTTCCCTAAAAACGGTGGTGCTGTCCATGATCTGCTAAATAATTGACGTACGTATATTTAGAAGAAACTAGGCTTGCCCCAGACTACAACAACACGGGACTAGGAATAGTCCCCATCTCAGCTATATACGGAACCAAGAAGCTGGTAGCCTATCATATCTAGCTTGATACAAATACCTAAAGGGTGCATCCGAGGACAGTGATGGACAAAGCGCTATTTCATGCTGCTGAGATCACTAGAACTACTGCGGAGGTTTTATTTGGGACTTCCTAGCTTTCTTAAGATGAACTTTAACGGTAATGTGTCCAAGAGTGAAGGCAAAGGAGGAGTGGACTTTGTGATCCGAGGTCATGACTCCAGACTTGTCGCAGCTGGAGGACGACGCATATTCGACGTGACTATCATCAAAGCAGAGCTAAGAGCTGCATGGAAGGGCATCACTTATGCGAGGCTAGTTCTGGATGCGGACAACATCTACCTTGATAGGGATTCTGTTATGGTGAACGAATGGATTCAAGGCCAGCATACGTATGATGACGGGCAACCATTGCTTTGAGACATACATAGGCTTTCGAGAGGCAAATAGTGTTACTGATTGGATCGTCTTCTTTTGGACAATCGCAAGTCTATTCCGTTTCTCCTTTGTCAACTTTTTTTTTTTATTGATTTTATTGGTTGTACTCATGCACTACCATGAGTAACCGTTGTATCAAAAGAAAAAAAAAAGTTTTTGAGTTAATCGTGTTCCACAATGTTTCCCGTGATCTAGCTTTATATATATATAAAAAAACAAGTACATAGTATCGGATGTTGAAAACAGACATAAGAATGGTTTGCTTCCCCTGCGATCTATTTATTTTCTAATATCTGTTCCTTTCAGTGGAGTTCTTTATTTCCAATGCTGCGTGGTTTGCTGTAAGTATATGCAAAACTATAGAAAGATCCCATAGAATTACAGTTGCAAGGCGGATTCCGACAGAGGATGCAATGCTAAATGGTGATTAAAAAAACTTTATCAAGAATAAAAAGGAACGAAACGGAAGGGTGATGAGTAGACGAGCATGCGGGAAGTATTTTAGTTCAGATGCAGATACAGCGAGCAGTTGTTGTGATGTAAGTTGTCCAACTTTAGTGGTACAGCAATCTTTTGCCCGTTGTTTACAGCATTGCGTGTGCTTGGTCGCTCATCGATGGATACGAATGTGAAACATGCAGCCTATTGGATCTCCTGTTTTAAAACTACCACGTTCGTGAACAGTTAAATGGTTCCTTTACCTCACAGAATTAGACAATATACCTTGATATTGGAGAAGCATTATGAAAAAGGACGCTGAGATCTAGGATTTTGTGGAAGAGCAGGAGGTACTCTTCTTTGTTCCAAAAGCCTGACTTAGAACAAAAAATTAGAAAAATAATTTCTGACTGTTGCTGATTTTTAAATAAATAAAACAAAAGGATTAGAGCATTCCTCAGGCTTCTTAAAGTGGGTTGGCTCGTCCTTTTTAGGGTATAATGTAGATATATGTTTTGCTTACTCTTGGGGATTTGCAGATGAGGGAGGTCGTAAAGCATCGCAACCATCTGTGTAAAAATAGAATTACAAGGCTTATTTTCTTCTTATATAGATTGTTGCAGCAGCACCTGCAACCAATTCATGAACAGCCCAAGGGCAAACCATCATTAACTCGTGGCCCCATCCCAGGCCAATGGACACCTGTTACTGTGGAGTCTCAAGAGAGCAAAATCCTACGAGCATGACAATCTGCTGGTGTTCCACTGTCCTGATTAAATCCCCGGGGGTAAACAAAGGGAGGGGTGTCTGAAAAAATTTCAGTTGTTAGTTCTGCTTGGTTTGCTTTCAAACCAAGTCAAAGTTCTATCAAAGCATAAAACCATGAGCATACAGATGATTAAGGTTGCCTTTTACTGATGCAAATACTATGAAAAATCAGCATTACCATTGGGAGAACTCCAGAGAGTAATTAAACCAAAGTGTCTTTCTCTCAAAAAAAAAATAATACAATGTACGCAACTTATATTGTGCGCACCAGGGTTTGCAACACCGGTTAAGTATGACTTAACAAGAAAATTTCTCGAAAACTTTCAAGAAAACCTGCATTTTCCATCTCATTTCTTACAAGCCTCACTTGGGCTGTTTAATCCAAAATCTGATACCTGTTAGCAGTCAGCGCCTCGTGCAATAAATTAGCTTTCTCAGTTCTTTTTTTTTCTCAAACTCTTGACTTCTAAAGCGCTTCTTTGGGTCAGCAAACATCTGCGGAACTAAGAATCAAATAACACAGGTGTGATCAAAAATTGAACCCAAATCCCCCAGGGAAACCACCCCCAGGGAATCCTCCTTCGAACTGAAAAGTGAACTGTTGTCCACCACCACCACCGCCAAAAGGGTTGAAACCTCCACCTCCCATTCCCATACCCATGTCATCCACATCCTCACCTCGGTCATATCTTGTACGTTTATCTTCATCACCAAGTACCTTTACAAGGAAAAAGGAAGAGTTAGAATAGCAGGTGAGAATCGGAATTAAACAAAGATAAAACAGAAATATCACACTCAATATATAATAGCAACAGCTCCGAACCAAATTTTGGAAAAGACATGTGAAACAAGGTAATTGCCGAACCTAAAATATAATGAAGTTGGCTACAGCTTATTATCCCAGATACAATGAAAAACCAACAAAATTTGACACGGTTTACACTTCATCCAGGATATTGCAAGTGCTTGAATTTTGAAAATAACAAACTATCATATTCCTTCATATATAATCTATTCAAAAAGCTTAAAGACCATAATCCTTAATATCAGGTCGAGCTGTTTGACCAAACTATACAACCACCATAACCCGTATTCCTGAGGATATTTTATCCAGTCTTACCTTCGCCTTGCCCACCCGAATGTGAAGGACGTTTTTCTTTAGGACCTAGGAGGATCTTCTTTCATTTTTCTGCATGGTTTCGAGAGCATTCCGCCAGTTTTTGGCGACTTTCACTTTCAACCCGATTCACCGCCTGCGTGCCCTTTACGCCCAGTCATTCCGAAGAACACTTGCCCCCCCCCGTCTTACCGCGGCTGCTGGCACGGAGTTAGCCGGGACGGAAAAACGTAGTCACGGCCTGTGCTATAATGCATCCCAAAAAGCCTTCCCCCCCACCTTCAAGTCAACAACCCCAAATTCCTCCCGGATTGATTTGTCCACTTCGACTTCTCTCTTTCCTGTCGACTTCTTCGATTTGTGAATCATTTTTTGATTGGCTTTTCCGAAGGGAAATGCCTTATTTGACTCGTTTTTTACAAAATGAGATCAGAAAGTATCGCCTCCCCGCCCAGCTCTATCAGCAGGCCCCTTCTTTTGCAATACTTAATAAGGTCTCTCATGGCCAAATTCGTCTCTTTGTTCTTTTAAAGCTTATCTAGTTTTTAATAGTAAAATTGGAAGCAACACATGGACAGATTTCTCAAACGGTTTGAACATTGAAAATACTAACACTACAAAAATGACGCTGGCCAGACTACAATATAAAAATTTTAGCATTCTATGTTGCAAAAAAAAGATGGAAGAGAATGTTATCAGGATTTGTTGGAATATTGGGTAAACACAAGCTTACTTTACTTCAGTATGATGTGCTAAAATACCAGATAATCAATTGGTAGATGATAAAGGATAGGGAATTCATTTTCAGTAGAGCTTTCACAAAGTTAATACACGAGACTACCATTAACCCTACTGTTATTTATATTACCTCATATGCCGCAGCAATTTCTCGAAACTTGGCCTCTGCTTCCTCTCTGTTACCAACATTCTTATCCGGATGCCACTGTAAAGCAAGTTTCTTGTAGGCACGTTTAATCTCTGCAACAGAAGCAGTTCTTGAAATCCCCAAGATTTTGTACCAGTCCTTGCGTTTGCTTAACTTCAGTGATTTTTCAGCCCTCATAAGTGCTTCTCTAATATTCATATCCTGAAAAATTGTAATCAGCAATCTCCAACTATACAAATTAGTTTTAAACAAGTATGGGGAAAAAGAATAAATTTAAATAAAGTACACAGATGACAGAAATAATCGGCAGATAAAAATGAGCTTAAGGTCTACATATTAACCATAGTACAGATACCCTAATTCCTAAATCAAACAGTAGGCAAAGTATTGTAAACACAAACATGAATCAAAAGAGTTTGGATCAATGGAATATGCAACTATACATGACACCGACAATTAGGAAAGAGGAAAAGAAGATTTTCTTTTAAAAAAATAGCAGTGAGAAAACAGTTCTATTATTTCCAGTAATGCTCATTGAAAATTTGAACAATATAACAAACCTGTGGAGATTTTTGAGCAGCTATTTTCAGATCTTCCACAGCTCCCTCCCAATCTTCTGTTATAAGTTTAGCCTCACCTCGCTGCATAGAGACAGCTAGGCCTGTTAGATAAACACAACCAAATTCAAGTACAAAATATTGTCGTGGCAGATGTAGAACTTGTGGAAGACAAGGTAGTCAAGACATGCTAGGCGATTCTGACATATTCGAACTTTACTATTTCACAATTAATACATCTACAAAACAGGCTGTCATCTTTGGCACCACCTGGTAATTGAAAATTAATCAGAGTCATATTTTATATCTTCGTGAATTTGTCTTTCTTAGATGCAAAACTGTTTCTCCAAAAAACGACAGGATCAGATTTGTAAGCAATGATAGAAGATGCCCACACTCAATCTTACCGGGAAAGGCAGAGGACCAACAAAAATTTAACCTCTAGACCTTACATCAGCCAAGTTTGTCAAACTTAAAGATGTTTATGGTGCTTAGACCATCAGGTCAGTAAAGGAGGCAATTGGAAAATCTCAATCTGATGGTGTTGATACATGAGATTCATGTCAACAAAAAATATACCGGCCAGTCTTCTCAAGCAACAATACTCTTAAGAAATGAAGGACTACAAACAGCTATATTCAGAAGGCAAAAGGGCCGATTAATATATAGCTTCTGCATCAGTGAATATCATTTATGTTACATGATATCGATGTCAAGAATGTTGAGTGGTAAAACAGACTCTTACTTCAACTTTACATGTATAGCTCAATTGACACCATTTCTGGCTCTTCAATGGCCAATCCTGATACAATTTGACTGCTTAATTTCTTCAAAATCAATCAGATAGTCAAAATTCTAATTAATCTATTTACACATTCCACACTAAAACTGATTGGCGCTAGAGTGTTGAATGTCACTCAAGAGGAAGGACTAATTGATTGATAAGTGAGAACCCATCAGCCAGCAGAAAGCTAATGACTGACATTTTCCCCAAATTTTATTAATACCAATTGATGAATAAACTACCTTTGGTCAATGTCATCTTCTTTTTCTCTCTCAAACATTATCAGGATAGAGAATAAATGGCTGTACTAACCGCGTATCTATAAATATAAATCTCAAGGACTTACATGGAACATCACAAAATTTGGAATGGTTTCGTTTTCTTTTCAAAAATTTTACATGCAGAAAGTTTTATTCATAAATTGAAAGTTAGATGGACAGGAGCCATGTCATGATTGTACTCAGAAATGACTTATTCTGTTTTTATAGGTGGTGCTGCAGGGGTTTTATGAAACTGAAGGAATACACAATATTGCTTCCAATGTACATTCTGCTTGCTTGATTTCTTTCTAATATGTTCAAGTGAAAAATAGAAGAAAACATATATCGATAAGGGAGTTTACCTATCGATTTTATGTCTTGACATAGTGACACTACATGACCAGAAAAAGAATGACCTATATATAGCAGTATGATTACAAGATGACCAAACCATAAACATACACATATCACACATACATTAGCAATATGGAAAAACAAACAATTTTCTTCTTTTTTCCCTCTCGCCGAGAGAAGAGAAGACGGAGGGGGGGGGGGTGTGGCCATTAGTACAATACAATATGCAGTTGCAAATAATCAAGTGCTTCCCTTCAAACTAAATATGCTTAACTGAAATGGCTCCCACATTTATCCTTTTCCAACGGGAATAGTGCAGAGGGGGCAACAACATAGGAGAAAAGTAAAAAGAAAGTTAAAGTTGTTTCAATAACTTATATTTGACAAAATAATATAACAATTAGCAGTAAAAGGAACAGAGTTTGACTAATTAAGAGGGGAAATGATTGCTTTAAAGGGACATATAAGAAGGTGCAGATAGAAAAGTGGTGCAGGAAAGCCTCCTTTAGCAGGTGCCATGTAAGCTAGAAAAAGGAAAATTTGCCATGTTTGATTGATCTATAGCAGTGTTACTGCACAACCACAACTGACTAAATTGAGCCTACGTTACTTCTAAGACACAAAGTACAACAGATTATAAAATAAAATCAATGGAAAAATGCAGGTGTTGTGATTGTGGATAATAAAGAATACCCTTGAAGGCATTACTATGGTGAGTATATGTAGGGTGTGCAATGATCAGGCTGACTTTCCAGATGAATTAGGGTAAGCTTTGTAGTTGATAATGGAATATGTAAGCTTGTGGTCAGTATGCTAAGGTCCCAAACTTGCAGAGCAGGGGTAGGAAATGGCATGCCAATGCCTGAAGTTCCCTCTCCACAAGTTCATTTCACAAACAAACAGTCCTTAAACAAGACTTGTTAATATTTAGAACTGGACTTCTTAACTTTTTATGAAATGCCTTCATAAGATTCACAGCATAACACGTAGATATCTATGCTTATTACTGCCTCAGCCTTGAAGCAGGTTGGCTTCATTTTCCTGACCAAATGACATTGGGGTAGCTCATGGCACTGCTCTAGCTCATGTCACCAGTATGAGGTCAGGATCTAGATCTCGAAGTTTCCAGGTCACCCAATCTAGATAAATCGAGTTAAGACTTGAGATGCATTTAGTTTATAATGACTAATTATAGCATTTCAATAAGATTTGGAAGTTTGAAAAGCCGTAGCAAACCTGGGCCAATGCTTCAACAAGCTCTTCATCAATCTCAAGTGCTTCTGTGCAACTGTTGATAGCATCCTTACCTCTGCCAAGTTTAACCAAGACCTTACATAAACCAAGGTGAAGATGTACATTATGAGCACTATGACTCGGGTCCATTGCAAGGGCAGCCTTGAAGTCCTCAACAGCCAATCGTAGCTTACCCTTTGCAGCATTGTCTTCTGCCTGAAATAGTCCCATCAATTTACATTTTATGAATATACAATACAATTAAATAGTAATTTGCAGATTCATATCTAAGCTCCAGAATAATATCCTTACACTCTTGGTCTTCTTTAGAAGATTTTTTAACCCAAAATATGCTTTCTTCAGTTCACTATGTTCAGGATCTAGACGGAGTCCCTTCTGAAAGTGCCTGAAAAATTTTACAAAAAAAGATAATAGTACTTCCTGCATCTTAAGCTTTCTTCTGACCAATAGCACAATCTGTCATATTCTTTTGTTTGCTTATTCTTAAGATATCAAAAATAAGAAATTAGGTGTCATATGCAACATAATGTTAAAGACATGCAGGGATTAGACCTTGCAATTGTTTGGAAGTGCTAGCCTATAAAGTTAAGCTAATAACTGCAGCTTAAAGAAAATGAAAACATCATTGCAGCAACATGCAAAAAAAATGCACATCTAACAGATAAAATCTGAAAATTCTTTTAACATATATCTGTAGGGGAAATTTCATAAATCAAACCTTGAAGCAACATCATCGTCTGAGAGATAATAATAAGCACGGCCACGAAGCAGTAGTGCCTCCAAATTATCTTCCTCTTGTTTAAGTATGTATCCTGTCTCTGAAATAACATTGGAGTAGTCTTTCAGTGCCAACAGCAATTTTACCTTAAGAATTTTTGCCTGCAAAGAACAAGCTTCACTGGAGTAAGACTGCATCTTATCAATACAATCCAAATCTAATTCAACAAGCAGAGCCAAACATCATTAGTCCATAAAAGGTACCTTTAAACATCCTGGAGAAAAGACAAGAACAATTTTGTCGATGTAATCCAAAGCTTTTGAGAAATCACCAGAGTCAAAATGATTATTTGCGGAGTCCAGTGCGCTTTGAGCCTGCAATAACTGGGAGAGCTCCTTCTCCACTGAAGATACCCCAGGTTTTAGCTCTAGAAATTTTTTATAGTCTTTCTCAGATTCCTCAAATCTACATTAGATAAAAATTATGTGAGATAGCATTTATTCTGAGACCACAGTTTTTGGAGAAGTGAAACATGCCCTAAAGACAGTTCTGTCAGATTAACTCTTCCTAACTAAACAATATCTTTCTTTAGAACATTGTCCTCCATATTTATCATTTATTATACATTTACTTTAGTACCAGACAATAGAGTATCAATTGCACATGGTCAGTTATATAATCATGACGAATGAGTCAATGATCAATTTATGGGGGAACATAATCTTTATACTGTGTAGAGCACAAGACATGAAGCATGCCACATCACAAAATTTGCATCAGCAATGTTTTCTATGTACTAGCATTAGCTCAATGTTCTCCATATTTTAGTATCTTGACTTAAAAAGAAACACCTTCAAGTTGACTTTAGCCCTTTTCAAACAAAAATGCTATACTCTACAACTCTTGCATTAATGGGAACATGCATGGGTTTTGAATGAAGTTAAAACTGATAGTTTAATTTTTCTGTACAGCTACATGTATCAGCGCTTTGAGTTATCAAATCTATGGGTTGAGACTTGAGAATTATACACCCCTATGTTAGGATCCTAGGCAAAACTACATCATGTTGTATATGCCTTAACTGTTATCTGATTGATCGTACTGAATTGACAAGTTCACTCAATTCATATTTAATGACCTCAAGCCTCTGATGTAGAAAGACAGAGGAAATAAAAAAGACTGAATGAAGTCCCCTCCCTTCCCTCTCTCATTTTCATGAATGCCTAGATTGCAATAAAACGTCAAACATTTCATAATGAAATTCAAATAAACAAAATTGTTGGAAAAAATTATATGTATAGCAGAAAAGCACCTGCATAGATGACGAAGAACAGATGCTCGCTGTGAATAAGATTTTGAAAGATTTGGATTTGCTTCTATTGCAGCATTGAGAAGTCCAAGTGCATCATCATACTGTTTCACCTTTATCATGTCAGAGGCTCTTTTCAATGAACTAGCAGCATCACCATGTTGGCTTTCTGCATATCAGACAAACCAAATTAATACAAAAATGGACACTGATATACTCATCACAAAGCTATATAAAAAACAACTGCATAGACAATCAGCATTTCTTAGTAAACAAAAAAAATCCATTGACATTAGTCTGCATGAGAAGGTATATACACTGAACTCTTTTTTGGTAAACTGGATTTATTAAACCAATCTAGAGTAATTAACCAAACCTTTTTTTTTTAGAATAAATATACACACTGAACCTCGATGGCATATATACCGAACTTCAAAAAGGAAAGAACAGTATAGAAGGCACAGAAGCTGGCACTCTATATTATCTCATATAATCTAATTAGAAAAGTTATGAAAACCTAAAACTTTTCTCAAATGCATACATGATACAGAATGGTGGATTGACGTTTCCAATGTACCAAGAACTGAAAAGCCACCGGTTTTTTTTTCAAGAAGATAAGATAGAAAACTCTATCATATCGGGAATATCCAAGTACAGTATTCAGCTCCCCATCCCTGGGTCCAAAATCCAGCAAGAAAAGAAACGCTACACCAGAAAGCCACCTTTTAACCTCCCCACATCAGCACACCATCCCCCTTCCCGATTAAAAGAAACGAATTGCATAGACAAGGTTAAACTACGCCTTAATTCCCAATATCAAAGGGTTTAAATCAATTCCAACACCTCAACCCAGTGAATCATCCCATATAATAAATAAGAACAAATGTAGTTGCATGCAAGTATCCAAAACTGATAGTAAAGAACTGACAGGATCGTCTTGAATTTAAAAAAAACAAAGAATCAGGAATTCGCAGTTTAAAGATTTCATCTTTTTTACTTCTTTTTCATATATAAATAAACCTAAAAAATCGTTTCCTGAAGAGTACCACGCTAGTTACAACAATTAACACAAAGAACAACGACATCAATCCCGACTCAGTTCACGAAAAACAAAATCCTAATCGATTCAACGGAAGCGGCGGAAAGGGCGTACCTTGGCCGGTGACGAGCGGGGATTGGGAGGAAGACAGCAAGTGGAAGAGGAGAAGAGGCACGACGACCAGTCCCCCGGAGCCGGAGAACATCGCCGCCATCTTTTCCTTCCCGAATCCAAAGCGAAGACAAGAAGAAAGCCCCAAATCCAGATCCCCGATCGATTCAGAAGACCGCACCGTAGCCTTTGTCCGGGGATTCTAGTTTGGGGCTTTCTATTTTTCTTTTTTTTGTTCCCCTTTGTTTCAGGTTCTTGATCGAATCGGGAATCGGACAGGGGAAGTATTTGAACGCCATGTCATAAACTTCGTATACTGAAGAGACACGTCGCACAAACCAATGATTATGCGCCACGTTGTTTTAGCTTGGACGAGCTTACTTTGCATACGGTCAAAATCCAATTACCATACACAGAATCCAAAGTCCAATCACCATGGATACAACCGAAAGACCGGTTTCTGTCAAAATCCAATTGCTATCAGAACTCGAGGGATGCTGTTTGTAAGAATTACTTTTCGGACAATCTACGGTCCATGCATGCAAAGATGAGCCAGGGCGGTCAATTATTTTTAGGTTTTTCTATATAAATACTCTTCCAAAAATTCAAATTTAAGTAAATACTTTTTTAAAATTTATATTTTTTTATTTATTTCTGTATTCTCATAAAATATTGTTTTACATAAATATTGCTAATATAATGGTTCTTCTAATACCATTAACAAAAACCATATTTATTATAATTAAAAATAAAATAAAATTTTGAAATTATTTTTTTCCATCACTATTGTCTTATATATATATATTTTTTGCATATCTACTCATTAAAAGTATTTTAGTTATCTTAATTTGAAACCGTTAATTTTTTAACGTCGTTAGATGGCATGGGTATATATTGGATAAAAAAAAGTAGAATAGCAAAACACATATTTTATGGGGGTATACATGCAAATATCAGTTTGGAAAGGTATTCATGCAAAATTTCATATTTAGGAAGGTATTCATGCAAAAAAAAATCGGTTATTTTTTCTAAAAATTTAGCTACGGTAGTCCTTTATATTATTTTATAAAAAATAAAAAATATTTTGACCACCCAATAATAGATATTGATGGTATCCACCTCCCAACTTTTTTCATTATTTATCTCTTCTGCTCGCTTTCTCCAGCTCCTCCATCGTTCCGGTTACAGCGCCGCTCTTCACCTTTTACGAGCTCATCTTGGATATTCTCATAGAAATCAGGCCTATTAGGTCTTCCGAGCATCTAACAACTTAGCCTTGGGCCTATTAATTTCTGTAAAAAGAGAAAAACCTCTCATAGGATCCAGACCAAGGAATGCTCGTTGATATCGGCCAGGCTCAAAAGAATTTTTCCATCCATTCATCCAGCAGGAAGCTATCGAATCCCGGTGCCACATTGCTATAATCCTCCGCCTCCTCACCGGGCACAACCTGAAAGAGCCATCTCAAGATGGCCGGTGCCGGGCCACTAAGGTTGGACAAGATATCAGGCCATGGGCTATTTTATTTGGGTCCTAGCCCACTTTCACTGGATCAAGAAATGAAAGCCACAATTTCACGCATGGGAAAAGATAACCCAAAGGCCCACAGCACAACCACAAGAAGATCAAGAATTAGAGATAAAATTTAAGATAAGAAATCATTTAAAGTTCCAAAAACAAAAGTCTGCATTTAAAGTTTTTTTTTGATGAGAAGTCCGCATTCAAACTAGGACTAAAATATGAAAAATTTAAACCTTCCAAGCAAGTTCAATAGTCCAAAATCCAGATGATCAAGGAGAACATATCTTCGCCGACGGTCTTCACCGCCAACGACAGCATCAGAACCACCTCCCACCCATGAAAGCCCATGCATCCACCGGCAGCAGGTCGGAATCATTTCCACCGAGCAGCATGAAGTCCGCGGGCAGCCCCATTCCCAACGCATCTCCCCAAGGATTCACCACCGGCGGCCCCGGCGGCGCCTGCAGCCCCGGCGGCGCCGGCAGCCCCTGCATGTTTCTCTGCTCTCCAGTCTCCCCGAACCGCATCGGCAAGCCGCCAACTCCCTGCATATCCGTCGGTTGCCCACGATGCATCCCGTTCACGCTTCCCATTCCTTCAGCAAAGTTGGCAAACGGTGGAGCCATCAGCGGATGCGGTGGAACCGGCGTAGGGAGTGGCAGAATTGCATTGGAACCGTCATTCGCTCCCACATTCGGCATCGTCGGCACGGCAGGAAAACTGCACGACAAGAGCAAGCTTCGTCAGTCCATTGCGAACCAGAGCTGCCAAGCAGCTCGGATCAACGAGCATCGAATCAGAGAATAGACTGCATACGGTGGAATCAAATTATTGTACTCTCGGTGAGCCACGTTGCAGCCTTCCTGGTGAGCGAGAAGACTGCGCTTCCTGTATATGTCAAAAGAAACCACAGCATTCGAGTTGGAGCAAGCTTCAGGTAGTTACGAATGGAGGGAGTAGGAATCGGCAGGGCAATGCTTACCGGCTGAATTCTTGGCCGCATTTCTCGCACCTGAACTTGCCGGAGCTGCATCTGCTGAAGTGCGCCTTCATGTCGGACTCCGTGGCGTACATCTTGCTGCATTTCTCACACCTCCACTTCCTCTCGCAGTGCTTGCGGATGTAGTGTTTCTTGATGCCGGTGATGTCGCCGAGGGCACGGCTTGGGTCATGGTGTACGCAGCTCGGCTCAGGGCAGACGTAGACACGCTTCCCATTCGTGGAGCTGCCGCTCTTCTTAAGGTTCCCCTCCAGGTTGTGCGCTCGCCGGTGAAGCTGAAGGTTCTGATCTCTTTGGAACCCTCGGCTGCACACTTCACAAACATAAGTGCTTGTCGCTAGTAGCTTCTCTGGAGACAAGGATATAACCTCTGCCCTCGGATCTATTGGCCATTAGCAGCATTGTTGTTCAGGTGGATTAAATAAGATTAAAAAGCAAAGAAAAGAAATAGTGAGTAATGATCGAGAATGGAAATAATGATGCAAGGAATATGAAAACGGAGAGAGGATTCACCTGGCTGGCCCGGTCCATTTCTCTTTCTCTTAGGCCTGGCCGTTTGCTGCTGGGGAGTCAGGTCGCGGCTTGTTTCCCCAGGGAGACCTTGGGCGGAGAATGGAGTGGCAAGAGCGTACGCAGACATTGTGCTCTGAAGCCATAAAATGGTTACAAAGTAATCCTCATGCACAGAAGCAAGCAAATGAGCAACCAACAGCAAATGGATATTTTTGAATTCTTCAACCAAACCAAACTGAGAGTGTAAATGATCTAGAAATCAACAAGAACTCCTTTTCACGATACCAGAATCTCAAAGCCAACCTTCTTTCAGAAAAATAAAAAAATAAAAAAGCTGAAAGTGAAGTCCATATTGAACTACTACTTTCCCATGGATCTCTTCTACTTGGGCCTCTATCTCACTCCCTAGCGTGCGTGCATGTATGTGCTGCTGTCATATGATTATGACATCCGACGTAAGTAATCTTCT
Source organism: Phoenix dactylifera (assembly GCF_009389715.1). NCBI lineage: Eukaryota > Viridiplantae > Streptophyta > Magnoliopsida > Arecales > Arecaceae > Phoenix > Phoenix dactylifera. The sequence goes on along the minus strand of NC_052394.1, from coordinate 3,043,261 downwards.
TGGAAGGCTTGGGGCTGCTTGACGGCAGCCTTAAGCACATCAACCTCATGTGGTTACCCCAAACATCTTATGTTCCCTGACCATGATTGTGTTCAAGGTTGAAGATCATTATTAGAACATTGAACCCAAAACCAAGCCATCATGTAGAGCGTCAAAAGCAGAATTTTGAATAAATCACATTTTGCATCAAAATTATTAGGCCTGATGATATACATTGTTGATCTTTTCCCTATTAAGTTTTACGATTTAGATGGTCGGTTAACATGGTATCAATGGTTAGATTCGCAAGAGGTCATGAGCTCAAATCTCTCCAATTCAACTGTTTATCTAATTATTCTTGTTTATCTATTGTCAAGCTTAAGCTTTAAGATTTTCCATCATTTTCTCTAAACTCTTGGTGATGGCATCCGAGGGTTATGAAATTACTCAGAAAACATGTACTCCATGTATAATGGTCTCATATTTTACTTTTGAGGTTGATAATGATCTCATAATGAAATATATACACATTTAGAAGAATAAAGATAAAGATGAAAATAATGCATATATGGTTTTATGTGATTCACACTCATGCATATATCTACCATCCAAACATCGTGAATATATCCACTATCCAAATCCTAAGATTTTCTGCTGTACAGAAGATAAAGTTAGAGCCTTGAAATGTTTTTTTTTTAAAAAAAATCAAGATATGCATTGCATCTATGAAGAATAATTGCCTGGTGAAGATATTTAAAACTTATATCTTTCTTCACTTTCTTTTTTTTTCACCTTTAAATATTTTTTTTTTGTTTTGGTGCGATTAACCTCATCTCTATGTCTCAGTCTAGAGGTACTTTCTCTAGTACCTTCATGCTTATGAGTAAGGCCCCACTATCCTTTTAAAAAAAATAAAAAAAGCATTATTGAAACACTAGGTGATCGATATCACAAGAGAAGAAAAAAAAAACTGAACCTTATACAACCTTAATCAACCTTTGCTTAATAGCAAATACCAAAAGAATATGATTTGATGTAATTGATAGGAAATGGAGCATAACAAAAAGAACTTTTTTTTACGTTTGCAAATTAACCTTTTTTTCATGAAATATAACACTCGACAGAATAAAGAATAAGTCCTATTAGAATTGAAACAGGACTTGTGGAAGCTCTACATGGTGGCATCCCTACTATATTCCTTAAGGGGGATGGTGAATTTATGAGGGAGCATGGAGCAAGATAGGAGAATGAATAAAATAAGAAGTTGCTAACAAATATGGAGTATAATTTGGAAGACTCTCTTTTCTACAACATGAAATGAACATAAAAAGAAATGATTAAAATATTTCACAGTCAGATTGGGATGGAGAAGGCATGTTAAAAGAGAAGGAAAATGAAACTAAACTTAGTTTGAAAACCTGATGTAATAGTAGACATATTTAAAATGTAGTTACAAGTTATATACTTTTATTAAAGAAAAACAAAGACTATGGTAGATAAGTTCTAGGTATTAAAAATAAACATGAAAATACCAGAATACCCACTTGTAATTAGCGTAAGTAAAGTCACATTTGAATGTAGTACAAAAATCATGATATCTTGAGATTTTTATATTTTTTTAAAATTAAAGTTATCACTTTGATAGCTTGGTATATGTAGTACATGAATTTCACAAAAATTTTCAAAATACTATAATTAGAAAATTTATACTTGAGTAATTTACGAGATCAATTTTGTGCACATAAAGATTGCTTCTGCCACATGATGCAAAGGAAGTGGTGTAATTCATATGAATTGGTATCACACATGGGATGACTTAAATATGGAGATGCCAAAGCCAGCATTAGTGTATCTAAAGAACATTACATGTGATCAACAACCTAAAATATTTTTCTCTCTACTTTTTTTTGGGTACATTTTTCTTTCTACTTTGGGTATAAATTTTGAAACTCATGATTTTTGACTCTTTATCAATTTACAATGTTCTATTTTTGAAATTTCTCATTTTAACAACCAAGAGACCTACTAAAAAAATATGAACTTACAAAAAGTAAAACTTTTAAAAATTAGAATAAGGTCATGATTTTCAATTTAAGATACCCAAATGTAGCACCTCTGGCTACTTACTAATACAATTTCACATGGCACTAGACAATTTTAAATTGTTTACTCTTTTACCAAATTAGTGATGCCTCATCCTTAGCTGAGATGGATGGACCCTACTACCAACTAAAGAAGATGAATAAGTCATCCATACAATTTAAAGTTAGTAGCAAGACTACATGAGATCGAAGTAGTTACATTAGCATGCCCTCTAGGCTTGCTGAGATTTTTTCCCCTAAAAAATTGACAACAACTCTTAATATGTCCACATTTGGAAAATGCAAAATTTGCAAGCTTCCCATTTCTATAGGAATTAACTAAACTAATAAAACTTAATTATGTTATCAGAGATCCATATGTCTTTCTTAAGAACAACATGCAAATACCTAGTCAATGACTAAGATACTCTGTAGATAAGGAAAGATACTTGATAAATGTAATGAAATAGGTATACTATCATATGTTCCTTTTAGCTAAGACATGTATACAATACTTGTGCATGATTGAATCATATATATATAGATTGCAAGTCCATAGTTAAGAAAAAAAGATAAATAGCTATATCTTCTTCTTTATCAGAACAAGTAATCTGATTAATAATTCTATTGATTTTGAACACAAAAAATAAACATTAAAGGATAAAATAAACAAAAGAGAGCAAAATATTAAATAAAAGTAGAAGAATATGCAAATACAATCTCCATATCCATCTTTCCTAGATGGGTATGAAACAAAAGGATGCAGAATATTAATTTAAAATATAACCTTTTTCTAAAATACATCAATGTTAACCCTAGAGAAGATAAAATATGATACTTGAAAAAATATGACGAGTAGTATAAATCAATTAACTTAAGAAAATGAATATGCACAAGCAAAAGGAGACTTACTAGATATACATCTTCATTTTTTCTTTATTTGGAACATTATGTAATCATATTAGAATTAGAATGAGAGCAAGCAATCTCAAAATGAGAAGACGGCAAAGAGTGGGTTTACTTATTTGACAAAAGGTAAAACAACCAAAAGGCATATTTGCCCTTTTAATCATGACTAGTAGAAGGTTTGGGTGTGCTTACATGGAATGATCTTAGGTGGATAGATCACAATTTTTTCCATCATATATAAGACATAGCTAATGTGATAAGATATGAAAGGTGGTAAATTTTTTGCATATGAAATCTATCAAGTGAAATCATAGAAATACACCATCATAATAAAAAAAGAGAAAAATCCTAGTGACAAGTTTTCGATTCTACAAATCAAAAATAAAAGGCATAAATTTTTCAATCATCAACAATTTGTGTAACAAATTTATGCAATCACCCCCCCCCCCCCAAAAAAAAAAAAAAAAACCCTAGCGATAAGCTTTCAATTTTGCAAATCAAAGTTGAAAAAACGATAAATCTTTGCGACCATTAATGCAATTTGTGTAACAAATTTGTGCAATCAGATCTATTTCATACCGAATCTTTTCTTTTGGAAAAATTTACCGGTGAGATCATTCATTTCTGGCATGATCGGTCATATTATCTATGGATCTCAACCATATGTTCAATACAATATCTCAATCATCGAGTTTTCATGAAACAAGTAAGGAAATAAAAGATAATTTGATCAAGAATCAATATGAGAAGAATATTACCAAATTTTCTAGCTTTTCACTTTCTTTCAAGTTAGGGCTTCCTTTTCGAATCTCGTTGTGCTATTTTATACATATTTGCACATTTTCAATAAAATATCACAATCATTGAGTTTTCATAGAACAAGAAATTAAAAAAAAAGATTTGATCAAGAATCAATATGAGAAGAATATTACCAAACTCTCTCGTTTTTTTCTTCCTTCCAGGCTAAGGCTTCCTTATCGAGTTTCGCTGTGCTATGCTATAGCTGTATACATTTGCATATTTGGGGAAAAACAAGATATTTATACGGAGGCGCGGTGGATGGGTGGGATGCTATTTATGGAAATGAAGGATGCCCTAAATCTAATTAGTTGCATGTAATTAATTGCATATTTTGTATGCTGAATCCACATCATGTGTCACCAAATAAGTGGATGGCCTAGTCTTATACAATATAACAATTGGTACTTCCTTTTTAGAAAGGAGGCATCCTTTCTAAACATGTTTTAATATTTGGTAAATAATGGATCTGCTCTCTAGACAAGGATTTCTTGTTCAAGTTTATATATATCCTAAATTCAGATAAAAACTTTAAACAATCTAAACTATTTATGCTATGAAAATCAATTAGAGTTAGAAAGTCACCTTCCTAACACAACTTGTATTACTATGAATTTGACTCTATAATGGACACTCGTTCATCTTGGTAACATATCCTAATTTAATTGGAGGTATTGCAATTGCACTAGATACCATATTCAATAAAAATAAAAGTTTAGAGAATATATCTTAAGAGTAACTGGTCTTGTCAATGTGGCCTCAAAATTACATCCCTCTTTTATTGAGAGTTTGGAAACCTGTAAATGTTTCCCCAAGTGTTTAATATGTATAATTGTCCAATCATTTTCATGAAATGGTTGGTCAAGCACCAACCATTATCTTGAAAAAGAAAAAGAGGAAAAAAAATGACAACCATCAGGCTTAATTAACTAGCCAAAAAATCACAAATTTGGAAGATATTTATTATGAAAAAAGAAAAGAACTCACTAAATACAGACAAACAAATGATTTTATATGTTTGAAGGTCATATATGGTCATCCATGCATCATGCAAAAATCTATTCTTGCACCAAACTCAATGTAGTGTATAATATGCAGTCTCATGTATTGCATAAGGCTCATACAATCACAAGCCACTATTTCATGTACATATGAAGAATGGCTTCCTAGTTCAAGTGTGAATTAAAGAGAAATCAAACTCTTCATATTTGGATTCACTAAGTATTTTCATTAAATTTGCACCCTTGATAAAGTGGGTGAACTATCTAAATAAGGATTTTTTATGTTGTAGGATGCAAAGATGATGGATGTTCTATAAGCTAGACCTCTCTAATTAAGAGTGAGCTAAAGAGGATCCAAAGTCCTCATATTTGGGTTCACTAAGTATTCATTGTCTTCACTTTTGATAAAAAGTGAATGAACTGGCGGACAAGAAATCTATATGCTAGGTTATTTGTGCTAAGTAAAGGCAAAACTTTGTCCTTTATTTGATCATCATTTTACATATTGTTATTATAATGTAGCAGTTTATGTTTTATCAATCCCTTTTAGCCCAACATGCACACATTATGCCCATAATTAGTTTTTGCATATAATTATATTTGTTTTGGACACAATTATATGCAACTATATATATGGCTAAAGATTGGACACAAAATGATTATTGTATCAAAAGCTCAAAATCAAATTTTCAATCAACAGGGTTTAAACACAAAACTAGTGTTGGGCAACGGGCCGTGCCGGGCCGGCCCGGCCCAGGCCCACCGGGCCAAAGGACTAAACGGGTCGTGCCTGGCACGGCCCGTCCAGCACGGAACGCCAGCCCGGCCCGGCCCCAGGCCCGCAACGGCTCCAGACGGGTCGTGCCGGCACGGCCCGTCTGGAGAGGGGGGAGGAAAATAGCCGTTTCCAACGGCTATTTTCGGGAAAAAGTTCATTTTACCCCTTCCAACAGTCCAATAACGGCTGAATTGAGGGGTATTTTGGGAAAAAAAATTTTTGGGCTTCTATAAATAGCCCATTCCTCCCTCATTCTCACCACACCAAACCTCTCATTCTCTCCTTCTCTACTGCTATTATTTCTCTCTTCTAAAGTGCTCTTCTAGCAATTTAATTTTTAGTTTGTTCAAGTGCTACACAAGAGGAGGTTCCTGTTGAGAAGAGAAGGTCGCTTCTGTTGAGAGCACAAGAGGAAGCTCGGAATCTCGGCTCTGCCTCTGCCCTCCGACCCTCTACTCAATTCCTCCTTGCGGTTAGTTTTTATTTTTTGAATTAATCATAGATATGTCATCTTTTGAGGAAAGTCAGTTTGGCATTCCTGTTTCTGAGGGAGAAGAAACTAATTCCCAACCCCATGTTCCTAGTTCCTCTAGAACTGGTGAACCGAGTGAAGATCAAACCTCTTCTCGTAAGAGGACTAGTGCTGTATGGAATGAATTTGATAGAGTTATGGTTGATAGAGTCTGGAAAGCTAGATGTAAAAAATGTGCCAAACTTTATAGTTGTAGTAGTAGTGGGGGAACAGGGCATTTAAAAAGACATCAAGAGAGTCATAGGATGCATGATTCTCATGCTCAAACTCAAAGTACCCTTAATATACAAGGGGGATTACTTGTAGGTAATTTTGCATATAATCATGAAAATCAAAGAAAAGCACTTGTAAAATGGATAGTTAAGGATGAATTACCTTTTAGTTTATGTGAATCTTTTAATTTTGAAGAATATGTTCAATTAAACCTACAACCTGCTTACAAAAGAACTAGTAGGCGTACATTTAGAAGAGTAGCTATGACCAACTTTTTAGCAATGAAACAAAATTTAATTGAAACACTTTCTATTTTAAATGTAAAAATTTCATTAACTTCTGATATTTGGTCAGCATCTGTAGGTAGTAAATGTTTTATTGCCATTACTGCTCATTATATTGATAATGATTGGCAATTAAATAAACGTATTCTTGCTTTTCGTGCTTTTGATTTTCCACATTCTGGGCAACAAATTTCAAATATTATTTATCAAACTACATGTTCATATAATATTAATGATAAAATTATGTCTATTACTTTTGACAATGCATCTAATAATAATTCTGCTGTTGCATTATTAAAAGACTCATTGCATCCCATATTAGATGAAAATTTACTGCATATTAGATGTGCATGTCATATCTTAAATCTTTCTGTTCAAGCTGGCATGGGCATGATTCAAGATGTGATTTCAAAAATTAGAAATGCAGTTTCTTTTATTCATGCTTCAAGATCAAGACTTCAAGAATTTAAGGAATTATGCATAAATCATGGTAAACGTTTTAAAAAATTTAAACTTGATGTAATTACTCGTTGGAACTCCACATATAGCATGATACATGATGCATACCCATATAAAAACTTATTAAGTGCATATATTAATGATCGTGGATTAGGCTTTACATTGTCTGAAACTGATTGGAATAAAGGAAAAATTTTGGAAGATTTTTTGCTTAGTTTTTATAATGCTACCAATGTTCTTTCTGATATTTATTACCCTACTTCATGTTCATTTTTACAACAAGCATATATAATTAGTCAAAAATTTGCAGAACATAGATATGATGATGTTTTAATGCCTATTATTGACCTAATGGAATCTAAATGAAATGAGTATTGGGACAAGATATGTCCTATGCATAACTTAGCTACTGTATTTGATCCTAGAGTTAAATTAAATGGCGTGCTAATTTTACTTGATGCATATTCTGAAAATATGAATCAAGATTCTGAATCTGCTAAAGATGAGGTAAAACAACTTCTTTATGATATTTATGCTATATATGATGAAAAAATTCGTGGATCTAGAACACAAATACAAACCTCTATTTCTTCTTCTAGTAGTTCTCGTTCGTCATCTATTTTTTCATTCATTGCACAGAGAAGACACACACATGCTTCAAGTTCCTCTTCATCTTCTTCATCTTTAAGTAGTGAACTAGAATTTTATTTACGAAATGATCTTCAATCTGCATATGATGAAAATCAAATAGAGAATCTAGATGTATTATCTTGGTGGAAGAGTATTAGAAATCAATATCCTGTTATGTCTGCAATTGCACGCGATATTTTAACTGTGCCGATGTCCACGGTAGCATCGGAATCCGCTTTTAGTGCAGGTCGGCGTGTTCTTGACGAAAAGAGAAGTAGGATGACAGGCGAAACGGTGGAGATGCTTCTCTGCTTCAAGGATTGGTTGGATGCTGAGGCAAGACTTCAAGATAAAGGTGGACATAATACAACATCCTCTGATGATGATGATACAAACACTACTGAAGACTGAAGACTGAAGACTGAAGAGTGAATAATGATTCACTGAATCACTGATGATTAGTAAGATTTCTTAATTTTTTATAATTGTACATTTTTATTGTATTCTGGAGGTCAGACCAAGGTCCAAACCTCGGCCCTTTCTTAGTTTCTTATTGTATTCTAGAGGTCAGACCAAGGTCCAAACCTCCCTTCATGTACCATTTTGATTTAAATTAATAAACTGGTAGGGGTCTATGCCAAACCCCCCACCATTAAGGTGGCTTTATATTCATAAATTCTTAGTTTTCAATATTTATTAATTTTTTTAGAAAATTTATGAAGCATTAATTTTTATCGGGCCGAGCCGGGCCCAGGCCCGGACCGTGCCAGGCCCGCGGGCCAGCCCGGCCCAGGCCCTTATGGGCCGTGCCGGGCTGGCCCGCGGGCCGTGCCGTGCTTGGCCTGCGGGCCTAGAGCGGGCCGTGCCGGCCCAGGCCCGAAGCGGGCCGTGCCGGGCTTGGCCCGCGGGCCAGTACCTTGTGACCCAGCACGGCCCTCTCAAATGGGCCGTGCCAGGCACGGCCCGGCACTGTAGCAAGCGGGCCGTGCCGGGCCGTGGGCGGCCCGGCCCAGTGCCCAACTCTACACAAAACAGTAGTCAATCTAAAGGTGAAATCTCAATCACCCTCTTTAACAAGTATTAAATAAAAAACTATTGTCAATCTTAGGGGGAGGCATCAATTGCCCTCTTTATCGATCTAGATTTGTTGGAATGGGACATCCCTATTGGAAGTAGTCCCTAGCTTGAAGGCAAGACAGTCTACTATGATTTTGATCGAATAAACTTAAGGTCTAATTTGTATATTGGTTAGATTTATCCTTGGTAGGGAGCACACTAGTTTATTGTACCAGTTTCTAATGGAGGTAAGGATTGTTCAAAGATTCCACCTATGATGTTTTGTCCAATCATCAAAACTATGTTAGACATAGGAGTCCTAGATTCAAGAAATGATTTGATCAGATATTTTTGTATCACACAAATATTATTTATTTTAATAAACAAAATATTTTTTAAAATCTGATTCTGTGCATGCATTGGTTTTTAGTTGCATCTAATATATGATCCAAGGTTTTGATGGGCATGAAATCGATTGACTATAGGTTTGATAGTACCGATATTTTTCTAATAGTCAGTTCAATAAAAAAAGGGATAAATAGACTGGATTGTATCAACAATTGCTATGCATGAAGAGAGATTCTTCTATCTACTGGGGATTAGATTGACTATGCATTTTATGTGCAAGCAGATTTATGTTATGGTTGTGGCACATCTATTAAGTAAGATGAAATGTATACTAGATTAAAAGTCCAAATTGATCTCAAGGCTCCATACTTGTCTGTCATTCTGAGCCTTTCCATAAATCTCTTCATTCCTCACCAAACTTAGGTTCAAGAGCAGATGGACTAGACCTTGGTATAGGATTGATTCATTTGGGCTGGTTAGACCTAATTAAATTGGTCGGATAAACCAAAACTCGAACCTTGACTAGAGTTCCACTAGAGTTTCCTGTGTTGCTAGCTCCTAAAACTGGGAACCTACAGTGCCAGACCACAAGGTGCAGAGTTTCCTAGGTGGCCGCTAGATGTTAGGAATTAAGCCGACGAAGTTGCCAACATCTAGGGTTTCCTAGGTTAGCATGCAAGGCCAAGGGTTTCACCCTAGGTTAACTCCTCTCCTCATCATAAGTAGGAGGGAAGGCACAAGGTTTCAAAATGCTATATGTTTTTCAGAAATCTCATATAGAAATCTCAAGAAGGAGATAGTTAATAAGCTGCCCACAAGAGGAGAGAGAAAGAAAAGAAAGGTTGTAGGAAGAAAGAAACAAGAAGAAAACTATCCACTAATTCTTGGAGGGTCTACTACTCCGTTCTTATGCTTAATGGAGCCTCCAACTATTTTTTCTTATTGTTGCTGGAAATTGGACCCGGGGGCCACCGCGAAGCCGGGGAAGGAGGAGCTCCGCTGCTGCAGGGGGCGGACGGCGGTGCGCCGGCTGGCTGCGTCCTCCGCCGGGGGGCGTGGGAGCGTCCGAAGAGGGGTGGTGCGTCCAGTCCTGTCCTGTCCTGCAAAAAAGCCGGTGGCCGGGCTCCCCGGCGCCGGCCCTCCGATGCCTAAGTCAGAGGGGGCAAGTATGTGGAGAGAGCAGGGGAGAGAGTATGTAGAGAAGACAGAATCTTGTGTTCAATTGTGTCTGTGCTGTTTTCTTCCTTTTTCCCCCGGTCTAGGAGGGTTCTCTCCAGCTCCGGGTTTTTTCTCTTGCTTTTGGTTCCCCTTTCCTCTTCCCCCCAGGTTCCCTTTTATAGGAGAATTCGGTTACCTGGGTGGTGACATGAGGTTTGTCCTGTTATGTGATAATTGGGCACGATTTGGCCCATTAATGGCGTGGTGGAAAATAAGGCCGAATCAGACCGGAACCAGGGAGTTGTCACGGTCGATCGGACCTGTTGGAGTGGTTGAACCGCCGGCCGTAGCGGGCCTGGGGTCTGTGGATGGTAAGTGCATTTATTACCGAATGAACCGGCGGTCAGGTAGAGCCATGCGCTCTGATGGTTCAGTGATCCGGAGATCGTCTTGGGCCGTGTTCATTAAATGACTGAGTGCATCGGAGACTTGAGAGAGTCTCGTGCATTAATGGCAGGCCGTGCCGAATACCTGCGAAGATCTTATGCCTTGATGGCTTGGAGATAGTGGCAGGTCGCAAGCCGTAGGAGTTGTCAGTCCCTTGGACTTTAGGCGGAGGTTAAACATTTGGTTAGGGCATCGGCTCGGCAAGAGTGCCGAGCCGAGCTGGTCGCCCAATGGGGCGCCCTGTGGCGGGGTTGCTTCAAGTACTCCTGGTCGGCGCCCTTTAGGCGAGCACCTTCTAGCAGAGCGCCTTGGCGCTGTCTTTGGTCAGCACTTTCTAACCGAGCAGCTTTGGGTGGGGCACCTCTTGGCGCGCGCTCTGGTCGACGCCCTCTAGTCGAGTGCCTTCCTGGTCGGCATCCTTTGGCCGAGCAGCTTTCCGGTCGGCGCTCTTCGGCCGAGTGGCTTTCCAGTCGGCACTTCTTGGCCGAGCAGCTTTTCGGTCGGCGCTCTTCGGCCGAGCGCCTCTGTGGATATATGACTTAGGGTTTTTCCCCTAACACTACCCCCCGACTTCCGAGCTCCAGTTGGCTATCAGCTGGAGCGCGGGAAGTAGCTTTAATTGGGTCATCACGAATTCCGAAAATTTTGATTTACTGTGCGTTTTGAATTATCGAACGCTTCGAGGAGCCTTTAATAGGCGGCGTCTCTTCTTTCCCGAAGAGCCTCATTATTGGGACACCTTTTACGAAGCGTCCTCGCGTCGTGGGCTCATGATGGGGCCGCACGATCTTCGATTGCGGATGCCTTTCCGCACGATCCGATGGGGCGCTTCGACATTCGAAGCGCCAGCCCTAATTAAATGCGTCGTTCTGTCTTTTAGGCCGACACGTGTTATCATCTAACCAGGACGCAGCGCTTTCTTCGCTGATCCGGGCCGTTGGGGAGGTCTATATAAACTCTCCCCCGGCCCCCTGTCCTCTTTCTATTGCCTTCTGCTTCCAGCTTCCTATTCTCCCAGCCTTCCTCAGACCGAAGTCCCTTTTCTCCGGCGTCTTTCCCAGGTCCCCCTTCTTTTTGATTTCCCTCTCTTGTAATGGGTTCTTTGCCTAGCGAAGTAGTATCCACCATGAGTGTCCTGGAGGTCGAGATGACCGAAGAGTGGTTTTTCCCTCTTCACGGGTTCCATTTGGAACCCGCCAGGCGAAGGGATCGGGTAACCGATCCTCCGGTAGGCCGGATCGGAGTGCACTCGGAGTCACTCTGGGCCGGCCTCCGATTTCCTCTTCACAGCTTTGTGAATGAGTTGCTGGCGGTATGCCAGTTGGTCCCGGCGCAACTCACTCCAAACGCTTGGAGGGCAGTGATGGGTTTCCTATCACTGTGTTTACTACAGGGGATTCCTACCTCTGTTAACGTCTTCCGGCGACTTTTTATTTTTAAGTCGAACCCAGGAGACGGGGAGTGGCTCTACATCGCCCTCCGGGCGGGTCGTCCACTTTTTCATGGTGCCCCCTCATCCATTCATGGTTGGAAGGAGAAATTCTTCTTCCTGGGTTCCGACCGGTCCTGGGGGTTTGACCCCAGGTGGAGGCCGGCCCAACTTAAATCCATCAACAGGCTCCCCCAGCTTTTTCCGCGTGAGCAGGAGATCTTCGATACCATCCGCAGCCTTGGGGACGGGATTTTGCTGAACGGCCTCATTAGCGAGGACGCCCTGGTGAACGTGGGCTTGAGCTCGGCACGTCCTTAGGGTAAGGATAGTTACAGCAACTTCTTATTTCCTTATTGTTCTAATGTTCTAATTTTGCTCATCTTTGCAGACATCGCAAAAATAGTGACCAAGAGCGAAGTCCTTTACGCCCGCTTCCAAAAGAGGGCGGCTGAACTTTCAGGAGAACCGACCGAGCCGAGGAAGAAAGCAAAGACCTCGGCGAAGACCTCGACGACCACAACCGTTGAGGCGCGCGCTTCTCGCCCCGTGCGCCCTGAGGCTGGTCGGGGAGAGGGCGTGGGCTCTGGCGGAGCCACGATGGCACCTCCGTGTCCGGTGCCGATTTCGCAAGTCCCTGGTCGGCGGGAAGCTCCAAATTCCGACCAGGGAGGGAGGACCTCAGCAGATCTGGCGCTCGCACGCCCCACCTCTACCACGCAGCGGTCCGGTCAGCCGTCTACTCGACCCCAATTCCCCAGCTCTGAGCCGGGGAATAGCCAAGAAGCAACGGGGTCGGCCGCACCCAGGCCAGCTGAAGCCGGTCTGGCGGGTCCTTCGGGTCCTCAGGAGCGGGTGCCTTACGCTCCTGGATGGGCTGTTTTCGAGGGCGACTCGGCCCTCGATAATGTACAAGTGGCGCGCGAAGTTCTTCGGGTCGCGCTGCTCCCGGCCGACCAGGCCAAAATTCGGTCCATGAACTACGGCGAATTCATGGACTCCGCTATTTGCTCTTCCATCCGAGTAAGTCAGCTTTTATCTCTGTGCAAATGTGTGTTTTGGCTTAACTGTTTCTTACATGTCCCTCTTGCAGCGCCTCCACGAGACCGAGACGATGATTCACATCATCCAGGACTATCGGGACCGGGCCCGAAGGCATCAGAGGGGGCGCGAGGAGGCCGAAACAAAGTTCCTCGCGTCTGAGGCCGAGCAGAAAGTGCTTCAAGCGAAGCTAGGGGCGGCCGAAGACGAGGTTCGGACTCTGGTCGCCGAACTTGAAGAGGAGAAGGGCGCGCACTCTTTGACTAGGTCCGAGGTGCGCGCCGCGGAGGCCCGCCGGACGGAGGCCGAATCGTCGCTCGCTATACGCGAGCAGGAGGTGGGGGAGGCTCGAATAAAGGTCCGAGATCTCGAGATCCGTCTACTTGACGTGCAATCTCTGCTCGCGGATCGCGAAAGAGAAATAAAGATTTTGGAGCGGAAGGCCGCCTACCATGAGGCTCGGGAGAAGGAGGCCCGGGAGCAGGCCCAGGACGCCGTCAAGCTCTTCCGTGAATCGGAAGAGTTTCGCAACTTGATGGAAGAGGAAGGCGTCAATGGTCTCATCCAGGGCTTCAAGGACTTCCGCAATCAGTTGCGGCGGCTTCTCCCAGATTTCGACCTTAGCCTGCTTCAACCAGGCGCTGGGGTCGAAAACCCAGAAGCGGAGGCGGAGGTAGAGGTTCCAACCTCTGGCGGGACCGACCAGGAGGGTCAAGCTGAAGAAGGCGAGATCGTTCTCGAGGTCACCGAGGCAGCTCCTAAAGCCACCGTGGGGGCCTCGGCCGCAGAAGAGCCAGCCGTTCCTGAAGTCGCCGGGCCTGAGCCCTTTGTGTAGTTTCCCCTTTCTCCTATTTTCTTTTTCCTTTTTGTAAGCCGGAGCGGCCTCTATACTTTGTTAAGGCCGGGTCCGAGCTCTTGTACTAGGCCTCCGGGCTTTTTGAAATGAATATTCATGTGTGGAAACTTGTCTATTGTAGCATAAGTTTCTCTGCTCGGATCTATTTTAGGTTCCGAGGATATGGGCTCTAGGGCCTGAGCTTAAGTTGTCTTGCCGAGCTCCATTGCTCGGCTCTTCGACCAATGGTATAGCAACGCATAGATAATGTAAAAAAATATTAAATAAATGGGTACCTTGTACCGTATGCGTCCATGCGCCGAGGCGACTGAGGACGCTTCTCTGCTCGGACTCCGTTCTTCGAGGACGTCGGCAGAGAAATCCAGAAGCAGAATAGATAATGTAAAAAACATTAAATAAATGGGTACCTTGTACCGTATGCGTCCAAGCGCCGAGGCGACTGAGGACGCTTCTCTGCTCGGACTCCGTTCTTCGAGGACGTCGGCAGAGAAATCCAGAAGCAGAATAGATAATGTAAAAAACATTAAATAAATGGGTACCTTGTACCGTATGCGTCCAAGCGCCGAGGCGACTGAGGACGCTTCTCTGCTCGGACTCCGTTCTTCGAGGACGTCAGCAGAGAAATCCAGAAGCAGAATAGATAATGTAAAAAACATTAAATAAATGGGTACCTTGTACCGTATGCGTCCAAGCGCCGAGGCGACTGAGGACGCTTCTCTGCTCGGACTCCGTTCTTCGAGGACGTCGGCAGAGAAATCTAGAAGCAGAATAGATAATGTAAAAAACATTAAATAAATGGGTACCTTGTACCGTATGCGTCCAAGCGCCGAGGCGACTGAGGACGCTTCTCTGCTCGGACTCCGTTCTTCGAGGACGTCGGCAGAGAAATCCAGTAACAGAATAGATAATGTAAAAAACATTAAATAAATGGGTATCTTGTACCGTATGCGTCCAAGCGCCGAGGCGACTGAGGACGCTTCTCTGCTCGGACTCCGTTCTTCGAGGACGTCGGCAGAGAAATCCAGAAGCAGAATAGATAATGTAAAAAATATTAAATAAATGGGTACCTTGTACCGTATGCGTCCAAGCGCCGAGGCGACTGAGGACGCTTCTCTGCTCGGACTCCGTTCTTCGAGGACGTCGGCAGAGAAATCCAGAAGCAGAATAGATAATGTAAAAAATATTAAATAAATGGGTACCTTGTACCGTATGCGTCCAAGCGCCGAGGCGACTGAGGACGCTTCTCTGCTCGGACTCCGTTCTTCGAGGACGTCGGCAGAGAAATCCAGAAGCAGAATAGATAATGTAAAAAACATTAAATAAATGGGTACCTTGTACCGTATGCGTCCAAGCGCCGAGGCGACTGAGGACGCTTCTCTGCTCGGACTCCGTTCTTCGAGGACGTCGGCAGAGAAATCCAGTAACAGAATAGATAATGTAAAAAACATTAAATAAATGGGTACCTTGTACCGTATGCGTCCAAGCGCCGAGGCGACTGAGGACGCTTCTCTGCTCGGACTCCGTTCTTCGAGGACGTCGGCAGAGAAATCCAGAAGCAGAATAGATAATGTAAAAAACATTAAATAAATGGGTACCTTGTACCGTATGCGTCCAAGCGCCGAGGCGACTGAGGACGCTTCTCTGCTCGGACTCCGTTCTTCGAGGACGTCGGCAGAGAAATCCAGAAATGGAATAGCGGGCCGAGCTCGTTGGCTGAAGCCGGTAAAGAATGAGCCGAGCTTGCTTGGCCAAAAAAGACAACATCCCAACGTATCGGGGCATCCCGGCCGAGGTCGGGGTAGGAGCACGAGCCGAGCTCGTCCGGTCAGAGGACCGCTACTCAATAATCGATGGAGCACGAGCCGAGCTCGTCCGGTCAGAGAGGACCGCTACCCAATAGTCGATGGAGCACGAGCCGAGCTCGTCCGGTCAGAGAGGACCGCTACTCAATAATCGATGGAGCACGAGCCGAGCTCGTCCGGTCAGAGAGGACCGCTACTCAATAGTCGATGGAGCACGAGCCGAGCTCGTCCGGTCAGAGAGGACCGCTACTCAGTAGTCGATGGAGCACGAGCCGAGCTCGTCCGGTCAGAGAGGACCGCTACTCAAGTCGATGGAGCACGAGCCGAGCTCGTCCGGTCAGAGAGGACCGCTACTCAATAATCGATGGAGCACGAGCCGAGCTCGTCCGGTCAGAGAGGACCGCTACCCAATAGTCGATGGAGCACGAGCCGAGCTCGTCCGGTCAGAGAGGACCGCTACTCAATAGTCGATGGAGCACGAGCCGAGCTCGTCCGGTCAGAGAGGACCGCTACTCAATAATCGATGGAGCACGAGCCGAGCTCGTCCGGTCAGAGAGGACCGCTACTCATGTCTCGACGCCTCGAGCTTCCCGGTAACCGGGGCGTCCCGACGCCTCGGGGCATCCTGACCGTGGCCAGGGTAGGAGAACGAGCCAAGCTCGCTGATGGAGAGCGCACCATAAACTCACGGACATCTTCAGGGAGTCCACGCAGGTACTCCATCCCGAGGTATCAGGGCATCCCAACCGTGGTTAGGGAAGAAGAATAAACCTGATGCCATGGAAAAATCAAGAAAATTGGTGAGCTCGGAATAAGTCCGCAAACCATCAGTTTATCGTGAAATGAAATTCATAGAGTGAAATTCATAGAACGGAATTTAGTGGTTGAATAATGAGGGACCCCTTAGGGTTCTACTGGTGGTACACGCGGAGATTTTCAGAGCTCCAGCTCCGCGGAATGGGAGTCCCATCTAGAGACTCCAATTGATAAGCTCCGGGCCGGCGAATGCGCGTGACTCGGTATGGTCCTTCCCAATTCGGGGCCAGCTTCCCTCGCTCAGTTGGTCGGGAGGTTTCAGCTCTTCTTAGGACAAGGTCCCCTGGTCTGAAAGATTTGACTTTGACCCTGGCGTTGTAGTACTGAGCTGTCTTTTGTTGGTACCTCGCCATACGCACTCGGGCGACCTCCCTTGTTTCCTCGATCAAGTCGAGATTGCCTCTGAGCTGCGAAGAGTTGGAGCTAGCATCGTGGTGCTCGACTCTTGGAGAGGGGAGCCCAATCTCTAGTGGAATGACGGCCTCCGTCCCATATGTCAGGTTGAAGGGAGTCTCGCCGGTGGGGACGCGGAACGTAGTCCGGTAAGCCCACAGGACATTGTATAGGTCTTCGACCCATTGTCCTTTGGATTTGTCGAGCCTGGTTTTGAGACCCTGCAAAATAGTACGATTTGTTACCTCGGTTTCTCCGTTTGTCTGAGGATGCGCGACCGAGGTGAAGCGGTGGTCAATGCCAAGCTCGGAGCAGAACTCTCTGAAATGGATGTTGTCGAACTGGCGACCGTTGTCAGAGATAAGGATGCGGGGAAGCCCGAATCTGCAAATGATGGACTTCCAAACGAAATCCCGCATCTTCTGCTCGGTTATCCGGGCGAGGGGCTCAGCTTCCACCTGCTTAGTGAAGTAGTCGATGGAGACGACCAGGAACTTCCTTTGCCCGGTGGCCAGAGGAAATGGCCCGAGGATGTCAATTCCCCACTGGGCAAAAGGCCAAGGGGAGCTGATAGAAGTCAAAGGAGCCGAGGGCCGGCGCTGAACATTGGCGTTCCTTTGGCACCGGTCGCATCTTTGGACGAAATCCATAGCATCCTTCTGGAGTGTCGGCCAATAATATCCTTGGCGCAGAATTTTATGGGCCAAGGCTCGTCCTCCCAGATGGTTTCCACAAATTCCTTCGTGGACTTCGCGCAGGGCATAATTAGCTTCCGTTGGGCGAAGGCATCTGAGAAGGGGAGAGGTGAAGGATTTCCGATAGAGCTTTCCCTCGTATAGTATGTATCAGGTGGCGAGGCGCTTGATTCGGCGAGCCTCTCGTACATCAGCGGGGAGGGTTTCGTCTTGCAGATAGCTGATGAGTCCATCCATCCAGCTTGGCTCGAGCTCGGTGCAGAGGGTCTGCTCGGGCTCGTCTGTGCTGGGCTTTTGGAGATATTCCAGGACTGCCTCTTTGGGAAGCTCGCTCATGCGAGAGGACGCCAGCTTTGATAGCTGGTCGGCCCTGAGATTCTCCGACCTGGCAATATGTTGAATGTGGAAAGAGTCCAAGGTCGAGGCGAGATCCCGTACCTTCTGGAGATACTTCTGCATGGTCGGGTCTCTAGCTTCGAAGTCGCCCACAATTTGGTTGACGACGAGCTGAGAATCACTAAAGGCCTTCAAGTCCTTCACTCCTAGCTCTTTGGCTAGCTTAAGCCCGGCGACGAGCGCTTCATACTCCGCCATATTATTGGAAGCAGAAAACTCGAGGCGCAGGGCCTGCTCGGCGACCACCCCCTCCGGGCTGGTGAGAATAAATCCTGCTCCACTACCCCCCGAGTTTGAAGAGCCATCGACATGTAGAGTCCATGTCAAACTTGGGGTCTGTTCCAACGGTGGCTCAGGTTCAGGCTCGACCTCATCTGGTATGGTGCACTCGGCTATAAAGTCTGCGAGTGCTTGTGCTTTGATCGCCGGTCTGGGCCGGTACTCAATGTCGAACTCCCCAAGCTCAATGGCCCATTTAGTGATCCGACCCGCACGATCTGATCTTTGCAGGATCTGCTTGATCGGCTGGTCAGTCAGCACAGCTACTGTGTAAGCTTGGAAGTAGGGTCGGAGCCTCCGAGCTGAGATGACCAAAGCGTAGGCGGTCTTCTCAAGCTTGGAGTATCGGGTCTCAGCATCCCTTAAGACCCGGCTGGTGTAGTACACCGGTTTCTGAAGTTTTCCCTCCTCTCGGACCAGGACCGAGCTTACTGCTACAGGGGAGACAGCTAAATACAAGTAGAGGAGCTCACCCTGTTGAGGCTTCGTGAGTAGGGGAGGGGAAGCCAGCAAGTGCTTGAGCTTTTCAAAAGATTGCTGGCACTCGTCCGACCACAAAAAGTTCTTCGGCTTCTTGAGGGCTGCAAAGAATGGAAGGCAGCGCTCGGCTGAGCGGGAGATAAACCTCCCGAGGGCTGCCACTCGGCCCGTGAGCCGCTGTACCTCCTTGACCGTCCTGGGAGGCGTCATCCTTTGGAGGGCTCGGATCTTCTCTAGATTGGCCTCGATTCCTTGTTGTGTAATGATGAAGCCGAGGAATTTGCCGGAGGTGACCCCGAATGCACATTTAGCTGGGTTGAGCTTCATCTGGTACTTTCGGAGTGTGGAGAATGCTTCATTGAGGTCGGCTATGTGGTCTTGCGCCGCTTTACTTTTCACCAGCATGTCATCCACGTAGACCTCCATGTTTCGGCCTATTTGGTCTTTGAAGATCCGGCTGACCAGCCTTTGATAAGTCGCCCCGGCATTTTTTAGACCGAATGGCATCACTTTGTAGCAGTAGGTTCCCCCGTCGGTGATGAAGGCTGTTTTTTCCTCGTCTTCTGGCGCCATGCGGATCTGATTATATCCGGAAAAGGCGTCCATGAATGCCAGCAGCTCGTGACCCGAGGTGGAGTCCACGAGCTGGTCAATGCTGGGAAGTGGGAAGCTGTCCTTCGGGCAGGCTTTATTCAGGTCGGTGTAGTCCACGCACATACGCCACTTTCCGCTAGCTTTTTTGACGAGGACCACATTGGCGAGCCATTCCGGGTAGGATATCTCCCGGATGAAACCGGCTTCAAGGAGCTTGCCGACCTCCTCGGCCGCTGCTCGTTGTCGTTCAGGGGCGGCGCCTCGTTTCTTTTGCCGCACGGGCTTGCAGGTCGGCTTCACCTGAAGCCGGTGGACCATGACCTCCGGGTCTATCCCCGGCATATCTACAGGCGACCAAGCGAAGACATCCATATTGTCCCGTAGGAAGTCGACGAGGCGACTCCTCTCGTTTTCGCCGAGGCCAGAGCCGATCTGCACGGTTAGCTCGGGAAAGTTCTCTCGTAAGGGAACTTGAACTAACAACTCACCAGGCTCCACCCGCTCTTTCTGGGGGTTGACCCGTGCCTCCATAACTTTAGTTGAGGGCTGGTCAGTCGTTGGGGCGGGCACCTCGGCTGGTCGTCTTGCCTCGTGGGTCGCTAGGTAGCATCGCCTTGCCACCATTTGGTCCCCTCGGACTTCACCGACTCCCTGGCTGGTGGGGAATCGCATCAGCAGGTGGTGAGTTGAGACCGCTGCTCGGAGGGCGTTGAGTCCTGGCCTTCCGAGGATGGCGTTGTAAACCGAGGGCAGGCGTATCACAAGGAAGCTCATACCCACGGTACTTTCACGAGGGGCGAGCCCGGCTGTGACCAGAAGGTCGATCTCGCCCTCTACTGGGACTGAATCCCCAGTGAATCCAACTAGCGGAGCATTCATCCTCCGTAGCTGTTCTTTTGTCATCCCCATTTTACAATAAGCATCAAAATACAAAACATTCGCCGAACTTCCATTATCAACCAAAATGCGTTTTACATCAAATTTATTTATGATCATGGAGATGACCATGGCATCATCATGGGGAGTTTCGACTCCCTCTAGATCGTCATCTGAGAAGGAGATGGCTTCAGAGGTGCGCGGGCGCTTCGAGGAGGCTCCTTCCCCTGAGGCTTCCCCAGCCGAGGTCCTTCCTCGGATAGTGTTGATGACGCCGGCGATGGGCCTGTTGGCATTAGAACCTTCAGGCTGTGCTGCTCCTTCGGCTGGCTTCTTTCCTTCACGCCGGCCTTGTACAAACCGATCAAGCACCCCTCGGCGAATGAGTGCTTCGATCTCATTTCGGAGCTGATAACAATCCTCGGTATCATGGCCGTGATCCCGGTGAAAACGGCAATACTTCCGGAGATCACGCCGGATTCTGGTGTCTGGCTTTGGAGGGGGGAGCCGGATGCAATCCCGACTCTCAATCTCCATGAGGATTTCAGCCCGAGGAGCATTGAGAGGAGTATATTCTTCATACCTCCCTTCAGGTGCACGGGCCTGCAGTGGGAACCTCGGGCGGAGTGACCTCTGCTGCGGCGGTCCTCTCAACCGGGGTGAACTTTTCAGGCGGGGCGGATTCTTAGCTCGTCGTGGAGACGGGCTTCTGGGTCGGCTGCGTTCCTCACGGCGCCTCTTCTTGGGGTTCTGCTCGGTCCCGCCCCGCCTGACGGCCACGGCTTCCTCAGCCTTGGCATACTTCCGGGCTCGAGCGAACATTTCTGTAAGGTCCGCTGGGAAATTCTTCTCAATCGAGAAGAGGAATCTGTAGGACCGGGCTCCAGTCTTCAGCGCCGACATGGCGATTGACTGGTCAAGCTCCCGGACTTCCCATGTTGCGGCGGTGAACCGGTCCAAGTATTCCTTGAAGGATTCTCCCTCCTTTTGTTTGATATCAAGGAGGGAGTCAGATGTCCGCCGCTGGGGCTGGCTGGCGGCAAAGTTGCCAGCAAATTGTCTGCCGAGCTGCTCAAAGGAAGAGACAGTACTCGGCTTCAGCCCGGTAAACCAAAGCCGGGCTGGTCCTCGGAGTGTCGCCGGGAAAGCCTTGCACATCATGGCTTCCGAGGCTCCTTGTAGGGCCATTAAGACCCGGTAACTCTCCAGGTGGTCAAAGGGATCTGCCTTGCCGTTGTAAGGCTCCACCTGGGGCATCTTGAACCAGAGGGGAACCGGTTCATCTTCAATCTCCTGGGAGAAGGGCGACTTCGTATTGAACTCGAAGTCGCCGTTACGTCCCGATTTTCTCCCGTGGAGTGCCTGGATTTGGCGCTCCAGCTTTTCGACCTTCTTGTCGAGTTCATCATTCTGGAGGATCGCTACAGCGGTTCCTCTGGGTGCAGGTTGCCCTGGAACCGACTCGGCTTCTGAAGGCTGTGGCCAGCCTCCGTGATCTCTGACTGGGTGCTCTCTCCAGAGGGAGGCCTGGACTTGAGAGTCCTGACCTCGAAGAGGAAGCCCGCTTGTAGGGGGCTCCGGTTGAACTGGAGCCGGGGGAGGCGGTGCTGCTGGGATGCCCCTGGGTTGCAAACTTTGGACGGCGGTAGCCAACGCCTGCACTTGCTGCACCAGGGCATCAAATTGTTCCGGTTGAACTTGAGGTGCTGGCTCAACCGGGGGTGGTGAGTTCCGAACGGAACATTCTGGGCTTGGTGGAGGACGTCGAGAGGCGTTGGAAGCCCCTTTGCTTCTTAGCTTCATGGTAGCGAACTCGGGCCCTTCCTCTAGCGCCAACTGTTGCTGGAAATTGGACCCGGGGGCCACCGCGAAGTCGGGGAAGGAGGAGCTCCGCTGCTGCAGGGGGCGGACGGCGGTGCGCCGGCTGGCTGCGTCCTCCGCCGGGGGGCGTGGGAGCGTCCGAAGAGGGGTGATGCGTCCAGTCCTGTCCTGCAAAAAAGCCGGTGGCGGGCTCCCCGGCGCCGGCCCTCCCGGCGCCGGCCCTCCGATGCCTAAGTCAGAGGGGGCAAGTATGTGGAGAGAGCAGGGGAGAGAGTATGTGGAGAAGACAGAATCTTGTGTTCAATTGTGTCTGTGCTGTTTTCTTCCTTTTTCCCCCGGTCTAGGAGGGTTCTCTCCAGCTCCGGGTTTTTTCTCTTGCTTTTAGTTCCCCTTTCCTCTTCCCCCCAGGTTCCCTTTTATAGGAGAATTCGGTTACCTGGGTGGTGACATGAGGTTTGTCCTGTTATGTGATAATTGGGCACGATTTGGCCCATTAATGGCGTGGTGGAAAATAAGGCCGAATCAGACCGGAACCAGGGAGTTGTCACGGTCGATCGGACCTGTTGGAGTGGTTGAACCGCCGGCCGTAGCGGGCCTGGGGTCTGTGGATGGTAAGTGCATTTATTACCGAATGAACCGGCGGTCAGGTAGAGCCATGCGCTCTGATGGTTCAGTGATCCGGAGATCGTCTTGGGCCGTGTTCATTAAATGACTGAGTGCATCGGAGACTTGAGAGAGTCTCGTGCATTAATGGCAGGCCGTGCCGAATACCTGCGAAGATCTTATACCTTGATGGCTTGGAGATAGTGGCAGATCGCAAGCCGTAGGAGTTGTCAGTCCCTTGGACTTTAGGCGGAGGTTAAACATTTGGTTAGGGCATCGGCTCGGCAAGAGTGCCGAACCGAGCTGGTCGCCCAATGGGGCGCCCTGTGGCGGGGTTGCTTCAAGTACTCATGGTCGGCGCCCTTTAGGCGAGCACCTTCTAGCAGAGCGCCTTGGCGCTGTCTTTGGTCAGCACTTTCTAACCGAGCAGCTTTGGGTGGGGCACCTCTTGGCGCGCGCTCTGGTCGACGCCCTCTAGTCGAGTGCCTTCCTGGTCGGCATCCTTTGGCCGAGCAGCTTTCCGGTCGGCGCTCTTCGGCCGAGTGGCTTTCCAGTCGGCACTTCTTGGCCGAGCAGCTTTTCGGTCGGCGCTCTTCGGCCGAGCGCCTCTGTGGATATATGACTTAGGGTTTTTCCCCTAACACTTATTTTTTTATGTTCTCTTATCTTCTCTGCATGCATCAATCTATTTCAATATGCATGTAATCTATGATTCCAATAATTTATTGGAAAAGGTGATCCAGAATTCTGCTATTGTATTATGATGTTGGACTGCATTACTGTCCATCACTCCAAACCGTCACGACCAAACCATGAAATATATTGGTTCTTTAAATTTAACTAATTTTCTCATGTAAAGAGAGACGGTGACTCTTCGTGCAATTCCAAGGACTGGGTTACCGAGCAAGACTTTCTATAATAAATGATAGGTCATAAAGCATGCTCGAAATATGTATCTTTTTCGTAAACACAAAGGTACATATTTAAAAACTGTCGTCCTTCTATGTGTTTGCATGCATGATAAATAAGGTGTGCAACTCGATGATCCTCATGCGAAATTTTTATTATTTAGTCATGAAGCCAACTAAAAAGCTACTACAAAGAAATACTTCTACTGTGCATATATATTGGAACTTCCTGGTGCTTCTAAACCTTGCAGTTGTTTCAACCATGATAAAGACAACAAAATATGCAGTAGCTTTCACAATCATCCTCTCTCCCGACTATTCTGCGGGTCTTCGAACCCATCTCCAGCCTCCCAACATTTCAACCATCACAGTGACCCATCCGAAGTGCTTAAACTTCAGAAGATTGAAGTTGGTTCTTCATTCCAGGGAGCTCAGAACTTTCTAAACAACTAGCTTTTACCGACTTTGCTCGTTCAACAGTAAATTGCTTGGCATTCTAATTGTTTATTTTGTCCCCAGCTGCTAATAATACAGAATTCATCTGATAAAACCCCAGCAAATAGATGCTCAAGATGTACCCAAGGACATGGAGTCACATGCCAATTCATATACAATATATCTATTTAAAATGAATGAGAATCAAATTTTTTAAGCAGATGTCAATTTAAAGAATTGTCTTGTTCAGACGCCAAAGTATGCCATGCCCCTGGGTACGGTATATTTACAAAGCAAAGCAGAAAATAATAAGGTGACTAGCATGAGATTAATTAGAAAGGACAGATTTGTTTCTCCTTTGAAATATCTTCCAATGCAGAGGCTTTGCAGACTGGGCAAACATTTTTTATCTCCAACCATTTCCTGATGCAGCCTATATGGAAGTCATGCCCACATTTCATGCTCCCCAGGTTATCTCTATCTTTATACTCTTCCTGACAAAACAACATAACACAAGACATCTTAGTTACAAACTAACTAAAGATTATCTTAAGATCGAGCAAATAAAATCATCCTAGAATATGGTAGAAGCAGTTTGATTTATGCAAACGTATCTACACTTGATGAAGCGATCTATTGAATCTTACCAAGCAAATGGCACAGCTTCTTTCCTCCTGGTCATCATGAGTTTGATTAGAACAGTGTACCCTCTTTATCAGACATGCCAAAATCCTGTCTTCTGACAAACCTGTGCTGACATTCCCAATGCTTTCTTCCAAAGCAAGTAATTCCTGTAGTGACCAAGTATTTTTAGTCCAGAATTATGGAGTGCAAGATAGAATAACTTGGAAAAAGAAAACAACTTTCACACCTCATAGCTCATGTTGTCTATGTCCAGTCTCATGTCTCTATACCGATCAAACAGATCGCTAGGGTCATAGAACATTGACTGGTCAATCATAACGATACCCTGCAATAAAAATGTAATTCCCATGTTGCATATTACATGACACGGAAAATTGTTTGTTTGACAAATAATAAAACCCACCTCAGATACCCATCTATCATGGGGATTGTCCTCATTGAATGAAGAATGAAATGTGTTATATAAATTCCTCGCCCTCCCACGCCTCACATTACCACTATGCCCTATGATAGGCAACGGCCTTGATTGTCTGGAAGACACAGCAGCTTCCGCTTGCAATGTCACTCCACCCTCTGAAGATGTGGCTGCAAACCTGAGCGGGTGGCTAGAAACAGTCCTATTGAGAGTCATTCTTTGATCATAGTTGCTCTGACCTGGTACCATGCCTTGTGGGGGAGGAACAACTAGATTTGGCAAAGGACAACTCCAATTTCTAATAGTGTTAGGATAGTACACTGCATTCATTGCAGCAGTACCATTGTTAATATTGCTTCGCCCAAGGGACTGGTTCAGCTCATGATTGTAGTAGCCATTATCTGCAATCCCAAAGTCAAGTATAAATCAATAAACAAATAATTAAAAATAAAATATAATAAAAACAGAGGAATAGATGTAACATGAAAACAATAATCAGGAATACTATAGTTTGAAAAACCTGAAAACAAAATCCTTCCTTGGGGAGTCCCAGACACATGAGTTTGGCTCCCTTGCTCTGCCATACTCGGACCAGACATGCTCGCAGTTGAACTTGAATGATGAGGCATGTTACTTGATGGATAGGCCCCAGCTGGATTGTGTTCTAAATGGAAGGTATGACTATGTCGACTTCTTACATTCCTCTGAGGTCCCTCCCCCACACTCAAGAGATTGTCACTCCTATAGTTGGGGCCTGTGTATGTGGAATTCAAAGGCCGGTATTGAGGTACAGGAATAGGCTTCGCCTGTAAATAATCAGAAGAAATGGGAAAGTTGGAAGAACTTCCAGCACAATAATATCCACCAACATTCGGTCTCTCAGCAACCAGGGGCATCTCTGGGCTTTTCCTTTTCAATGACACCCTTCTATTGTCAATTTGAGGATTAACTGTGTTGCAACCATCCCCCATTATAGGTCGACTGTAGCCAGGCATATGTGGGGCATGATTTGGTGAAAATCTAAAGCAGCTGCCAGCAGGTGAAGAATGCATATTTTGAAATTTTAGTGGGTTGGCAGCCCTGTAGTTCAGGTATTCTAGACTGAAACTAGATGCGGGATGGCCGTTTGTTCTTGGTGCAATGTTATGAGCCATGGAATTTACTCCACTGGTTGCTGAATTATCCATAGAAGGCATAAAAGAATTATGTCCTGCAAATCAAATTTTTAAATGCGGAAGCTTTTAGTAATTGAGTCTAATTACATACGGACCCAACAATTATGAATGCATGGAAGTGAAAACCATACCTAAGAGCATTCGAGGATTAGGATTTTGATGATTCCATGTATAGGTATGGTCCATATGTGATGGCTGGGATGCATAGGACAAACTTCTATGCACCATTTAGATGTTGCTAGTGTTCAAAATCTCTGCAAAATTTAAAAAGAAAAAAATAAAATAGTTAAAACTTATCATTGGGAATTATAGAATGAAACTGTTGGGATCAATCCACTGTTAAGAAGAAAAAAAACATGGAAAAATAAGTAATGGCTACATGTAAAAGATAAAGACAATCAGAATTCTTTAACATTGATATCTAGCAAGATCTTTATCAATCAACATAAGCAGTCATCCACGGATCTGATCCCAAATCAAACTATTCACTATCACCCATGGGACAACCTCCTTCCAGATCACTAACTGTACTTATCACCTATATACATCATTCACAAGAGTCAAAAAATTGAACACGGCGCAGGAACAATCATCCTTTTCCTATTCAACAGTCCTGCAACTGTGCAAGATCTGATTCCTAATTTTAATTGCCTAGCACAGAAAAGCCTATCAACTTTGGATTTTCAGTAGGACACCTTCATACACCATGCCAACTAAAACCAAATGGAACATGTACCTGCAAGAAGTGTGGTTGTGTGTGATATTAATTACCAATTCTGCACCTACCCCAAGATAGAAAGAAAGAAAAATGCTTAATCCAGTCGAATCAATTTAAAAAAGCACATACCTCAGGTCGTACAGAATCATTTGGTGATGTTCTGCCAGTAGTTTATGAAAAGCATAGAATGATGCTCATTCCCAAAATGAACAGCAGAATGAGCAATTCCTTTCTTAAAAGAAGTGTAGATATCCAAATGCAGCAGTTCCTTTCTGAAATTGTTATCCAAATGCAACTCTAAAAGCAGCAAGATAATAATTTCATCCCCTAGCAGTATAAAGTTGTTGTAGATCATTAATCCTGCATCCTCAACCATTTAAAGTTTTCTAGGAATGAAATATCCAGCTACAAAGACCTTCCTGAGCTGCATTTGAACACTAGACCACATAATATGTCGTTACATATATCAGCTGACAAACTGGTGAATCAGACTCAAATGAAAAACAAGGGTAATGAAAAACAAGGGTGACCTTGCAGCAAGCAGGAACATCTATAAAGTACCATGGGATATTGGGATTACTTCTTATTATCTAGCAAATTGATGCATCGATTGCTATGAAAAATATGGATCTTTGTGCAGAACTTAGGAAAGAAGAACTAAGGAATTTTTTCTTGTCTTCAAATATATACTCTGGCCAAATAAAATAAAACTAACATTTGGACTTTAAAATGACTAAATTTTCAAGCAAACAACCAAAGATGTAGCACTCCTTACTATTAACATGTAAAGTATTTGTTGCTTGATGCCAACGCCAAGTTAACTGAAACTTTGTGGGGGGTGTAGGTGGAGGGGGGTGCTAAAGGAACAAGACAACCTGATTGGACTTTCTGTCTGAAAAAATAAATTTAAAACAGTAACAACAGGGCTCTGATCAAAAGATTATGTTGGTTAACACTTGAAGGTAGATTATGAGTCTATGATGCACATGCAAATGCACAGTAGGTTTGGAAAACCCAAAATCTTGTGGGAGATTCCTTGGTGTGGATAATAACCAAGAAAGAAGTTGGAGGAAGACCGCCACTTTAGTATAATTTGATCACTATGGATATGGAGAAACTTTATCTAGAACACTTTGTGCTTGATAACAAGTCAGTTGTGGGAAGACTAAAAGATTATAGGTGATCCATTAGGAGTCAATCTAGCATAAATTTCAAATGATGGTGGAAGCCTATCTCGATTTATATGCAGTGGGGGATCCAGGCTGGTCAGCCATAAGGTGGCAAACTAACTCTTTTTTCTCTTTCTAAATATTTTTTTCTGTTTTTACTTTTTTGGGAAATATGTAGGAAGGCGGCTTCCTCGGTACATAGCTAAGTAGCTAAGAGGTTTTCAATGTTGAAAACAGAAGAAACTAAGAAAACATATATGCTTCTCATATTTTCACAAATAATAAAAGCAAGGTATATCATATCGTACTAAACCGGATGGTAGAAGATGTACCGTACCATACCGAACCATACTGATACATAATACGGGAGGCATACCAACACTCAGTACATCGAACCAGACACCGTACCAGGCATACCGATATAGTAACAGAGTGGCACTGGTACGGGGCTCGGTACCGAGACGGCATACCTTGAATAAAAGTTTTGAAATCACTCGCATCTTTCCTTGGATCTTATTGATATTCTACCATCAGGGGCTTAAAACACACTCCTGCACATGGTGAATGATCATATGCAGAAACACTTTCTGCATAAATCTGAACAAACTTCGAGGTCTGATTTAGTTCTGATATGAAAAAATGTTAGTCTTTTTTTCTTTTTTACCCGAAAAATTAGACACGGAAGTTACTAACCACTTCTCAAAATTAATATACAAACACAATAAGGTTTAGGATTTCAAATCCCCAAATTCGGCTTAAAAAACTATGGCATTAGTACCTACTGTTAGTCAAGTTTCACACATTTAATCATCAAAACGAGGTGCAGTTTCCCATAAGATAAGCATATATATTATATATATGTTAAGTCCAGATTTCATCCATCAAAGAAATAAAAAACTAGTCCTTGATTAATTTGAATTGAGAAAACAAATAATATAATTTAAGTGGATGGAGGTGGTTGGTCATGCATAACCAAAGAAGTCTTGCATTTTATATTATATATTGCATCTATAATGTTGTTTCACTCATCCTTGAGATGTAAATTGCCAATAATATGATAGAAGCATCTTCTGAACAAATGTCTGACAAGCATAAAAAAGAGAGTCAAGATCATCTAGTCTGGAATATTCTTTCACCAACTTCCTTTTATCTATCCAGATTACTGAGTGTGACAATAATTAAAAATAAGTGTTTATTGATGAGATGAAAACTACATTATTTATTGCATAAGTCTCAATCGAATTGATCAAATCACTTGCTACCATACAACACTCCAAAAGCTCCATTCCACAATTATGATGACAGCTGTTTCACATTACGAAAGCCAAAACAAACAAAGAGCAGAACATTACCATAGCATAGTTGTAGCAGGTCACTTTAACAGCATCGACATTCAGTGGTCAATGTTGCATAAACTTAAGGCAGAGGGCAGACCAAAACAAGCCATTCCCAAAGTAAAGCAGAGGATAACTGCAACTATATCTGTCTCTATGCTAGATGATTCCACCAAAATGGGCAGAAAATTAAATTTATGCTCTCAACTATACATATTACACCACTAGAACATATTTGAGTAACTGAGTGGTTCAGAAATGCAAACATATGAGCATACTACATAACACTAACAGATAAATGTGCATACGCTAATACCTCTTGAGTCCCACTTGCAGATGCCTAGTGGACCTGCATAACCAGCCAAAAACAGTATATAGAGAAAATATACATGATTATTTATTTAGATATTAACTGGAACTTTTTAATATCTTTTCATATCAGCTTCCACATATTGTTCAACCAAATGACAATGATTAAAAACATTATTCTTTCTACTAGTACAATTCTGTTATATATGAACAAGCCCTCCAAATATTATCCAAAACCTCTTTAATACAATTGGAATAGGCTGCTCTGAGTAACACCTGAAAGAAGATTGCCCCCTTGGGAGAACAAAACACGATATGGTATAAGGCAAAACCCTAGACATCTTGGCATGCTAGAGGGGACTGAACATGGCAAAAGCAGTCTGCAGCTTCTGAAGGGCCAGAGGATTTCATGAAAATTGGGCAAGGACAAGATATGTCCCCATGAAATTTACCGGAGCCGTGGAAGATTCCATACAAGTGGCACATAGTACTCCTCCTTAAAATATGTTGTCTTTTATTCCGAACACTCTTGCACTATATTCCCTCCATCACTGAACTGCTGTTCGAATGATTGTCCTAAAGAAAAAATCGATGGTGCAAACAGACTTTTCCTTCAAGCAAATCAGATGCATTACTGATGTGCAGAACATAGTCCCTAATAAGACCAACCAACACACTGTGCATGCCATCTAGTGATTGCCAGCTGAAATTGGACTACAAATTCAATGCAAAAATCTTTCATGCCTCTAAAGGTCAGAACCATCTTTCGTAGTTAACCTTAAATGCTAAGTTTTTGGAAAATCAACTGCTATAACATTTATTGTCTTCCATTCTGAACCTGGAGCGACAGAATCTTGCATTTCCTCCAAAATATTGCATCTCCCTCCACTTCACTGCATGTGAGTGATCCCACGTGTGCTCATTGGAGATCTTCTTTGGAACAAGACCAACCAGCTTATCATGCAGTGCCAACTCAAAATCAGCAGCATGCCTTAGAGCTACGAAGCTGGTGAAAAATCATTCAACCCTTTGTAGGTCCCAGTCACCTGCTTAGAGCTAAACCTCAAAACTAATTATTAGAAAGTATGATATCTGTCAAACAATATCTTCAGATTGCATTCATATCTTCTGCCCTCCTCTTAATACAAACCACTGACCAAAATTAAAGCATAGAAGTGCCGAATCATGAAGCAATGTGAGGCAATAATTGCACATCCAATGTTGCGAAGGCTGTTGAAATCCTATCTTACAATAAGATAGACAAGCAAACTTTGAAATGAATCCAAAGAATCTCAAGGCAAAAATCATTAGCAAATGATATGCCCATAGTATCTCCAGGAGGTACACCACTGCGAAATGTAGCATGTGTGCATGTGATGCCTTTGTCATTCAAAAACAAATGTGCTTTGGCATAATCTCTAGACACTTGCACTTCAACTCTTTGATATGCCTTGCTGAGGAAATAACAAAGTCAGTCCCCAAAATGTGATAAACCCTGTTTTAAGGAGCATCTTGTGCTGTTACAATGTTTAGGCCCCACTTAAACAGCCAAGGATATGACGAGCTAGGCTGATGCCTCCAGGAAAGAGGCTGACATGGTAGAGCCTCGAAATTCCTGCCGTTCAATCTCACTGATGATGGAAAACTATACATTTCAAAATAATCCTGTCCTATATGGTCCAAAGAAGCCAATTAGTGCTTGCAAATCATTTTTAGTTCAGTTGAAACCATCTATGAGAATACCACAAAAATTGTACCCTTAAAATAGGTTCACGCGAAGAAGATTATGGAGAATATAATCTTCTTGGTAGCGGGTTCCCTAAACAGGACAGGATAAGGAGTATAAGTAGATGATAGTGACGGGACAAAGATGTGGTTTGTTCCAGTAAACTTTGATGGAAGGGAGAAAAGAAACAAGGCACCAGATATCTACAATTGATTTTGAGCGATGATCTTACCACTCAAGAAAAGTGCACACTTCTAAGAAGCAGAGAAGAATTGCTAATGTTATCACTAAATGAAGTCTATACCTATCAAATCAAAAAAAAATCCATAACCACTAAAGAATAGAAATTAAGCGCTGATTCACACCTACCCACCCACA
This sequence comes from Phoenix dactylifera, assembly GCF_009389715.1. Classification (NCBI taxonomy): domain Eukaryota; kingdom Viridiplantae; phylum Streptophyta; class Magnoliopsida; order Arecales; family Arecaceae; genus Phoenix; species Phoenix dactylifera. The sequence goes on along the minus strand of NC_052394.1, from coordinate 3,011,295 downwards.
TCTGTATGAACAGATCCTGTCCAAATTTGAAGTTAAAAGGTCCCAGAGATCCAAATTTACCCCTTTTTTTGATATATTGTATGTGAGGACTTTCCAAGAAGTGGTCTACGTAAAAGGCACATTTATATTGTTCACCTATGAACCTACAAATTAATCAAAACCAACCAATTCTTAGGGAACATGAGCATAGAAAGCAAGTCTAATGACTGTATTTCAGGTCACCTGAGAATGCATGAAGCAGCATCTGTACCTGTTTAAAGAAAAGATAAGACACCCAGGCATCTGAATGTCATACACATGCCTCATAACCATGTTTGAAGAAATATCTGCCCTTCTGAAAAGTAGTCATGTGTCTTTCCTTTTATAATGAGTTATTTTTTTGGAAATAAATATCCATTTTAATATAGAAGGACATAAGAGGCAGCATGATCCCCAGAAAACAGACCAACCATATCAAGGACTGTGTTCATTTATAAGATTCATGCGACAATTGTGAGGAAGCCATAATCACTCAGTATCAGAAAAAGTAAGATATCTGTAAAAAGCAAGGCATTTGCTTGCAAAAAAAATGTTAATGACCATTGAGTCTAAATGATTTAGAAAAATCAGAGGTGTCTCTTCAAAAGACATTTACCGAACCACATATAGAGAGCTTCAAAGAAGGAAGCAATGGACATTGTAGAATACCAGAAGAGCCAACGAAATATGAATCTGGACAAAGGGTCAACCTTCATCCTATCTTTCTTTGTTTATTTGCTTGCATTGATTTTATCTGAAATAGTGTTGATCAATTTGGCATGAAGATGACTGATGCTAAAATAGTTCAACAAAGACATGAATATTAATCAGGATTAAAAATGAAAAAGAAGACACAGCAACAGTAAACAGATACCAGTGTCCACTTTGTTATCTCTTGGCAAGTACAGAAGTGGAGAGAAGCATGAAGATAAATCAGAGAGAAACAAAGAGGGTTGAATGAATTGGCATGCTGTGTTTAAAATGTAGTGTGAAGGTTACATGGTGGTTTAGCAAAATAGAAAGTTTAAGAAGTTAACAAAGAAGCCGATGCTTTTCAGGGTCCAGATGCGTAGCATTGGCTTTGCAGAGATCAGAATGCCAGGTCCATGTGATATTCTATTTGTATAAGCATGCTTAGCAAAAAGTAGATGAGATATTGGAAATGGCCAAGGCTCAACAGCTCACCATGAGGATGATTCATCAAAGGGAAAGCATGAAAAATAAGACAAGTATTGAATGAAGGGCTTGCATAGACTGTATCAAAATAAATAAGATAAACCTCATTGGGTATGAGTTATGAGTTATGACCATCGTTAAACATTGCATTCGAGCAAGGTGTTCTTAAGAGCAAAATCTAAGCTGTTCATGCAGTATGAAAAATAAATATACTCAAGAAAAAAAAGATGGACACCGAACTATAAGAGATTTTCCACTTGACTACTCTCAAGCATTTCCGGCTAATTTTAAATCCTAGCAGAAGCATGTATGTAAAATTTCTTAGAACTTATTCCCTATAATTTTTTTAAAAATAATCTTCTCCACTACAATAAAGTTTAAAAGTTTGAGGAAAAGACTCTTAAAACATAATATCTATTAAGAACTCTGAGTCCAACAAGATTTAGTATATAAGAAACAAAGTCACATGTAAATCCCTAAAGAACATGAAAGAAAGTGTCAAAGACCTTAACATTAGATGCAACTAAAATCATGGCATATCCTAATTTACAGGTGACAGCACAACAGGACACAGAGCTCCCCCACTAAACATGAATAATGCCAATTAGTTGTAGGAAAAATGGTTCGGCCGAAGAGGAACCCACTATAATGGATCCACCTCCAGTTTCTCAATGGGTCTAGAGTCATCCAAGAGATAACCATCAAATTCACAACTATTTCTGCATCAGACCAGTGCATGTATAGTTTCTTGTCAACCTAAAATGGAGGACAGAAAGCACAAACAAATGCCCCAATAAATTAACAGAAGGCCACAAGCAGGATATGTTAGGCACGTGTAATAACTACATCATAAAGATACATTCTCTGTATATTGTAATTGTCGACAGAGAACAATCAAAGCTGAATCTAAAAATTTGCTCAATAAAAATAGGGGGAAAAGGGTAACTTTGTGTTCTCTAAACTGCATTCCTTCCATCAAAAGAGTCTACATGGACCTAGAAAAGGGACCTGAAATAGCCAAAGCCAAAATTCCAATCATATAAAGGGCCAATAAAAGCATACAACTATCAATAGTTTGTCCAGAATTTCCACAGTCTACTCTTGCTTCAATGTTGAAATGACAACAGGAAGTTTCAAACTATTGAAGAGAGACATGATAGTAAAGAACTTATCCTCACAATGTTGAAAACCAAAATCATCTTTGCTCTGGGTCATTCTTACACAGGGATTATCCATAGAATATGAACCTTGTATAGTTCTGCTCGAGCATTACAATTGTCATTCAAACTCGTAAAAGATTGCTAAGTAACAATTGCATATTAAGTGAGGGTTCATCCTTACAAGGTGCATCATTACAATCAACAGAAACTCCAAACAGATGGACTCCTATTCTGTCAAGATTAAAGGTGAAAACTGCAAGATGAATCAGCTATGATGAAATTGGCTGTTTGTATTTTTTTCGAACACTCTTTTGAGCTGGTCGATGAAATTTTCATAAACAATTGAAACCACATTGATTTTATATTCTCAAAGCAAGAAGTATTTAAATGATTCAAAATCAATTTACTTCTCCAAATTATTATCTCTCCATCAATGTCCTATAATTCATACAAAAAGCCTAGCAGCCAGAATCTAGTTCTACTGTAATCAAGCCCCAATCACAAGGCAGATGAGGAACAGACGCATTCCTAGAGGCAAGTATGTCAAGCATCTAATGGTAAAATTAAAAAAATCATATAAATTGTCATCTCTTTGTCTGTAACTATGTTTTCATAGGTAACCAGGTCATTGTGGGACTTAAAAATGAAACAATATGATTAACTTTTTATAGAGTATACAGGCACATCAATAAGAAAGCAAATGTAAAAACTATCAGAAGGTAGGTACCAAAAGGGTGGTACCAAGCAAGTTTGGAGGGTCTGGTCCAAAAATAATATTGCTGATAAGAAGATATTCATGTAATGTTAAAACGTGTTCATAAGTGGTGCCTTGGTCTACACACGAATTACTGTTCATCAGTGCATCAATCTTCCTCATGGGTGAATATGATTTTATAGGACTACGGACATACATTACTCTGTGTAAGTGATCAAGTGGGCATCCAACTCACACAATAATGAGGTCTTATTTCAAAGACATTCCTCTACACCTGCATAATTGATTTCAAACAGATCAGCTTAAAATGGAGGGCGACAGAAACTGATCTACTATCGCTTATATTTGTACAATATATATAATTTTCCAAACACACTAGGGTGACTGTCCATGTATAATGATGAATCCTCCAGCATTAGCTTGTAATTTAGAAAGCAAATACTTCTAGGCTATGGCTGACAGCAAATCATATATGAATCAAAGATTGTTATATCCATATTAAATGGATGTGAATAAATAAATAAAAAAAGTGCTAATCAGACTACTAAAAGATACATATATAATGTTCTAAACAAATACAGATACAAAATGAATATGACTAATGTCGATATTTGTTTAAAAACATGTACAGATATAAATTAGACAAGGAATACCTATATTTCTTTAAACATAACAGATACAAATCAAATAATTGAGTATATCAATGAGTTAGATAAATCAAATATGGTCAGATAAATCAATAACATATATTAAAAAGCCAGTCTTCAAATAGCAAATCCAGAATCAATAATATAACTCATACTGAAATTTTAATATATCATCAAGATTAAAGTATCATCTTTGTGCAAAGTTGATGGTTGCTAAACATCTCAAAATCTGGCTATCCATATTTAAATAATACTTCAATACCCATATACATATCAAAACCTAAAAAAAGGAACTTTATCAAATTATCCATGTCTTTATCTGTATTTCAGATAATGATACATGCATATACAATTTTGGGTGAGGAAAAGCATACAGTTGAACAATATCGACCTATTTTCAGCCCTGATCTTAAATAATCCAACTAGACAGATGCTTTCACCAACAACGCAGGGCACATACACAACTACCCGATAGGTTTCTTCTCCATTGAAATTTATCACTACTAGATCTAAGCTGATATCTTGAATAGAATGTTTCATCACTTATCACAACAGTTACACCACATCAGGTTCCTCATTTGGCCTTGTTGCCACTATAAAATTAGATTTCAATGAAGTCCAAGTACTATTTCAAGAAGTTACTCAATGTACATGTTAGATAATACATTTTTAGAAAAAGGAAAATAGAACTACAATGAAAATGGAAGCAAAGTGGTGTCTGAAGAAAAGAAATTTCAATGCAGAAATGACCGTTTTTGCCCCTTTTCTATACTAAAAGAATATAGAATAGCTGGTCAATCAATATCCTATTTAGTCAACAGCTTCCTATAGCATCAAGCTTCCAAATGATTTTGAATGATTCCAGCTTTTATGTTGCGTTCATGTCCTACACAAACAATCTTGAAAAGCATTATGTGAAAAGCTTCATGAACAATGAAGAAATCAAAGGAAACGAAGATCCTCTAAAAGAAACTGAGAAGTAGAAATAGTTTCAAGACTCATTAATTCTTGGTCACAACGTCTAGGGTAACAAGATCGGGCATTTAGGATCAGAGGCACTTAAGCTTCCAGCTGATGCTAGAGTTCCATTGGAAATTGGTTTGGAGTAAGCTCATGATTGGCAGAGCGAACCAACCAAGGTAATGCATATTATAATCCACGTAGTATTATAAAAGATGCAGAGATTGAATAAGACGCTTCAGTGAACTTAGACATTTTGGACTTAGAGACAGAAGATGACTTTAGAGATTTTCTAAATCATTCTTATAAATTTTGTGAACCCTATTCTACCAAGTTCAGACTAACATGTTTTCTGAATTCTTCACCTTACTTGAAAATTTTCTTTTCACCCTTATTTGAAAATTTCAAGCCACGCTGGGTTTCTCCCTGCACCAAACAGGCATCATCAGAGCATCACAAGATAACTTTTCACCCTACCCAAAAAAAAAAAAAAATCGCAACTATGCAACACCTGTATCCAACCAACTACCCCAACCTGACCAAAGAACATCAAGCAACACCTTCCATGGACCAATGTCCGCTAACAATACTGACCATGGAATGCCGTACCGGCCGGTACGGGCGCCGGTACGTACCGGTCCGGCCGTGGACCGGTACCGGAACGGATAAAAAAACCGGTATTTCCCGGTTTTTTATCCGAACCGGCCGGTACGGGTGCGTACCGGTTCGGAGCCCGTACCGGCCGATACCGGCCTCGTACCGGTGCGAACCGGCCGGTTCGCACCGGTACGATTTTTTTTTTTTAAGAACCACAGCGCCGCGCGCTGTGGTTTTTGAAACCACCGCGTACCGGCCGGTACGGGACCGGTACCAGCCGGTACGTACCGGACCGGACCGGTACCGTACCGGTCCGGCCGGCCACCGGTACGCCGACCGGTACCGGTACGGCGGACCTTGATACTGACCCTCGAAAATCCTAACAAAACTAACATTTAAACTTTCTTTTCTTCAAACAAAAAAAAAACTTTCTTTTAACACTAGAGATCAAACCACATAGGAGGCAACTTGATCAACTTTTCAGCCTGCAAAATTGAAGATCACTGCCCATCGAAGAGAACCGTAAAAAGATAGCAACAGGCCCTAACTACAGAAAAAAGGTTGCACCTTTTCATCATTAAAGATAAGAAGGACGCCAAGAAAGCCAACAATTCCCTCACTCATAATTTTCTAAAAATTAAATTACCAAACAAAAGAAAACACAATCACCAGATAAAACCCAAATACGAGAATTGTGATGCATTATATCCAATCTAACAAGCAGAGACCGAAGAAGAACAATTGACACATTAACAGCCAATAATCTTGAAATATAAAGCTCCACCGAACAAGAGAGAAGGGGAAAAAGAAACAAAAATATCTCACAAACATAACAAGTAAGAACAGCAACTTCACGGAATAACGTCAAACCAAATAATCAACCCCCAGAATCCTTTCATGGAAAATCAAAAGGAACAAGAAGAACAAAAAGAAAATCCCAATTCATAAGCCATGACACGATCAAGAAGGGAAGGTATCGTACCTTTAAATTAGTCTCTTTTTTAGGTTTTTTCTTGCCTCTTTGTTTCTAACCCCAGACAAGAATTAGGGTTTGAGCGCAGGGAAGGGGAAGAGAGGAGAAGGCGAGAATTCCGTTCGCGGTCACGGCACCAACAGGGCAACACGAAACCGGCACTTGTTTCTCCCTGAAACCAGAAACCCTTGCAGTTATATATATAGAGGAGGGACGGTGGAATTCTGTTAATTTAAATGTATTGAAAAAATAAATTAAAATTATTTTTGGTGTTTTTCTCTGCTTATCTTACTCTTTTTTTTTTTTTTTTTAGGGTGGAGCCCATCGGAAAGAATCACGTGCGGACACGTGGCAAGAGGTCAAAAGAGGGGTCGCGTGTCTCGCGGGTGAGCGGTGTGTCGACACGATGACGCTCTCGGGCCCCAAAAGATACGTCGCGGATCCGCAGTTACCCGGAGGAAGCAGTAACGTAGCGACAGGAACCTGCTTGCACCCGTTTCCCGCGTGGACTCTATTCGTCGTGCGGAAAACTTACCGGATTTCGTAAGCTAGCTACTCGGGTTGATGACGACATGGTCCCGTAAGTGGGCCATATTTTGTGAGCGGTCAATGGTTCCTAGCCCGTCCGGTCAACTCGTGTCGCATGTCCACAACACCAACGATAAAAAACCTCGTGGCTTTCATGGCGTCTGAAATCTCCGTTATGGTCTAATTTGTAAACCAGATGAGTTTTAAGCGTGCTAGGGACACGATAGAAGAGATGGGAAAAGTTTGGAAGGCGAAGATGGGTTATATTCGATTTGGACCAAATGCTTGATTCAAGTTAAGGATGACCATGTCTTTGGTGGCTTGTGTAAGTTTGGTATCAACCATACAAGAGCTCTTATCTTTACTTTGATTAGAACGTAAAAATGCCGCTCATAAAATTTAGGTTTTGAAGCAATCTTTATCTAATATGTAAGCGCTAATATCCGCAACTGATGATTAAACTTGGCATTACTCGGGATATATTAGTTTGTAATTCTGTAGTGGTTGTGTCAGGATATGTTAAAGTCCAATTTTTCAGCTGCAAGTCTCCCTGGATAATCGGTAGCAGTTGCATAGGGAGAACGCATGGAATAACAATAGTTTCTAGGAGGTTTTCCATGTTGCTAACCATTTGGGTTTGGTGTAACAAACCCTTGCAACCAAGACCTCTCCACTCTTCTATCGAATGGCTTCGCACTTTGTGCTGGGGGCTAAGACATCCCAAACGGCAAAGCCATTCTGGGCCGGGCCTGAGAGGTGAACCAACCATGATTCCAGATTCGCAGTTAGGGTTCAAAAAAAAAAAAAAAAAAAGGGCCGCCTACCAGCACTCAGGCCGGTCCATTGCATTTAGTCCAAACCACACAAAGGACCGCCTACCAAAACGCCGAACAATGAGGAAAACGTGCTGCAAAAGGAACTTGGAGCGGTCCAAGGGGGTTGTACGGTGAGTAAAACTAAAAGACGAAGGACGAAGGTAGATTCCCAGAAATAGCAAATCTATTTATTTCATTGATAACCGAGACAGATTTGGTGCATCATAGAAGATTTTTGACCCCCATGCGTTGGATTTTAAAAAAGAAAAAAAAAAAGAGTTATGGTCACAGATCTTGGACATCCATTGCCACCAATAATTGGGGCACAACACCATCTTTTCGACACAGCCTCCAAGGAAAAAGAGCAAGGTATGAGTTACCACTTAACAAAAAAAGCCTAAAACAAATTAACAAAATTTTGTTTGTAGGACAGGGAGTGCTGAATTTTCTTTTTGAAAAAGAGTAGGATTAATGAAAGGAACTCTTTTTTGAAATGCCTACATGAAGGATTGAAATGATCAGAGTCAATCTTGAAAATTCTCAGGTTAAATGAAATGACTGCTCAAATGGAGAGACAAGAATTCCTCGAAATGATTGCAAGAAGAGTGACAGCACTGTGCAAGTGGATATACAATAATGGATACCATCAATCCAAATCCTCGGAATGAGTTGCAAGTGGTCCTTAGGGAAACGATCGGGAGCCTGGTAAAGGTCTGAAAACACCCCTCAATCTGTCATATAATGCAAAAAAAACTCGGTTTCTGTCACTTCCACGAGAAAAGCCCTGAATAAAGGGCTCCATGTATCAAGTGAACTAAATTTTGCTGCATAAGCATGAAACTTGGCGAAACATATAGGTCCATGGTATTCCATATGAAATAGATCAAAACACTACTGGATGCTGGGAGCAATATGATAAAAGTTCAGAAAAAAGCAAAGAGCTTGTAGCTTTACAGAGACATCAAACTATTACCAAAGAAACAGGAAAGCAGATTTCCATAGAAAAACACATGAAATAGCTAGTATGCAATCTTTCATAATATCCAGGCAACCATGCGCGCCTTCAAAAGTTTCATGCGGCGTCAAGATTTTTCAGCTGCAGCCACTTTTTGTTACCTGTCAATAAGATTTTACAGCTGACTTGCTAACATACATCTAACAGTTGAAACAAAGACCTATAGGCATAAAACTTCCAAAATATATGCAGCCCTTGGGGGGAAAAAATGCAGCAAAGAGCGGACATTTAAATTTAATGATCTTTAGCTACTCAGTTCCTCTTTTCCTTTTAAGCATGCCAAATTCACTCTGAAGTCCAGTATAACCACCAAAAGTCCTTACCATCATGCTAGCTGGTTCTTTACAAGAGCCAATAGCCTTATAGCTAGAGATTAGGCACCCAACCTCACCTGGGCCTTTTCTCTCAGGAGTCTGTTCCCCAATTTTTAGAGCATATGTAATTGACAAGCAGATTGGTGTGCGTCCTTGGACTTCTGAGAAAGGAGTGAATTGAAAGACGAGTGCACTTGAGATAATGACCAGGTTAACTATTCACATCTATAAAATGAATTTCCTCAAAAAGTATTTATAAAATGAAAGAAAAAGGGTATGGTAATGACAATCAACCTAAACCAAACAATGACACATGACAGAAGAACATACAATTAGATTTTTTTCTGGTGATGTTTATTATATTATATCATCTATTGATTAATAACCCTAGGTTTGACATAAAAAACTATGATCAGGGCTAGGATGACAGATTGGCGGAAAAAAATAATTAGGAAAATGATAAGTGATCTGATCCGAACAACAAATTTAATAAATAAACCTAAGAACAATTTTAAGCAGATAAAGAACCAGTCTTTTTGAACATGATGGCTATATAGATTAAAAATACAGAGAGGGATTGATGATTAAAGAAGGAAAATTTAAGCTGCATAGAAAGCAAAAGATCATGCTGGATAATAAGGCTAATTATTGGGAGAGAGAGTGTAGATTTACTAAAGGGAAAACTGGAGATGAAACACTAGAGGGGAAAAATTGGGTCCCCAAGCAGAAGCATTCGCAGATTAACTCTTCACCCTACTGATCTGGAGTAATCACTAATTTATATGTCAAACATCATGAACCTTGCTGAAAGAGCCACAGATCATGGCAATAATCAATAATTTGGACATAGGTCTGATTAATTGTCATGATATCTCCTTTCTCCCTGGCAGTAGAAATGACATTGAATATAAAACCCCAAGATCTCACTACATGTACCAAGACATGCATGGAAATGCATTCATGAAAGTATTTCCTTCATCCTCAACAAGAGAAATGACACTCATTCAAAATACTAAGGATCTCGTCAATGTGAGTATACGCATATGTGGGTGAGCATGAATATATCAGTTTCTACATTTCATGCTTGCATGTACGTGTGATGGGAGTTTAAGCAAATCAGGCATTCACATTCGCATGCACAACACAGTCATCCATTCTATCATTATATGATTTTGTTTTCCTTCCGACTCTGTCAAAATCTAGACTCTGATATTTTGAGGAGGAAGGGAGAGGCGAGGGTGCAAAGACATAAATGATATAACTAAAGAAATGAAAAGCAGCACCCTAAAGAAATTCCAGAGCTACATAAATGCAATCTAGTAAAAGTACATGTGGTTATAATTCCCTGTTAATCATAGATGAAAATGCAAAAAAAAAAAAAGTAACGAACTAAATCTTGAACAAAGAACGCTACTCATATGTAGTTCAAATATAGAGGAACTGAATGCAATTTCATCATAACAATTAAGTCTAATTTGTTCTTACAAGCACCCATCTAAGCATGAAATATAGCCTGGTCTATGGACATTTACAGAGCACAATTTTGGTTTCTTTGCCAAATTTCATTCTTGTGTTTCTAAAGTCATTTTTTTATTAGCATTTTGTTTTTTTGTTTTGCTACTTTTTTTCTGATTCAGCTATCCATTTTTCTGAAGTAAACAGTTTAGTTCTCACCTTCTAATCACATGGTAACCGCATGTTCTTCATGATCGGTGGCAAAGTAAGTGAAAATATTTTCAACTTTAAGAGGAACTTTTCACAAATCAGAATCCCAATATGGACTAACTCATGAGAAGTCTAGCAGAAATCCTCCCAGCATGTCCTCTCAATACTCCCCTATCTCATGCTCCATCTTGTCCCCCCTTCCCCTCCCACCCCTCTCTCTCTTTCTCTCTCTTGATTCTCTCTCTTAAGACCTCGAATACATCTTATCTCATGCCCCATCTTACATGCCCCCTTCTCCCCCATCCCCGCCCAAGCCCCTCTCTATCTCTGGCTTGCTCTCTCTGATGTTCACTTCACACAGTCTAGAGAAAAAAGGAACCTGTAACAAGGAGCGAACAATAGAGATCTCATGCCCCAAGCTCTCTCTTTTTTTTCTCAATGATTACCAGCCAAACTAATTAATCTGTTAAAAATCTATTTTACCCTTGATAATTTCAAGGGTCAATATTCAGTAGATAAAATAGTTACCATTTTTTACAAAAATGTGCTAAAGCACAACTCTTCTTATTATTGTGTATGGAGAAGTTGGAGCATACATGCTATCTCCTGTCCTATTACTTTTTACAAAAATTTGGCAAAGCACTTTGCTTTCTTCTTCTTTGTATTTCAAGCCGTGAAAATTTAGAAACAATGGGTCTTCTATAAGATAGAACAATCACTACCAAGAAGCAAAACTCCAAGAGATGTTAAATGGAACCTTCTATCTGGTATTCTGATCCTATGAACTGATTTAATAGTACTAAACCATGCCAAGAACAAATCTGCAAGGAAAGCATATCATAACAACTAGCAAGAATTCTTATCCAATTTATATGGGATTAGATACATAAGTCCATCTATTTTCACTAAATGACTTTTGAAAAGCCATCTTAACAATACTCCGATCCACTATTCTATGGTTTCCCTCCTCTCTTCTGACAATTCATGTTAACTTAATACCCTCGCTGGTCAGGGATAAACAATCAATATTTGGTTTCCATGACTAAATTCTCGTTAACTCCATCCATGAGCCTCCTCCTGCATACTCTTTATTCTCCCCCAATTTTACAGAAAACCCATCTCAATGTTCATATTGCGACTGAAAACATCATGCACTTACAACATACTCCAAACTAACATAATACTGGCCTACTTGTTTAAGATGATAAACTCTATTTTAAAAGCAAAAAAAAGGAGGAACAGACATGTCTATATGATGGAGAAGAGGGTACAAAATGCCAATGAACAAGTGGATAGTAGGGCAAGGGCACCTAAGAAGAGAGAACAAAATATATTCAACAAAAACAAGGAGAAAACAACATACCAGCATCCCAGAGGACAAGAAAAAACATTAAGATAAACCTGCCTATCAAGAGATTAAAAAGAAAAAAAGGAAAAAAAATGTCAGGGTCTTGCATGCAAGTATAAATGAATTTTTCTATAAATTTAACTAATTAAGGTATGGGAATGAGCACTGGAGGATAAACTCACTATAGTAAGTGAAGGAAGAGACCACAATCCATGAGGATACAGACAACAGATTAAGTCAAATTATGTATGAATAGGAGGCAATTTCTGTTCCCCCGACTCTGGTAGTTGTCGCTTTCAACGCAGATTTCTCCTATGGTTGTCACATGGGATTATCCCCCTGAGATAGCCATTTAGCTAAACTCTTTATTATTTGATGAGATTCTAAGATCACCCTTTCATATCAACAACTAAAAGTGACCAGACAGTGAAAACCTTTTGAGCCTCCCATTTCAACGTCTCCTTGCCTAAGCATTGGAAAGCTCAGTAACCCCTTGTAATTTCTTTTTCATTGAAATTTATGCAAAAATGCAAGCCCACCACCCTCCTTCACAAAAGTCACGCACATCTAAACCTTGTAAGGTTGTAGGTTAAAGCTCTTAGACTCCTGATCTGGAAACCATTTTTAGCAAATACTATGTCAAAATCATTTGGTCACTGACATAGAAACTGCTGTTACTTGGCCTATATTTAGTTGACCAAATTTGGCTTTCAGAGAAACAAAATTTCAAAGCACCCAAAGAGAGCAGCATAATGACAAGAAATAAAATGATGAAAGGATTTTGGTGCATTGATATTCACAGTTAGACACATCAATTGTGGAAATAAAGGTGGTCAAATTAACAGAACCAGAACAATAAGAGTCAGCTGGTCTGCAAACGGGGATCATGTATGTTGACGTTTAGGTAAATAGTAGATGACAGAACCAGCGACGCTATGCATCGATTTATTGCTCAAAAGATTAGTTGACAAAAAAGCTCTTCTAATGAATTCATTGCTTATGTTTTATATTCAGAAACATCATCGCAAGGTTACCATATGTATATCTGCCCAATTTCAATAATCCTGTTATCCATGAATAGCAAGCAAAACTACCATTCAAGAACGCAAATAGATTAACAAAATAATTAAAAAAGAACAATGACAAAATTTCATCATATATGGAAAGATCTAGATCGAGACATGAACCGGAAACGAACAATTCTAGGACACGAAATCTCAGTCTACAAGAATCGTCAAAAAGGAAAGCTGGACCCAAAAAAGGGAAAGAAAACAAGAAAGCTTAGATCTTTTACAGTGAGATCGGGCGGCGGGACGATCAAGCACCGCCTGTGGTGGCGGATCGGTAGCGGTAGAGCTTGCCGAAGACGTGGAGGGCGGTGACGAAGCCGATGAAGCAGAGGCTCATCACCAGGACCACGGTGGGCGTCATCTTGAGGCCCGGGGCGTCATCGGTGTAGAACCTCAGCATGTTGCTCCCGCCGCCAGAGGCCCCTCCGCCGCCGCCGCCGCCCCCCAGCCGTCTCCGCCGCATCCCCGCAGCGGCCGCGGCCGAACCCCGTGGCCCCACCGTGACCGGCCGCGCGCCCCCCGCGTTCGACGACGCCTGCGACTGCGAAGTGCCCCTCGCCATCGATGAGCCTGGTTCCTTCTTGGGATGCCGGACAAAAAGAGAGAATTTTATTATTTTTTATCATTCGGGAAGATCGCTCAGCCACGGGCGATTGGATTGACTCCAGCGAGAGCTGTGTTCTGGTGATCCGGCGAAGCATGTTAGATAATGATTAATGCAAATAAGTACAGTAAGGGATGGACTTGGTATTGCCCTTAATCCATGATATTATGGCTATTGTGATCCCTTCTGTAGCCGCTAAATCCTCAACCTAGGTCAGAGTACGGCTTCGCTTGCTCTGAGATTGTTGAAAATCAAACTAAATGAGATGACCGAGATGAAAAAGAACCGGTTATCTTCGAGAATGACCTGCAAAAAGTTCACTTACCGAAAAATTTCTAGTAGGAACCCTCCCATGCCTAAGTCAACATGATAGAAAAGAGAAATTCTGTAGAGTAAGATATTTGATCAGCTTGAGGATTTCCAAGCCACCTCTTTATATAGGATGGTATATATATTCATTATCAGATTTGGTGCGACATGCTTTAATTGTAAGGTAACGGTTAGTTGCATGTTTACAATGTAAAAACCATCCCACGTGAACAACATACAGCAGTAATTACGCAGATTGTGCATTGACTGCAGTGTTGCCATAACTATTAGTCTTTACTAGCACGAGCAGAGTAGCTCCTCAGTTTTCATAAAAATCATTTACTTTGGTTAATACCGAGGCTAAGGAAGTCGATCTATTCTGAGGTCGACATGTCCAATATTTTTTCTATCATCTTCAAGCTATATTTGAGAAACTTTGAACCATGAAACAACACTACTTATGAAATTGTTGCATAGAGACGTCTTCCTAATTGGTGTCTAATTAGAAAATCAGCACCGAGTATGGAATCCCTAATAGATACATTAAAATTTATCCTCGGCACATTGAAGAGCGAGGATAGCCAAGAAATTGTAATAGGGTAGTTTTCATTCTAACACAGTTTGCCGGAATCGCTGCTCTAGTGCCTAGTCATTGGTATAATGCCCGCTTTCATTAGTAGTTGATGTGTAGATAACTATTTTTTTTTGGAAGAGCCTTTTACTTTTACTGAGACTATTCCACATCATTCATCCCATATGAGCAATAATATTGAAGAGAGTTGCTGCATCAGCTGCGGTAAATAATATTCTTTGGGGAAATAATTCACAGTTAATCTCATGCACAAGGAACAAGATTAAAAGTAAACCATCCATTGTACGATGGTTAAGTTGATGGTGCAATTTTCATCCCTTTATAATACGTAATGTTTTAACCATAAAGTCATCAACTTGGAGTCCAATACCAAGATATGTCTTATATTCGAGTCTTCAAACAATTTTTAGAATTTCCCACCAGATGTAGCCTTATCGGTCAGATACTTGGGCAAAAGTTGAGAGCTGAGGCTTTTCCCAGCGATCACATGATTTATAATATCTAACATTTGGATCTTAAAAGTTATTTACTTCAAGTCTGATACAAGAACAATCTCATATTCAAGCCTTTAAACAACTTGCAGAATAAATCATGACCCCCTGCTTGATTTAGCCTTTCCCATTGTATGTTGTTTCAGATGAATAGAAGAGACATGAATTGTTTGATAAGATGGCATAGATAACAAAACTTTGGCAAAAGTTATGAACAGGGTTTTTCTTAATGGTCATACTTCTATTCTTAGGAACTACATATTTTGGGCTTTAGTCCTGGACAATGAATCCTCAAGTATTGGGACCTAGGTAACTATAGTGTATGTGAGATATAAGGTGTGGGTGGGTGGTCTCCCTTCCTCTCTCTCTTAAAAAAAAAAAAAAACAAAAAAAAAAACAAAAGTTCAAACAAAGACACTGTACCTAGCAGGACAAATCGGTACGAGCTGCATCGGGCCGTGCCGGATACGTACCGACATAGTAGAAGAGACGGAAAAGAGAAAGAATGGGATAGAAAAAGAAAGAGAAAGCGGAGAGAGAGGGAGCGAGGCTGACGAAGGGTAGCATAGGGCTGTTAGAAGCCTGCGGCGGGGCAGCAGTAAAGACCGCGGTCATTCCCTTATTTCATTTGAAACTAGGACAATTAAAGATCCACTTTGATGGATCATGAAGGGTTGGTTATAGCTGCAGGTACGATCTCTCTCCATGCATTATCCTTACTGGCTGATGAACTCGTCGGTGCTTGGTATTGAGAGCAATATTTGGTCAGAGTGCAACTCAACAACAATGGTGGCATGGATTAAAAGGTCTCCTACTTCATCATCTCACCTCTTCATTTTGGAATATCAAAGTGCCTATCAGCTGCTTATTCTCCTCCTCCCGTGCCAGACGGTCATCAAATTTCATTGTCGGCCATGGTTCTCCTCCAAATCCTTTACTCTTTTCTTCCTTTTTCCCCTCAACCTCAGTCATATACATGCATGTGCAAAGAGCACTATTATAGTTTGCAATTCACTGCAATAGCAAATATACCAAGACACAATTGTACCGAGTTCTATATTTCCCAAAAGCTCCAAAAAAATATATCTATTAACAAATTTTTTTTCAAATAGCGACATGGAGCAATTCGACATCCTAAACACATTTGCACCCACAAAGCAATAGCAGCAAAGCAAGCTCACCAAGTCATTCTTAAATTGATCCAACCTTTTGTCCTATTGCAATAGCACGGTTATTTTTTTTAAAAAAAAAGACTGCACTGTTGTGCTAACATTAGGGCTGTTAACGAGCCAAGCCGAGCCCGAGCCTGGAAGAGCTCGGCTCGGCTCGTTTCACAGAAGCTCGGGCTCGGGATCGGGCTCGGTAACGAGCTCTATATTAGGCTCGAGCTCGAACTTGCTTGGCAAAGCAAAGGCTCGGACTTGAGCTCGTAAAGCTCGTTTCAATTACGAGCTCCAGAACGAGCCCGAGCCCGGGCTCAATAACAGGCTATTTTTCTTTATATGGTCAGATTTTTATGAATTATGGTGCTGAAATAAGATCTTTCAGTGGGAGACTAGAGCTCGTGAGCTGCTCGGGCTCGAGCTCGGATGTAAACGAGCCTCATATTGGACTCGGGCTCGTTTAACTAACGAGCCGAGCCCGAGTCGGATTTTTACCAAACCGAGCCGAGCCTGAGCTCGGCTCATTAACAGCCATACCCAACATTTGCTTAATCTTCCTTTCCATGCAACAGAAAATTTAGGTTAGAGTAAAATCGTATTTCCAAGCCCTAGCCCGGTTGTTTTCTCCCGCCCCCGGGCATCGCTTCCTCCACCCTTTTCCCTCTCCCTTTCCCTTAACCCACGTAGCATGCCGTCAATCAAGGTATCTCCAGCGGTCCCCATCAGACTTGTTAACTAGACAAAGAATATGTCATTTCCCTTTAAATTTTCTCACATAAATATTTGGTTTTCCGACACTATTTACTTTTTAATCCCATTATTAAATTTATAAGAAATTACCTATATATAAATAAAATATCAAAAGATGCTTAAATTAACTACGAGGGTTCCAGCGCACCGGACTTGCCAGCCCCGTCCCCATCCCACGCGGCACCGTGCCGCCTCGCAAGATCTCTCGCACGTGCCGGCCCCTGCCCCCGGGTCTCTCGCCCTGCGTGCATCCGATCGCCCGTTAGTGAAGTGGAAAGAATTCTGAAACGTTACAATTCTCTTAAAAACTGTCTCTGCACAGTCCCCAAACTGCCCTCTCTGTCCATCTCATTTTCGCACCGGCCCTCGGTACCAGGGTCGGAGAAAGTCTCCCGATCCCAGCCGGCAATGTTGAATCGGACGGATCTACATCGGAGAGTTCCCGGAATCCAAAGGTGAGAGATTGAAGGGAGGATTGGGGATACAGGTGTAATTCCAGGAAGGAGTTGGGGTACATAGGGAAAGGGAGGAGTCCGCATTAAGCCAGGAGGAGAAAGCGAGGGGTTGGAGGGGGAGGGATTGAAATAATGCTGGAGAAAGGATTTTAATTCAATAATAGAAATTCCAGCGGACGTGAGGGGAGATTGAACTCGAGTTTATGGCGCTGCCAAGGGGCATTGAATTCCAGGCTGGGCTCCCCTTTATCGGCTCACGTTTTCCGGTGTCGCCACGGTTCCGGTTCGGCGTCTTCCCTTCCACACAGCCGGGGAGAAAGATAGACGACGTCTCCGACGCCCTACGAGCGGCGCGCGATGGAGCGACTGTGAATGGCACGATCTCGCCTACGGCGACGTCTTCGTCTGATTCGACGAGCTCTTCTCGCCCTCTAGGGCTTCCTAACCCTCTTCCCTTCTCTCCGAGAGGTAGGAAAAACTGGTTCTTGGCTCCCATTTCTTCCTACACATGCTCTCCGATGTTGATTGGTTTTTTTTTCGGGGGTTTAGATCTGGTTTTGATCCACGGCACGGGAAGAAACCCTAGAAAATTCTCGTGGATGGCTGTTTCTTGAGGGGATTTGGATGTTGGAACCAAGGAAAAGCCTAGAAATTTAAGCAGGTAGCTCCGAGGAAGGCCTTCTACGAATTGGTGTCCGTAGTTCTTTTCCCGTGGTTTCTGGGGCATCGATGCCCTTTGTTGGTGGGGTATTTGATGCCTCCAGAACCAGTGCCTTGGGATCGCAAGGACTCGGTGTTCAAGGAGAGGAAGCACGAGACAGGGACTGGCTCCGACGCCCCAGGCAGCGGTTCCTCGTTCTCCACACCGCGGTGGAGGGAGCCCTTCCACGGGCCCCGTGACTTCTCCCGCGCTTCCCCTCGTCGGCCTCCATCAGGTACTTGCCCGAACCCGACTCGGATCTGAGAAGTCTAGGGCTCTACCCCTTCCTTTTTCCTGTCTTCCTGATGATTATTCTCTCTTTTGGCAAACTCTCTTCTTCTAAAGGTCACTACCGGCAGGGAGGTAGTTATCATCAGATTTACCCCGACGAGTCGGGCGCCCATGGGTGCACCCCTTCCCGGTCAGATAGATTTTGGTTGGAAGATGAGAGCTTTAGGCCTTCTTCGGGAAGATATGGCGTTGTCGGCGGCGGTGGCGGCGGACGGAGCGGCAGTGGAGGCAGCAGGGAGGGCCGGGGATCTTTCCGGCGGTTCCCTTATTGGGACTCCGTCGACTTCTCACGGCAGCAGCATCACGACCCTCATGTGACCGCTCAGAGGTCAGTCGCAGTTCCGATCCCGCCCGCATCTCAACCGCCCTTGAAAGATCCAAATGATAAGACCGGTGGCGGTGCGGAGGATGGCTCGGGCACAGGCCACAGATCCGAACAGGACCATTCGTTGGGTTCGATCTCGTGGAAGCCCCTTAAGTGGAGCCGTCCCGGTAGCCTTTCCTTCACGAAGGCTGGCAGATCTGAGTCGGAGGAGACCGGGCTCGAGGTGTCGGTGCCTCCTGGGAAAGAGAGTCCGATCAGATCTCCGGTGGCGTCCCCTGCACCCTCTGATGAAGGTGCTCCTAGGAAGAAGCCGCGTCTTGGGTGGGGCCAGGGCCTGGCAAAGTATGAGAAGCAGAAGGTGGAAGGATCTCTGGATCCCCCTGGGACTGCTGCCAAGGTGTCTGTCAATGACACTAGCCCGAAAGTTGTGGGTCTTGCTGGATGCCCTTCTCCCGCAACTCCAGGATCATTCACCTGCAGTTCATCACCAGGTAAGATAAGGTTTTCTTTCTTTCTTTCTTTCTTTTTATAAGTTTTTTTTTTTGATATGTTAGTTTGATCTGTAGTTTGTTAATAGGTTTTTGGAGTTTCTACTGCATGCTTGCTAAAAAACATTGTATCGATTTTGCTTAAAATCAATGTTTCATTTTATATATCTATGCCATCGGTCTTGATTTTCTGAATGTATTATTTGTTGAATTGTGCCCTCAATTTGAAACTTGGCTTTTTTCGAAATGGTTAATATTCGGCACAAATCTCTTGATCTTGGTATACTTTCCTCATTGGCTTTTCATCTTGTACCTGTGGCTGAAAAAGGATTAGCATTATATTTCTTCTACTTTCCTGTTGCCCATTTCCAAAAGTTAGATGTGATTCTTGTGAGTCCATTATTATTTCCCTTTGGTTGGTCCAGTGGCAGGATTGTTCCTCTACCATTGGGGTTACTTTGGTAGATATACCCATTTCGATGGGCTTGTGCTTAATTTGGCTGCTACTCTTTTAGTATGTCGGACTTGGCTGTTCTGGAGGCAGGTGGAAATTTGTAATATAACTTTTAGTTGAAGAAAAAATTATGCTTAGAAATTTTTAGGCCAATTCATCGATATATCTATCATATGTTTTTAGAAAATTTCCAATTCCAGGTTTCTTTATTTTGGTTGGTGTTGGTGGGCATTGCCAGCGTGCCCAAGTTTCTGTTGCTTGCAAACAATTGGAACAAGTTAACTATCCTTTTTGAACTTATTTTGCTTGCAACTTTCACACTTGGAATTTAGTTACATATGTATAATGAGGGTTAACTATGGCCTTCTTTTTGGTGTTTGTGTTGTGCTTTTTTTAAATTATTTATTAGCATATACAAGGCCTTTAACCTGCGGTACCAGAGCCACTTTAGTCAGCTCAGGACCCAAAGGTAATTCAGGTGAAATTGATGGACAATTTTAGTTGGGTGGTTAATTTATCCAATTTTGTTACTGTGTGGCTATCAATATTTCCTAAAATAGTGTCTTGCTGATTCAGTTAGTATTTTCAGTTTGTTGCTTTGAAAAGCCAAAATGCTTTTGACAAGCCATGCAGCAATTTGGGCATATCTTGTACTCATCATTTGGAAGAAATGAAACCAAAAAGACAACAAGAGTTGTAGTTCTCGCATATGATGAAAGGCTAAAGCAAGTGAAAGTTATAATCAAGTTTGATTTCATGATTGTATAATGTCACAGATTTTCTGGTGGAATGTTGTGGCATTAAACCCAATAGTCAATCTTTGTATGCCGACACTTGTCCTTCATTTGATTAGCATCTGCTTAGGTTATCTGCTGTCAGAGCATCTTGTCTGTTATTGTTACAAAATTCTGCTTTGAACTTGTTTTTCAACTCCATTTTTGTTGCATTTTCAACTGATGGTAAATTTGTTAGATGTCCATCACCACTTTCCATATATCAGAAACAGTGAAAGTGAAGAAATTGGCTGTGAACAACTTTTTTTCTGCATTCATGAGTATCTTAAAGGCTGAATGTTGTTTGTTCAATAAATGCCTTTTTTCGGGTATGATATGTTTCTGCTTTCATTTGAGCACTCTCTCCATGTTTCTGCTTTCATTTGAGCACTCTCCATGTTTCTGTTTTCATGTGAGCTGATATATCTGTTGTGTGATATGTTTATCATGTCATTGATGTTTATCTTTTTTTTGGTAAAGATGTTTATCTAACTTTAAGAAGCTTTTATGCAAATAAGATTTTACGAGTCATATGATGGTGGGGATAAGGTTGGTTGATCTTCACCTTCCACCTGTTCTTCTCTGGCTTCTTTGGAATGTTAATTTAAATTGATTGTTTGCTAACTTAGTTGGAGCATTTAAATACTTAATTCTCAATGGTGATTGGTAATCTAACCTTTTCCATTATTGGTATTTTGCAGCAGGCATAGAGGAGAAGCCTTGCATCAAGGCAGTGAATGGTGAGAATGATACAAGTCATTGCAGTGATTCGTCCGAGGAATTCTCTATTAGGTTAGGTTACATGAAGGGTAATCCTATTAACATCCTGAATACTCTGCTTGCTGATTTATTGCAACCTGAGGATGCCAGTTCTGGGGATTCCACTTTCTCAAGAGAAACTGCTATGAACAAGTTGCTGTTATTAAAATCGGGTGTTTCTAAGGAATTGGAGAAAACTGAATATGAACTCGATTTGTTTGAAAACAAACTCAAGTCCATGGATAGTGATGCTGAAAATGATCCTTATCAAAGTTCTTTTACAATACCAGCTAATAGTGCACCAGAACCTTGCATAGAGTCATCTGATGTTGCATCAAAAGATTCTAATCCTTCGAAATATCATGAGTTTTCTTCTTCTGCATGTACAGGGAATCCTGCCCTATATACCAATTCCTTGAATGACAATAATACTGAAATTAAAGATGGGGATGTGGATAACCCGCAAGCAGCTTCATCTAGATTTAACAATTTAGCATGCTCCAGTAGGGGAGTTCATGATCACAACAATGAAAAATTGGCTGGATGCTTTGAGATTTTTGAGAAGGTCAGGTTCAAGGTCCCAGAAATCCGACATTTTATCTTATCTGATGCGGAAAGACCTACAGCTGTATGTGATCATGGAGATGGGAATTGTGTAGAGGCAGCAAGTAGTAGCGAGAATGGTAACTCTGAAGCAAGTTTACATGGCAAGACAGACTGTAATTTAATAAGTTTAATTATGGCTTCTAATTGGGATGCTGCAAAAAAAGCTTCACAAGTATTTCATAAGGCATTGCCTACTGATCCACCTCAGTTTGATGTTTGGGAATTAGGTAAACTTTTGTCACCGAGTAAAAATGATCTCCGAGTCAAAGAAAAGCTTGCTATTCACAAGGGCTTGCTGAAATTCAAAGAGCGAGTTCTTGCTCTCAAGTTCAGGGCACTCCACCATTTATGGAAGGAGGATCTACGGTTGCTTTCTATAAGAAAGCATCGTACAAAGTCAAGCAAGCGTTTTGAATTAAGTAGCCGAGCATCACAGGGTGGTTCTCAAAAGCAACGTTGTTCTTTCCGGTCAAGGTTTGCACTGCCTGGTTAGTCTTTGATTTGACCTCATGTATTTTTAGATATTGAGCCCTTTTCATAAATAAAGTTTTTGATGCCATGTAGCATATTTTCTAGAATGGGAGTTTTTTTAAATCACTAATCATAGCCTAAAATAGTAAGAATATTACAGTATGGTAGGTGAAGTGCTTCTGCACTTATATAATACAATCCAAGCAATGGCATGAGGATAATGTCACTTCCTTATTTGCAATGGCATCCTTGCAATAATATGCCATTCTTCTTTATTTAAAATGTTTGAAATTGCTTGATGACTGATTCTTTCATCTGTTTTCACTTGAGCAAGATTTTGAGTTTGTGATATGCACATTGTTGTTCGTTATTTCAGGGCACTACTATTATATATTTTTTAATTTTTCCTACCTTGTAAATATATTTATTTTAGGTCCCCAATTGTCATTGTCCAATAGACACTCTTGTTTTAGCATCGGGTGAGACATGAGGTAGCTCTTTAGCAAAGAGTGTTTAATCCATTAAAATTGCTTGAGTGGAATGTTTTAATTTTTATTTTCCTTGTCAGTAAAATTTTGATGGTTAAGGATTCTCTATGAGTACGGTTATTATCTTCTAACTCATAAACTGCTGGAATGTTCAGTTGGTCACTTCACTTCCTAAAGTGATAGAGCGTGGTTGCCAAATTTTACGGTTATTATTAGATGGAAGACCTATATATAATAATTGTTGTGAAAAGGGTGAAATTTTATGTTCCACATGGAATGTTAAGTATGTTGAAGGTCATATGGGGGGAAATAATAGGCTGTTTTTTGGAACATCTAAAATTTGATAGGTCTGAAATGATAAATCTCTGTGTTGGACGTGGAAGCAACAATTTGTTGGATGTTTATAACCTTCTATTGTTTCTGAAATTTGTGTAGCACCCATAGGGCTGCAGTTTAGCAAGTCCAAGTAGTTCATGAACAGTTTAAGTTTTTGTTGCTTGGTATTGCTTACTTCAAAAACAGACATTCAGCCAATTTGATATCGGTTAAAAAGGTTCTTCATGTGTTCTGTTTTGTAGGGTCTCTTGGCATTCTTATGCTCAATCAAATGATAAAGTTTGTCATTGTTGATTGTAATTTTGTTGATCTTGATATCCATCCACAATAACATCTCTTTTGAGAATTTAAACAATTGTACTCAAGGAAGACAGGATGGTATCTGTTTTAATATACCAAGTTAATATTGGACTAGAGAGGCAAATCTACTGCAAAACAAAATGAACTGGGAAAGACATTTGATCGCCAAAAGTAATCAGAAAATGCAGCTCAAGACCTGACTTCAAGCAACAAAATATGATTGCAGATAAACCAAGTTTTAGGGTCAAGCCTCCCTTCAATCCACCATCTGATTTAGTTTGATGTTTGATATTCAGTGAGTATAATTAGACAAATGGTGCTTGCTCTGATGATAGTTCTAGCTTCTGGCAACTAATGATTACTACTGATAGGAAGGCATCTATTGTAATTTAGGCACTGATTGCTCGATACATGTGTAGTTTTTGGCAATAATGAACAGTGTATCATGTATTGCAGCTGGTAAGATGGTGAAGGCATGCGCGGTCTGATATAATTAAGCTGGTTAATAACTCTAAATGAAAATTATCAGAAGTGAAGGTGATGTAACAGTCGGTATATGATTTGTTGCACCATTATATTTTGATTGAATGTGTTCCATGGCACACCTCTGGGATTATATCTGTATTTGGTGCACCTTTGAGTTTCTTGTTTTTAGTGGGCATATGTAGATTGGTAAGCTTTGTTTTGTGTTTGTTTTCATGGATTGACTGCTCTTACATATGGCTGGTTAATGTGCACTTCTGAGATTATCTAGTATTAATTTAATAGCTTGAAATATATGTCAGACAGTAAATTAGAATAATGGTGTAACTGTAGAGAATAATGGTTTTCGTGAAATTGGATACTTAATGAGCATTGTGGGGTTACATGGAGAACATATTTGTGTACTTGAGGGTGGTATGAGTGCAAACAAGCTTTGGAGTTTTTAGCAATTTCCACCTGCTTGTGAGTCTCAAGGGAAAGAAGTCTGAAGTATGCTTATTAGTGTTTCAGGAAGTGGTGCCAATTCATAAGAAGGATGCAATTATAAATGTAACTCTTAACATTTATTGTTATAGCACAAGGACTTTTTGAGTAGGAAAGTTCCCACAGATAAGGCTTAGAACTAATATTATTATACAAAAATGATGAGTAACTGATCGAGAGGACATGCTTTTGGTTAGCAAGGACCAGCAAAGAAGAATGTGACTTAAGCTTCTGTACATGGCAGATTGAATGGGGGAATATATTAAAAAATTGTCCCAATCTCAAGTGCCTGAGATGCAGCTTTGCTTTGTAGACCAATGTCTTGCACCAAGGTTTATGTTTGAGCACCTGGGTATTTTGCCAATCATTTGATTAGCCGTATTCTCCTTCTATATATGTTTATAATTTCAAGGAACATATTCATACGTTGTGCTAGAGAGTCTTTTATATCATTAATTGCTACATTATGGACCCAGAATCTGATCATATATTAACTACACCTGTAATATTTTTCGTTATAACTTTTCAATTTGCTTATGGTGCCAGCAGAAATTTCTGTGAAGTCCATCCAAAAAATTTGCTTTCACATTTCCAGTGTCATGAATTATTAGTTTGCTAGTCCATACTGTGTTGCAAGGGTTTGTAACAGTTGCCAATAAATCAAGTTTCGGAAGGGAAATACCAGAAGGGCAATATTTCACATTCAAGTGTATCATTTTGTATCTACTGATAAATTCAAAAAAATCTACTTAGTATCTCCATGGCTCTTTTTTTCTTTTAGTTTGTGCCCTCCGATTTTGACAATAGTGCTAGGTGTTGCTGGGATGACTTGCAATCATGCTTTCAAAGTTGAGAATTTGTCAAGTGATTAGATCCAAGGGTGTTATTTTATTGTTCTTGCTTCAAAGTAATGATTTTGGCATTTCTTCAGAATTTCTCTTGATATTTTTCTAGGTGGATGTGTGGATTCCATATGTTTGTTGCTGATGAGTTGATGGTTGACAGATGGGAAAGTACTAGTCTACATATTGTTTACGTTATTGCCTTGTCGTGTGGGGTTCACTTATGTGGGTTGGGGAACAACTACTTGATGGTAAAATTACTCGCAAGGAAATTTTAAGTTCTAGCTGCTTGCACAAAATACACTTTTGTGCACTCTTCTGCATATTTTGTTTTCATTGTTTGTAAATAATTTTCCATATAGTTAATAATTTTTTTTAGCTAAAAAATTGTTAATTAGTGGGTCTGCAGCCCATTTCAGCAGTTGTGTTTGAAATGAGGTTGGCAAAATTTTCTCTGCAATGCACTTTTTAGATCTCTGTAAAGATGGATAAGTGAAAAGTTGTGTTTTCATTGTTATGTTGTACATTCATGTGCCATAGTTATTTGGTAAAACCATCTTGAGAATAATGATGACCATGTTCAATAGGATGTTCTTAATGTTATTGTAATTGCAAAGTTCGTCATCTTCAAACTTGCCTTAGGGATAAGGTGATTGGCTGAAACTTCAGACCTTGTTGTAGACTAAATCACCTACAAATCAGACCACTATATGTAGCTGAAGCGATGTTTAAGCTAGCGCTGCAAATGAATATTATATTCCTTAGATGTGATAAGTTTTAAGTTTAAGGTAATATAGAGCACTGTCAGCAGATAATGATCAGCCTCTAGGAATATTGAGACAGTATTTAGTGCTGGAACCCCATATCTTGATTGAGGGCTTGTGGTTGGTGGTTTTCTTGTCCTCTCATAGATGAGTGTGTTTATACATTTGCTTAGATTTTCATGTTAATGCCTATGATATACATTGTTCATTATTCATGGCCACTATTTTTTTAATAAGTTTTCATTTTGTAATAGCATTTATTGGTGTTTCTTTGATTGTTATGATCTTATCTATTTTGAATTGCTGTAGTGTTTGCATACATCTTCTAGACGCCATCTCCATATGATTTAACCGACTGTCGAGATTGTTGTTATGAGTTATCTTTTATTTTGTCAAATTCTGCATCACTTTGTTGTTTTATTCTTTTTTGTCATCTGAAAGTTTTATCTTCCCCCTTGCAGCAGGTAATTTAACTCTAGTTCCTACCACAGAAATAGTAGAGTTTACAAGCAAGTTGCTGTCAGATTCCCAAATCAAGCTCTACAGGAATAACTTGAAGATGCCAGCTCTAATTTTTGATGAGAAGGAGAGGAAACAGACAAAGTTTATCACAAGTAATAGACTGATAGAAGACCCAATCTCTTTTGAGAAGGAACGAGCAATGATAAACCCATGGACGCAAGAAGAAAAGGAAGTCTTCATGGAGATGCTTGCCACATTTGGTAAAGATTTTACGAAGATTTCTTCTTTTCTTAGCCACAAAACGACAGCAGACTGCATTGAGTTTTATTACAAGAACCATAAGTCTGAAAGTTTCAAAGAAGTAAAGAAACGGTTGGATCTTAAAAAGCAGTGGCAGTGCTTGCCTACCAGCAATTATCTTGTAACATCAGGAAAGAAGTGGAATCGTGGAATAAATGCTGCTTCACTAGATATGCTTGGGGCAGCATCGATGGTAGCAGCACACAGCAGTGGTAATGCAAAGAGCCAACAAAGGTATGCTGGAAGGTCCATTCATGGAACCTATAATGGCCTGAAAGTGCCTTGCGGGAATTATAGGTCATTGGAAACGGTAAGCAGTGTTGAAATACCAGGGCATGAGAGAGAAACTGTAGCTGCTGATGTTTTAGCGGGCATGTGTGGCGCTCTATCCTCTGAAGCAATGAGCTCTTGTGTTACTAGTTCTATCGACCCTGTCGAGAAGATGAGCTTCATGGCAGTGGAGCGACCCTTGACACTAGAAGTTACCCAAATTTTTGATGAGGGCACTTGTTCAAATGAAGGCTGTGGTGACTTGGACTCGTTTGATTGGACTGATGAGGAGAAGTCCATGTTTATCCGAGCTTTGAGCATGTATGGCAAAGATTTTGCAAGGATCTCACGGCGTGTAGGGACAAGATCAAGGGAGCAATGCAAGATCTTCTTTAGTAAAGCTAGAAAATGTCTTGGCCTAGATGTGATCCACCAAGGAATTAGCAATGGGGGAATGCCAATGGGTGATGCCAATGGAGGAAGGGGTGATGCCGATGATGCTTGTGCTGCTGAGATGGATTCTGCAATTTGCAGTACGCAGTCTTGTTCTAAAATGGATGCAGATGTGTGCCAGTCTGTGGCCAAGATTAACAGTGAAGGGTGGGTTAATGCTGCCATGACTCCCCTGCAGGCTGAAACTGATAGAACAAGCGAGCAGGGTGTCGTGGGAGGAATAAATCTGGAGGAAGAGGGGAAGGTTGATAAGCATGTGTCTGTTCTTCCTGAGAATAAGCTGGTAAGTGAAGGGGACAATCCTCAGTCTGTTTTTACTTTGAAGAAAAATGCTGATGCTGCAATAAGATCTAATGAATCTGTACAGCTTCATGAAGCTGTAGAGTGTGTTCATGCAGCAATGAAGATTGGGGGAAGTATGGTCTCTCCAGTTGAACCTGCCTTTACAGCATGTATGGAAGTCGAGTCCAAAGCTCACATTGATGATGTGGTCCAGCAAAAAGGTAATGGCGGAAAATTTTCTGCAGATGTGATGAAAAAGGAAGTAGATGTGCCATTGCTGGTGCCTGAGACTGGGTCATGTAATAAACAGCAGATGGATATAGACTTAATTAATGGTGGCAAAATTTGCTCTGCAAGCAATTCTAAGGTTGATCTAAATTCTCTGCTCCCAGGAAAGAAAGTTGATGATTGCCCCAGGTCCACATTTGCCCCCGATTGCCAGCATCAGATACACCTGGATCTGCTCCGGTGTCTGCAGAAAATACCTCAGGGCATCTCATTGAAGCAGGAGAATCCCGACTCTTTACTGTTGAACTCAGTGTTGCCTGATCCATCTTCTATTTGTTTTGAGGGCCCTCATCTTGTAGCTTCCCAGGCTATGAATTTTGAGGAGCATGGGAACAAGCAGCATCTGAATCCAGCAGCCAGAGATCTTTACCAGCAGTATATGATAAGAAATCCATTTCTGCATCTGGTTGACCAGCCCTTGCATGTTCTCAGAGGCTATCAGCTGCAGGTCAAAAATCAGGAGGTGAAGAGAGAAGCGGATCCTCTGATTGGTGAAAAACCAGTTTTAATAGAAAGCCATCCCAAGAAAAATGGGGTTTCCCAATCAAATCAGTTCTTTACTTCAGAGATGCATGGGGACCATTGCTATCGTTCCAGCCTTTCACGTTCGAGGCCAGGGGTACTGTTTCCCCTGAGGAGTGAGGCCCAACCAGAAGCTCAGTTAAGACATTGCTCCCAGAATGCTTGCTCTGAGCCTGAAGAGCAAACGCACCAAGCTAGTGATGTCAAACTGTTTGGGCAAATTATCTGTCATCCGTCATCCTCACAAAAATCAAATTCTTCCCCGCATGAATGCAATAGTAAGCCCTCCTCACCGAGAATTAATAGGTCTTCAACTGGGAAACCATCTAATGCTGTAAAAGCTGGCATGCCTTTTGCTTCCACACCTGGAAATAGTGGTCATGTGGGTCTGGAGGAGCTGCCTGTAAGAAGTTATGGCTTCTGTGACGGGAATAGACTACAGAGTGGATTCTCATCCTTGCCAGAATCTGCTGTCATGTTGGCGAAGTATCATGGATCACTGGCTGGAATGTCATTTTACACTGCCAAAGATAGTGTTCCTAGCAGCAACGGGATTTTAGCACAGCAGTCTTACATGCAGCACTTGGCATCAGATGGAAAGCGGCTTGAAAGCTTCTGTGAGCTGCAGAAGAGGAACGGGATTGAAATGGTTTCAGGGTTCCAGCAGCAAGGGAGGGTTGCAAGGTTAGGAGCAAACATGGTGGGGGGAGGAATACTTGGCAGTGGAGGGGTGTCAGACCCTGTGGCGGCCTTAAAAATGCATTATGCTGCAAGGGCCAATGTCCTTAGCGGTGAAATGGAGTCATGGAGAGGAGATATAGGAGGGAGATAGCAGAGACTTATTTGAATAGGAAAAGAGTGGTCGGTGATTGCTGGCAGTAGAAAGGGTGGTCGGATAAATGTTGGGGTGGGATAGAGGGCGTGGTTTTGACGCCCTACTGTATCATATTTAGTTTTTGTAACTTGAATGAAATCAAACACAGGAGGGGGAGTGAATGGCTTTCCCGTCCATATTGTTTTGTCTGTGAAATAGTTGCTTTCTGGCTTCTGTTCTTCTTTCGTCCTCCCTCTGGGTGCCC
Organism: Phoenix dactylifera; assembly: GCF_009389715.1. Taxonomy (NCBI): domain Eukaryota; kingdom Viridiplantae; phylum Streptophyta; class Magnoliopsida; order Arecales; family Arecaceae; genus Phoenix; species Phoenix dactylifera. The sequence goes on along the minus strand of NC_052394.1, from coordinate 2,981,711 downwards.
AAGATTTTAAATCTGATGGGCCTTTCCTATTTTCCTTTATTTCTTTTTCATCTCAATATACACAGCCGATTGGACTCATACCTGTTGTATTGCTGATTTAGCAGCTTTTTTTTTTTTACATTTTTAAACTATGTTAAGAGAATTATCAGTGCATCTAACTATATTGGTAATTATTTCTTTACATCCAAGGGTTTAACAGGCTTCATCATTGTTTAGTTGTGATTGTAGTGAGACTAAAAATTCATTTTCATTGAGAAGTATAGGACGAAAAAAGAAAAGCTTCCTGTTGATCCATAGGCATGTTGTCATGCCTGTTAGCTTATCTGTTAGGTGTCTATAATGTGGATCTATGTACATGATTGTAAGAGGATGTACGTTATATTTGGTGGTGACATAAAATCAAGCATTACATATTCTATTTTTAGAGTTCACTTACGATGCTTATGGCAATTGTTTTTGTCAACAGCATTTTATCTATTTATTTTGGGTACATCCTTGTATGTTTTTTATGGTGTCTATTGATATCGTTTCGTGAGTCATTCGAGTCTCACCTGCTGTGCATGGTTTGATGTCTCTTTAAATAGTCAGTGAGAATTCATTTTAGTTTTGCCTACTTCTGTCTTGGAGAGTTTTCCTGCTTAACGAATTTTGCTTTGAATCATAGTTTTTGTCTTTCATGTAATATATGGTTAGGGTTAACATTTTGAACGAGACAAAACACAGAGGGCAAATAAAGACTGAGCAGAGTTGAAGTTCGTTAACCCTGGACAGTGTGAAGTTTATTCTGCTCTAAACCTGTGGATCTGTGACTAGTTCCGCTCCGAACCTGTGGGTCTTTGTGACTGTAGAAGAAAATGTTTCATGAAAATTTATATTGCATTAAGACCAATGCGATTATTCACCACCTTTTTAATAATTATGGATATGGTTGCTGATAAGCCACTTGGGCCATGCCGGTCAGCAGGCTCTGACATTGCGATGTATGACCTTGCATTTTCTATATTTCACGATAGTTTTTGCAACGCTGAAAACTTAATAACACCTATGAAATCGCCCTCCAACTGTTTGACGGATTCCGCCAACGAGGTTAGTGCCCTACTATTATCTCCTCCAATACGTTTTACTTTCTCTGCGAGGTGAAGGAGAATAAGCCGAATTGAAAGGGCTCTACCTGTTTGATTTTTTATTGTTATTCTGGTTTTCTTTTCGCGGCATCACGTTGTTCGAACATGGGTGGTCTTTTAGTTCTTATAAACAAGCAAAACATCCCTGCATCCCCTTCTGATTAATGGAACATCAGAATTCCAAGTAAGGATTTGTTGACAATCACAAATTTTTTAATTGTTAGTTAGCAAATAATTTATAACAAAATACCAGAAAGAATAATACAAAACAATATATAGTATATTTTTCACTTATAGACAAGTAGGAACAGGCACATTTGCTTACACCAAGCATTAGTATATCAATGAGATCGATTGAATTATTAGCTCTAGCAATAGTAATATCTGACTTAGCCCTAATAAGTATCCGAAGATGGCTGCAAGTATGACGAAGGGAGGGCATCGAAAGGGCAAATATCGAGCAGGTGATCGCCATTGGTCGAGCAGGCCCTTCGCGAGGGCTCCCATTGGGCCCTACGATGCCCAGATCTTTCTTTTTGAGAAAGGCCAGGCCCAGATTTTTGATTCCTGTTGGGCCTTATTTGGGCATTGCGAAATCGTAGACGTGCGGCGAGGCGAGCCCTAATTTCGCACAACTGTTCCTACTCTTCTCCCAGACGACCACCCCTCTTCCTCCCCCATGATCTCCGACTGCGGAGCATCGAACACCATCGGCGTCGGTGTCGGCTAACATCAGACCGGATACAAGGTATATTTCACTCTCGCAGCCATGGCGCCCAACCCATTGTCTCTCTCCCTCCTTTCCTCTTTGTTTTTTTTTTTGTTTCCTTTTGTTATGTTCAATGTTTCCGTCTCATTTCCTCTGGTGAAGTATTTAGTTTTTGTTAGAGGAGGCTACTTCTTTGTTTAAAATTAGGGTTTTTTGCTTTAATTACTAATTTCTGTGGTTTTTCCTCGGTACATTGGATTGTAATAGTAATTGAATATCTTGTTTTCGGTAGTTTGTTTATATTTCTCTTCTTTCTAGTCGAAGTTGATTTAACCAAAGGAAAGAAATTGATGGACAATTTATCAGTGCATCACAAATCGATTACTCGATGAAGATTTATTGAATAACTGACAGTAATGTGGTATTCTTCTCTGGACATGGAATTAGGGTTTCCGAATGTATTGTATATGCGTAACACTACGGACATTGAGCAATATAATATGATGAGTGGGGGTTTCAGAATTTTATGTTCGATGCATCCGTTTATTTGCTTTCTTATCTTTGGGCCACATTGTTCTATGCCTTTTTATTTTCTTCACTGGCTCTTTCACTATTTAAATCCGCATCATCAAACTCATGATTTAAGCACCGTTTTTTTTTTTTTTGGCATGGTATTTCATTGTCTTGAATGTTCATAGAATGGTACTCTTTAATCCTCGTAGAAAAATTCCCATACAACACTTTGTTAGTTTTTTAAATTTAATGTGAAATAGATAAGTGAAGTAATCTTTGCCATGCACTCATTATATTTTCGGCAGTTCCTTTCAAGAATTTAATATCCATTTATCTAATGCTTTATCTGTTCTCAGCAATCACTCTCTATTGTTTCAACGCCTTATTGCTAGCATTTGCTTGTTAGATGGCTTTTTAATAGGTGTAACATTGCCTCCTTTCTACTCGTCGTGGCAGATATTCCCGCTACTGTGTTGGTAAACCTGAAACCAGTCAAAGACAAGGTGACAGTTGATAGTCTGCCATTGGTCTACATTGTATAAACAGTTGAGAGAAACATGGCTCTAGCTGGAGTTCTGCGGAACAGCATTCGCCATTTGTCAGCTCGATGTTTTCTGCCTCTTTCAGTCCCACTATCTCAAAAAGTCTTCACTCCTTTGCCTGTTGCTCCCACCAGTGGAGTTTGCCCGACATTTTTATCTGATCTGCACGGTGGCTTGTCTTTAGAAAGATTCTTTTCTACTTCTACAGCAGGTGCAGTTTTTAGCAGCTTGACTGATAATCGATACCCAAAGAGAAGGCCTGGAACAAAGCCTCGACGGAAAAGAAGCAGCCTAAAACCTCCAGGTTTGGATTCAACTCCTCTAATCTGTTTAATTACCTCTTATCTTAAGTTGTGCCTTAGCCTTCTTTGCCAGAACCATGTTCTTTTTGCACATTGGCTTACTTTAATAGTCTAATCTCACATTTGGCAGGCGCACTTGTTCATTGTAGTTAATCATCTTTCAAATTAGTCAATAGCATGTTGAAGTTTGTTGGTAGCTCGTTCTGCATGTAGGCTGATGAATATTCTTAAATAATCTAGATTTCAAGCTTTTTAATATTTTCTCACACTGTTCCCAGAGTCTGGAGCTATAGTTTGTATAATTTTAAGGAGCACAGTTGAAGCATATTATATTGTCATGTAATATCTTTTAAATTATTTTTTTTGGAAAGTTGGATTTGACCATGTGATGAAGTCAGGTTTGACTGAATCTGAATATGAATTAATTTTCTGCTGGATTTTTCTTTAGGAAAAACTGTATGGCTTGATGAGGATTTGTACCATGTTAAAATTGTTTAATATAATGCTGCTTAATCACCAAATTGTTATACTATGTTTGGTTTATAGTGGCATCAGAAAAATATTAGACTTAAAAGTTAAAATACATGGAACCTATTCTAGACATAACAGTTAGAACTAATACAGTTCAATGGGGTCAACAATCTGGTTAGTCCGGTTGGAGCGGGCAGAGCACAACTTTGGTTTGATCTCTGGTCTTTTTTTTTTGAAAACATAATTTAATTGACGAGTATCAGAAGGCACTCATTTGCAGAAGTTCAACCAGCCTGTAAAGTGTAAAAGATAAATGAAAGTTGAAAGCGTTAGGCAGACTCCAAGTAACTGAGATAGGGCTATTTATTTGTTATTAATGTTGTTGTTATCTGAATACTTCCTCTTCCATTATGATCCTCAAAATGCTGAAACTTTCCACAATTTTGTTCATGACTTTTCTTGGGGCTCTGAAAGTGGAATATCTTCCTTTACTTTATCTTGATATATTTTCTTTTCTACTGAGCATCTGGTATGATGACTTCTCTGTTAAATCATGGGTATGCTTGATATAAATCATTTAAGTGACTTATTACTTCTTTTTCATAATCATTTCTAGGTTTTAAGATTGAAGTTTCACATTCATCTTCTTTTTTACTTAACCTTAGTTTGAAAGAATTAATACTCTCAGCATATTTATGTATTTGTAATAATTAGTTTACATTTAACAGAAGTCTCTTGTTGCGTTCCTTTCAAAAGGCTGGTTCGGAGTATGGTTATAATTACTTGAATTGTGAACTGAGGTTAATTCATCCTTCAGGTGCAGCCTGGTAAAACTCTTCCTGAATGTGGGAAGAGTGTTGATGTTCAAAATCATCATCAATGGAAAATTTGTGTAATTCCATTCATGTCTCTAGTCATCACCAGTTTCCGCGAAATCATAACTCTTATAACTTTTTTAATTACCACATGTTGCATGCTAGGTTTTTAAACTGAAAATTTGTTTCCTTTCTGTTTTTGGGTTCATATAGTAATGGTGTGACGAAGATTGCAGGTCCTTATGCTTGGGTTCAGTATGTGCCTGGAGAACCAATACCTAGAAGTCGACCAAATGAAGGAAGTGTCCAGGGAAGGAAACGAAAGAAGCGCATCAAGCAAAGGAAAGCATTTATATTGGTAAGTTTGCAAATAATTTCATCTTCTGGATACTATTCTTGTGTGAGGGAGTATTATTTAATATTCTCGTGGATTTCTTTTATTAGATTCTTTGATTCATTGGTTATTGTTGATTTTATCTTCACTTGGTCAACCATAATGCCATCAATCATCGTTTCCCTTTAGGATTGAAAATTAGTTATGCTTTGGAACCTGCAGTTGCTGCTAAATCAATTTCACTTATAACGGTCTTGGTAAATCATCCATAAACGTATAAACTAGCAACAATTGCAGGAAATTGAATGGACGTAGGTCAAGTTCTCTCGTATATATGGAATGTTGATAAAAAATAGAAAGACAGTTGCTGCTTTATATACATCATTGTTCTATTCTTGGTTTGATTAGGACTTGGATCAATTCATCAAGTCATTCTTGGATATATTGTAATCATTAGAATATGTGTCAGCACAATTTGGGCATCTGCAATATTGAAGAATCTCCAACCATAGCACATAGACTTTCTAAATTTGCAAGCGAACTGTGGCTCTATATGAATAAGGAAGGAAAGGAAGCATATTTGATAGCAAGAAGAAAATAAGAAGATAAATTAAAGAGTATAGAAGGTGTAAATAGTGAAATTTTTTGCATCTATTTATTTATTTTGATTCTTTTTCGGTATCTTTTTCTTTCTTAGCATGTCATTTCTAAACCTGGAGAATTTTCTCCTTTAGCATCTTTTTTTGTCAGTAAAAATGGAGTGTGGTTGGTATTCTCAGGCGGCATGGTGCCGTAGAAAATCACATATTCTCCTATATATGACTTTATTAAATATTAACTATCTTTTGTGTTTTATGGGGCATGGAATGGGCTCTTCATCCATGCCCCCCTTAGGTTCAGCTAAAAATTTGTTAACAGTGTTTGATAGCCTGAGATTTGCCAACTATTTAGATAAACTGTTTTCTTGTTGGATATAATGTTATATTCAGTATATATAGAGAACTAGTTATAAAGTCATACTCAGCTTTCTATGTTTTACTATTCAAAGACTGATTGCACCTTGGCATTTATTCCTGCATCTCCTTGATTTTTAAAAATATGCTGTCTTACTTGGTTAAATGTGTGTGCTGAATTCTTTTTTGTCTATTGTATAAATCTTTCATCTGTGATTTCCTATCTGCCAGTGTATTGAGGATGATGAACACCATATTATCTGATCTCTTAGCTAATTCAATTGCCCCGTGTTATTTGTGCAGTCTGAGAAAAAGAAACGCAAAGCTCAGTGGGCAGAGGCTAGGAAGAAGAGGGACATGAAGAGGATTGAGAGGAAGATGGCTGCAGTGGCAAGGGAAAAAGCTTGGGCTCAAAGGTTGATAGAATTGCAGCAGCTTGAAGAAGCAAAGAAGGCTGCAAGGGCCGAATAACCCCGTACAACCCATACTTATCAAATGGTACTCGTGCTCTAAACCTGATTGAATATTTTTGCAGCCTTTGGAGCCTGACCTTAATTAGAGGTCCTCTTCAGATAGGTATTTCTGTTGAATGTACGAAGATGTCGCAGTGTTCACAGAATTCATGGGCGAGTAAGCTGCGTGGCAAGTGCTGATTATGATACTCTGATGTAGATTTCATTGCATTTTTCGCATTTCCAAGAATAAAGATTGAGAGATAAGCAACTCTTTGTTTGTCCGACCATCAAGTGCAAGCCTATTGTTTCCCATGTAATGTCACAATACAACGTTGGCAATTGGATGCTTGAAATTTTTTGTAGCTCTCTGGTTATTACTCAGGCTAGAGAGTTATACGATCCTTGGTGAAGACTGAAGAGATGTCGCCGCTGGATTTTAATTAAGATGGTTTGAAGAAAGCAGGGTCTCTGATAATGCTTTGAGAATCGACGTAATGGTCAACCTTGCGTGATGAAGTTCATCTCTCGGTTAAAAAAACCAATATCAAAACGGTAGAAAAGATAAAAACATCGTCCAAGCTTAAACGGAATAATCACAGCGATGGGCATAAGAAGCTAATGGAATTTAATCAAAAAGGCTTACACAACTACAATTGTGCTCGTTTTGTCTCTGTATGGAAGCAAGGATCGATTCTTTTTGTCAACGTTGAATTATCTTAGAATGCATGCTCATGCGTGTATATATATTACATATTGCAAGGATGCTTGCTCTGGACTTCATGGAAAGCAGATGCAGTGGCGATTGAGTGATGATGAAGTATGCAGTCTATCACCTTAGAGTCATCTGGACAACAAATCATTCCATTCCAAAATCCTCCTCAGCATGCATTCCAATGGAGCTTCATCCATCTCCTAGTCATACGCTCAACCAAAATATCTACAGGCCCGAGAAACTCACAACCTTCATGGCACAATCCGGGTCAAAACGAAGGGAAGGGAGCTAATAGAGCTGGTCCCTTCTGTCACGCCACCACCTCCCCCTGCACAACAGGAACAGGTACCATGGGATCAAGTTTTCGAGATAAATTAAAGATGGTATAAGCAAGAAGGAAGGCAGGGGAGGGAATGGTTGAATAATAATAGTGGAGTACGTACCAGTAGTAGTCCCAGCGAGGTCGCATTTTGGACATGTGGTTCTCGCCATAGGGGTACCCGTATTCGGCACGGCGGGCGTTGCGGAGGGCGCAGCAGCCAGTGAAGTAGACGACGAGGAGGAAGACGAGGACGACGACGTTGAGGACGGAGAGCTTGTGCCAGTCCCGCCTTACCTGTTCCAGGACCCCGGCCTTGCACGAGTCGCACTCGTAGCACAGCACGCTCGCCGCGTTGTTCCACCGGTAGCAGTCCGCGTCCTGCGCCGCCACCGCCGCCCCCGCGCTGTACGTGCACGATGTCGGCGGCTTGCAGCACCCGGACTGCACAAAAAAAGTGCAACCTTTTAGAAACTCGTCTCTATTGAGCTCTGCTCTCCCAACGCTTTTCCCCTGTTCTCCATGCTGGAGTTATATAGGTTGGGTTCTTTACCGTCTGATTGAAATTGAATCATAGGTTACCTGGATCGGCGTGAGGTCCTTTTGGAGGTAGTCCAAGGGAGTCCAGAGTACGATGTTGGCGCAGGCCTTGGAGCCCACGACGCAGGCCCTCGCCGCCTGCCAGTACCGGCCCTCCGTGATCCGCCGCCGGAGCCACCGGGAATAGTCCTCCAGGTGGTACTCCCGGTACACCCGGCCGGGCACCTGCACCCCGCCGCCGCGGCCGGTGACGGCGAACCCGAACACCGTCAGGCCGAGGAGCGCCGCGATGAGGAGGAGCATCACCAGGAGGTAGAGCCACAGCGCCCACGCCACGTTGAAGCACGCCCCCACGAACCCCGCCAGCGACACCAGCAGCACCACGAAGCCCAGCACCAGCAGCGGCTTCTGCAGCAACGACTCGCACGTCTTCGAGCTCCGCGCCAGCCACAGTCCCCCGCCGATGATCGGAATCGACGCCAGCAGCGACAAGAGGTTCAGGTACCCGATCACCATGTTGCTGCATCGGTACATGGCCATCTCCCCTCCTCTCTCTCTCTCTCTCTCTCTCTCTCTCTAGATTGGCTTCTACTCGCTTCTTTGCTTGCTTGCTTGCCTTCTTTCTTCTGATTGCTCGGTCTGAGAGCGGGTATTACTTTCCGCTTCTTCTTCTTTCTTCATGGGCTGCTTTACTAATGTGGTTCTGCTTTTTCTGAAAACAAGGCGAGCCTTCTGCAATTTTGTAGGGTGGTGGATGTATACCTCGGTGCTTCCCTCTTTCTGGGCCAAAGCTTTGTGAACAGGATATTCGACTTCTGGGTGCCTTGTGCGGGTCTTCATTTCTTAAATGCTAAGTAATAATGGAGGGAGGTAGTTCTTTTTGTTTGTGTCTTGGCTTTATGGACTTTTTTCTGGCTTTACTATGGATTGTTAGTGGAGTTTCAGCTATTGTTACTTAGTGCATATAATGGTGCTTTTGGGGAGATAAGATCTGAGACTTAGCAGCATACTTTTGATAACAATAGACCACGCTCCGATCGCTTTATTGCTTTAGGTTGACGTGTTCGTAGTGTCCAAAAGAATCCAGATATGAAGGCATGAAGCGACGTATGCTCGATTATGGGGGTCGGGCACGGCATGCCAATTCCGGCAATGAGGAAACCACGACCCGTTCCGTCTGTAGTGACTTTTGGATTGAAGGGAACTTGGTTCGATCTTTTTACAGTTCCGGTTAGCTCAAAGAATTTAGTTCAAACTCTTAGGGGTCCAGGTTAGGCCCTTCGTGCAAAAAAAAAAAAAAAAAAAAAGAAAAAAAAAAAAAACATCAAAAGTTCTTCGGCACGCTGGAGTGCAGGGTCCACTTTGGGTGTTGCAATTCGAAACTTGGAAAGTTTCTGTAAGATTTGATAGCACTATGAGCTCCTATTTGGGACGTTTTTTTTTTTTGTTTTCATTTTTTTTGTTCTATTCCTTCCTGTCATCGGATTAAATTAGCTGAATTTCAGGTTAACTGTGATATATTTTCTTCCTCTCTTTATTTTGTTCTTGTAATAATTTCTCTTTCCATTTTAAGATTAACTAGAAGCTGTAAGTGTCCGAACTCTTTCAGTTATGTGGTTTAGGAAGATCCAAATTGGTGTAATTCATCACAAAATGGACTTCAATTTCTATTTTCTATAGCATAGTAATTGGAGAGAGAAATTGATTATAAATAAGTGCTTGGGCGTGCTTTTTGTATGAGAATTTAAATCGATCTCTTTTTTCTAGAAAAAAAAAACAATCTTTGTAGACCTGTCGCGAAATGTTGATGACAAGTTCAAATCATTTCTCAGGGAAGTTGCTTTCAGCAAGACATGGATTTATTTCTAACTGAAAATTATTTTACTGCACCTCTAACACGGAGGCAAGGAAGAGTAGATCCATCTCTCTCCCTTTTTTTTTTTGGCAGGATGTAGATCCATCTCATTAATGGAGGCACGAGTTTATACTCATTATTTTCTCAAAGCTTATTACCTCATTTTACATTACATTTCCAAAAACAAATTCACTCTGCATGGTCCATTGAAAATAACTATACCTCCTCTACTGCTCAGCACTCAGGAGGAGTCCTCTGAAAGAGTTGTGTTGGTTCTTCCTTCTCTTCGCCAACTTTTTTATGACTCTGCTAGCTATACTCATGCTAGACCTGTGTGAGCAATCGTTGTACCAAAAAAATGAAATAAAAATAACTATAGATTTTCCTATGAATGTTATGTGCTTGGTGATGTGCTTATTATTTAATCTACCATGCAGCTTCTCTATAATCTCTCATGTTCGGAGCTTTTACATTTTTCAGTGTTCCCAAACAACCATTAAGCTTGGGGTTCATTATGCCAGATTGATTATTTATGCCTTGTTAATCCACCTGCCAGCTTCTCTATAATCTCTCATACAGTAGGAGCTTTCAGATTTTTGCAGTTTTCCTAGATGACCATTAAGCCTGGTGTTCGTTAAGGTAAAATTGTGTAGTTCAAGCAAATGGAATACTGGCTACTCTCCACTAGTAGTATCACCTTGTTGATCTAAATCCCTTTGTTGCTTGAACTGGAGATTATCTTATCAACCAACAGGCATAATGAGAAATTAGATGCATGTGATCCACAAGCTCTGCCACTTCACATACTTTCTGATTTGCGGTACTTTTTTTTTTGAATTTTATTGCAATCAATTATAAGCCTATCACTGGCTATCCGTATCTGTTAATTTGACAAAGCTTATAACTAGCGACAATTCAGTAAAGCCTATTGATCATCCAGCACCAAATTTGTCTAAATTAAATTATGTTTTGGCAATTATTTGATAAGATTGCACTATATCAATTGGACTCTCTTGATCCATCAGAAATATCAAGGTCCTTTGGACAATTTATTAATTTAGTTTTATGGCATATAACCTCTAATAAAAATTCTGACAGTTTTTTCTAATAAAAAAAGTCTTGAAGAAGGGTTTAAGACCCTTCCATCTCAGAATTTATTAGAGAGGCCATCTTAACATTCTCTTGCACTTATGCAGTTTTAATGCTAATGGTTAACAGTATTGGAGAGGCCATCTTCTTTTAACCTTTTCTTTTGCTGTCAAAGGCCAGGCCAAAGTATTCTTATGTATGTTGTGGGAAAATGGAACATGATTATTTGATCTAGATCCATCAAGGCTGTGGGATTATTCCCCTAGGAAGAGGTAACTCAATGAGTAAGAGCCTCTTTGGAGAGCTGATCAGCCTTCAGATTGGCCTTCTTAGATACATGAGTGACAATGACAAAGCCAAAACTTTGAAGAAAAAAAGTAGAGCCTTCTTTTCAACTTATTAGCATACAAACAGTAATAATATAAAAACACTCACCATGAGAGATCCCATGAGACATCTTAGTTCTTGGGGACCATCATAGGCAGTGAAGCTCTCAATGTTTCAAATTCGAACTGATCAACAATAATGAAGAGTGAAATCTCTCTTACTAATTCAACATGAATACTAAACAGTATATGAGTTTAGAATCCTGATGCATCAATGAATGGTTGTAAACTATAAAAGAAATCCTCTTAGCCTTAGGCCATCATGATTTTCTAGAAGGATCCTGTTCATAAACTAAGAGCAGCTGCATTCAGATATATCAAGTGCATTTGCAACAAAAGCCAAATCCATGCGAAATAGCATATCCACACCATTTACACCAATCAATCAATCAGTGTCCTCTCATCTATGTCATGGAGGCAAATTACAAACTTACACTTCCAGTTGAAGCTGCAAAACATTCCATACAAACTAAAAAACCACACACACACTAAATAATATAATCAGGGGCACAGCTACAGCTTAAATCTTCTGCAAATTCAGTCGCATCTGAGTCCCATGGCTATGCACTCTGTAAAGATGGCATAAAGTTCATATTTCTAAGCAACATAATAATCAGCAAACCCAGCTGATGCAAGTAGACAACTGATGATGTAAGATGTAATCAACTAGGAATGCGTGTTAGGGGGAAAAAGGATTTATCAAGAAATGTATGCTTTTAAAAGTATCCCTTTCTCAAATACATATGATGCTTCATTGCAGAATAAGTACATATTCTAGCTATTACTAAGCATGATAAGTCCATGAAATGAGAAAATCAGAGTGACATAAAATTCTTGATAAACTATACTACCTAGTTCAGTTTTCTAAATGGGCATGCAGAATGATGCACAACCGGCTAGGTGGAGAAGCAACATGTAACATCACATCTTTTTGGAGGATATGGTTCCTTAAAAGGTCGAGCAAAACATATAGAAGTTCAAACCTGATTAGTCATTGCATCTTCTCCAAATACATCAGAATTAAAATTGTCACCTGACATGTGAAAGAACACAAGATCAAAATAGAAGTAGTCGAACATGAGAAATGCAGCACAAAGAAATAGTACTGTCTAATTACTTGAATTGTAGTCACTACCCTTCAAATCTTCCTTGTCTTTGCTCCTAAGCTGACCACTCCCATCCCTTTTACCTCCATCTTTTACATTAGTCTTCATTTGCCCCCTAACAGAGAACTTCAGCCCTGCTTGGTTTTTCTTTGCTGAAATCCGACCCTTGTCAGCGGAACCACTCTGTGTCCTGGTATTCAAAGATGAACCTTTCATGGAGAGCCCGGTGCCTTTATTAGACTTTTCCTCCAAAGATTCATTAGCACATACATGGGAAATGATCATGGCCTCAGAATTCTTATTCTCAGGAAAGCGGTCTTCAGATGTGTTGATTGCTGGCTTTGCCTCTGTACATTCCTCAGTGACAGAACCACCTTTCGGATCAGTAGTATTAGCATCCATATCCCGGAGAGGTGCGTCCTCTGTTTCATCCACTACTGGGTTATCATCACCATCATATTCCAAACAGCCATCTTTATTCGTCTCACAGATTGTTAACTCTTCTCCTGCATCAGGTTTGGGTTCCTCCTCATCAGCAAAGATAGCATCAAACTTATCGAGATTATAGGAATGAGCATTCGCTTCATCATTTGATAGCCCATAAGCCTTGAAAAGATCAGTCCACAAAGATTCAGCAGAACCGACTCGGTGTCGTGCCGCATAATGTTTGAGCTCCATCTGAAGTTTGTGAACCGGCTGACAAGTAGAAACATGAAAGAGTGATAATTTAGACCTATGGTTACCATCATAAGAAAGAAAATGGAAGAAGAAGAAGAAGAAGAAGCACCGAACCTGGGCTTGGCACTCCAACGCAAGGCGGAAGAATGCAGCTGCAACGGAATGCCTCCCCACAGACTCCGCCAGCTTCACCTGAGCGAGCCAATATGATGAGGACTCCAGCTTGTCAAGCCTGCACTTGCTGCAGTTCTGCGCGCTGTGGTATGGCGTGCCCAGCACTGCGGACTTGATCGAAGACATCGGGGTGCAGATTCCTTCCTGCTGGGCAATCTTTTCATCACCATCGGCAGCTGCTGCCACTGGATCTTGGAAGCACACATGCTGATGCTTCTTGGTGCTGGTCTTGGCATTACTAGAATCGCTACCGGCGGCATTCTCGTTTGCCTTTCGGTCCTTTCCGGTTACAGCTACGGCGGGGCCCTCCGTTTTGACTGGTTTCGTGGCGTTTCCGGAAGGTTTCCATGGCTTGCAGGTTTTGGTTGATGAGGGCTTCGATAGAGACTTCTCGACCGGCATGTTCGTGCTTCGAGCGACACCGAAACCACGCTTTGGCCTGGAAACGAAAAACTTCACGAATGACGAAGAGAATATGTGAGAATGAAATGAATGAACGAGTTCAGATCAGGATCTTCTGATACCTGGTTGGAGCAGTAGTGAGGGTTTGAGATGTTGGTTTCTTGGAAGATTTGATTCGTTCGCCATCTTTTGTGGTGGAGTTTGCTGCTGGCCGGCGTTTGCCTGAGCGATGCATCAGACCCCAAATAGGAAGGTATCAAGAAGGAAATTATATGAATGCAGCACACACGCGATTCATTAATAAATATGCCGCTACTGAGTGGAAACTTTGTGCAATAATTTCTTCATAAAAGGTAAATACGGGAGATTAAGGATTCGTCAATGGATTCAGAAGGGGGAGAAATAATAATTACCAGGGAAGGGGGTGGGATGGACATCCATGGCGACCGCGAAAGCGAGCGCGTGGGAGGGAGGGAGACGGGATTTGAAATTTTTCGAACGAGGAGGGTACGCTCCGCAGGGCGCTAAAATGGAAGATCATTGGTTCGGATGTCCCTCCTGAACAAACCAGTTTAGAAGATACTGTCTACGTGTGGATTTCTAGTTGGACTACCTGGAGACATTCTTTTGTCAGGGACCCGAGCAATTAAATCCGCGACAAGTACGCTACGGTTTAACGCATCGTCTCGGGATCGGCAGTTGGGGCGCCGGCTCTGGTTCTATTGGAGAGCACTTGCCCACCTCCTTGCAGGTGAACTCAATTATCGATTAATGTCTACTGGGAGCCTTGGGGTTATAAGCTTGAAACTGAAACATAATGTCTTGTATCCAGGAGTTCTATTGGTAGATATCAACTTAAGTCTTGGTATGAGGTTGAACCTTGGTGCAAGGATAGCCTTGCTCAATTATAATTTAAAGATAATAAGTAAGTTTAAAACATAAAAATAGCATTTCCATATGCAGAATAAGACTGCATGTCTCTATTTTCTGAAAATTTTGTAATGATGGAAGTCTCGTGTACTAGGTTATTCTTTATCAATTTACCTCTAAGAGGCTGGAATTAACTTTTTTGAAAATAAGCTTTGCCAAGGTGAGTCTGCAGTAGAGCAAATCTAATCAAACCGATCTTTGCATTGATGTTTAGGCCGTGTTTTGATGCCCAGATAGATAGATGATGGAAGAGTATATGCTCTAAAAAGAAGTGTTTGCATTTATGGAGGAAAAAATTTCCAGTAGAGAAATCACGTAATAGATGATTTCTAAAAATCTTTCAAAATCTTTAATTTTCTGGATAATGAATCCGTGGGCTGCTTCAGTTGAGTAGGAACTTTTTTTTTTTTTCTCTCCATGCACAATCTGTTCCCTCATGACTTGATTGATTTCATCTCACAGATAACTTGTCTCAGTGTGAATTTGAAGTAGTCTTTCTCAGCCCAACAAAAATTATAACTATTAAAACTCATTTGGATTTGATCATACTAAATGAGGCATGCATTTCAAAGGCTCCAAATAGATGTGGGTTATTTTAAAGTAATGATCATTATGGTGTCAATGTCTTAATAATTATTTGGTACCCCCCCCCCCCCCCCCCAATTGGACGGAGTTCTGATCCTCCTAAAAGGGGAGGCGACGAGGAGGAAGAAATGAGGGTTGTAGGGCCCATAGAAGATAGTTGGCAATTCCGGCGCAAGCAGAAACGCGTGAGGGACCGAGTGATGCAGGACGGAAGTACGGATTGAAATACAGAGAGAAAGAGGAGAAGAAGAGGGGAAGAAGAAGGGAAGGAGGAGAAGAGGAGGAGGAAGAAGAAGACCAATTTTCATTCATTAATTCATTAAAACCCTAAACATGAGGATGGACCCATATATATAGGGTCACAAAATAACAAATAAACCCCTACAAATAAAATAATTCCAAAAAGCTCCTAAAATGACAATATGCAAATAAACCCAATCAACATAAAATAAATCAATCTAAAATAAAATCAGGCTGGCTGAATCGGCTGGAACCCGCTGAGCTGGCTGGATCCTGTGGCGACCGGCTGACCTGGCACTGGTGTCCGCACCAACTCTCCTCGGGTGGAAAGAAGTCGACCTCGACGAAAGCGGCTCGGTAAAGCCCCGGTAGTACTCCAACAAGTCCGGGTCAATCAGCGGTATCTCCTCGCGCTGGATCCAAGTGTAGCCGGACCTTGGTCGTCCTCGCCAACGAACCAGGAAATGTTGGATGCCTCCATCACTGGTAAAAACTATTTGCTCGGCTAAAATAGAATCAATATACTCTTTTTGTGCTCGATGGAGGGTAAAAGGAAACGAAGATGGCATGGAATCAATAATAGGATAAACATCAGGCGCAGGAGAGTGTGCAGCAAAAGAGTCATCAGGGATTGCAACCAAATCTTTAATATTAATAGTAAGGCTATGACCGAAATCAAATGGAAAGTCAATGGCATAGGCGTCAGTGCCATCCTTGTGCAACACCCTGAATGGTCCAATACTAAGAGACTGCAATTCCTTAAGATGGATCATTACGTAACCCCAAGTTTGAAATTCTTTAGCACGGAAATCAGCTTGCATCGGATACGGAGCAGTACATGCATGAATGCCCTTATGGATTTCCTGATACAACTTATGAATGTGTTGTGTAAATGCATATGCAGGCTCAGAAATCCTAACATCAATTTCGATGGGTTGTGCGGGGGCATAACCAACTACACTCATGGTAGACTGGTCAAACTCGTTATCTGACTGTGCAAGCGAGCTAGGTGGAGTGTGGGTGCATCCTAGGGTTTCAGGTTTGTCATCACACTCTTCCTCAATGTCCTGAATGTCATCGAGGTTTGGTTCATAGATTTGCTCCTCTAAGTCATCTATGTCACCTCCCTGCTTTTGCTGAGCAATAACGAAAAATTTGTTCGCACATTGGGAGGTAACGTGACCAAAACCTTGGCATTTGTAACACCGAATTTTGGAATGTGGTTTGGGAGGCTCACCAAGCATTCCCTTGCCATTAGTGTTGCGGCCTGTGACATGGGCAGTAGGAGGGGGCCTATGAGTAGTGGACCCTACAGAAGGTTTGGACCCTAAGGAATTAAGGCCGGTGGGAGTGCTCCGTGTGTCAGGGCGCCTTACAAATGTGGACTGAGTGTTCCATCGATTTAGGAGATCGTCTTGGTAGTTAAGGGGCAGGTATTTTTCTTTAAGTCTCTCTTTCATCTCTACCCAATCAGTTACTTCATGTTGATGTCTCCTAGCTAACAGATGTTCGGTACTTTGCCAGAAAAGTTTAGCTCGACCAATGAGTTTCATTCTAGCGAATCGAACTTTTTTGTTCTCAGACAGATTGTACCACTCAAAAAAGTGGTCCATTTCATGCAACCAGTCTGAAAAGATCTTTGGGTCATTGCGACCATCAAAGGTAGGGGCTTCAACCCGGATGCCTTTCGTCACATCTTCAACATGTTCACGAGGTTCACTGGGTTCTACGTTATGTCGGTAACCTCTACCAATAATAGAGAAGGGACCAGATCCTCTAGGGTGAGGGTAGGCATGATGATGACCTGGAACAGACCTATTACCAAACTTGCCCTGCCGAACAGAGCCTTGTTGTTTTAAAATTTGTTCTAGGGTTTCGTCCTCATCAACACCCGGTAAATGGGGAGTACTAGCTCTTTGGGATTCAAGAACCCTTTGAGGTGAAACCTCAATTGAATCGAGTCGGGCATTAACTTGGGTGGACATTGTGGTTAGGTCATGAATTTGGGCGTTGTTTGCTTGGACTTGGGCATTCGTATTTTGGACTTGAATATCAGTGTCGTGGATAGCTTTTAATAGGGCTTCAATTTTGGAATCCATGCCTAATTGGGACTCAGGATGAGATGCGTCACGACCACTACGTAGATGCATAAAATGAATGTCAAAATGTATGATCCGACCAACTATAAATGTTCCTAAGTAGACCTAATGCATGAAATGAATTCAAAATTGCAAAATAGATACTCAATATAATCGGAAGCTAACTCAAGCAATTGAAATTGGCTTTGAATTACGTAACAAATTCAGATAAGTAGTTGCAGCCAAATAGTACTAGTTTTCAGTGTGTTGCAGGGTTGCACAGAGCCTCAAAGAACTTCCAAAGATTAGGTAGCCCTACAATTAATAACAAAGACAGGCCACTACTAGGGTTTTGGTGTTGTTTGGAGTGGATGTGTTGAATTTTTTAGGAAGCAATATCAATAGAGCACATAAGAGTTAATTCATTCTAAATTTAGACAAACAAATAAAATTTGCAGTAAAGGAAGAAACCTGACCTGGGTTGGGGTGACGACCAGAAAACCTGCACTGTAAGTAGGCTTGTCAAACGGCTCCAATTGGGGTTGATCTCAGCAACACGGCAGGTCGAAATGGGCTCTGCAGTGGCGTTGCAGGCCGACGGGCTTGGGCCTGTGAGGAAGAAATCGGATTGGGCCCGGTGTTTAGGGCCTGAGAGTCGGGCCCGGTGGATTCTTTGGGAGTGCGGGCGCGGGCCCGATGAGAGAATCGGCTACAGAGAAAATGAAGGTGGGGTGGGAGGTGAGGTGGATTCGGCCATGAAGGAAGAAGAAAGGGGAGGAGAGATGGGGTTATCTTTGATCCCACAGAGGGGAGGGGAGGTGCGATCAGTGGAGGCGGAGGCGGTTGCAGCACGGGGGCGGCACTGCGGAGGCGGTTGCAGCACGGGGGCGGCACTGCGGTGGAGGCGGAGGCGGTTGCAGCACGGGGGCGGCACTGCGGTGGAGGCGGAGGCGGTCGCAGCACGGGGGCGGCGCTGCGTGCGGGCGGCAGAGGAAGAGGGCGGCGCTGCGTGCGGGCGGAGGGGAAGCGGCGACGTCGGAGACGGAGGTGCGTTGAGGTGGGGCGGCGTTGTGCGCGAGCGAAGGCGAAACAGCAAGGCGGCGAGGGCGGTGCTGCACGGGAGGTGAAGTGGCGACGGATCTCAACGGTGGCAGGGGCGGCGAGGCCGGAGGGGCGGCGGCTGCAGCGGCTAGGGTGGAGCGGCGCTTCACGGGCGGCGGCGACGGCGAGCGAACAGAGGGAGAAGATGAACAGAGGTAAGTTTTTTTTTTTTTTTTTTTTTTTTTTTTTCTCTTTTTTTTTCTTTTTCTTTTCTTTTCTTTTTTTTTTTTTTTTTTTTAACCCGATTGGGTTCGAGTTAGCGGGTTGTGGGCTAACGGGTGTGAAGCTTACCCGTTAATCAATTTTAAACCTCCCGACGGTTCGAGAGGGTTCTCCGACCCTTGCGGCGGCGGCTGCGGGGCGGGGCTCCGATGGCCGTGGCGGAGGGCGGTGATCTCGGCTGCGGCTCCGTGTACCGCGGCAACGGGCGGCGGCCAGTGGCGTGAGGGACCTTCTCCGGCCGACTGTGGACCGCGTGGTTGGAATCCTTGGCGGCGTTGCTAACGGGGGAAGGGCACATCCCGGTGGTGCTCAGTGGAAGGGGAAGTGGGGTGCTCGGTGGAAGGAGAAGCAGCGGCCGGCGGTGAGACAGAGGAGGTGGAGCACGGCGAAGGGTACTGCTTGGCGGAGGCGAGCGGGGTGGTGTGGCGGTCTTCCTCTCCCGTATCCGGCCACAGACGGTGGCGGCAGGTCGCGGCCGAAAGGGCTTTCCGTCGGACCAGGGGCGGCGGGTCTCCGTAGGTCGCGGTGGTCTCCGGTGGTGAATCGGCCGCGAGCGTGCCCTCCTCCGGGTGGGGCGGCCACGAGCGGGCAAGGGAACAACAGGAGCAGTGGAAAGGCAGGCCTGCTAGAGGTGTCGGCCTTTTCTCCTCTGGAAAACAGGAGGGTTTTCTTCTCTGTTTTTTTTTTTTTATCTGATGAGAACCGAGAGGGAGGGAACGTGGGCAGTTGAGGGAGGAGAGTGGTGAGGTGAGGCGGTGCAGCAGGCCAAAAGTGGAGGTGGCGGAGGTGATCCGTTCTAGGATCTCCGGGCTTTGGCGACAGAGGCAAAGCCGAGGCTCTGATACCAAAGCTGATGCAGGACGGAAGTACGGATTGAAATACAGAGAGAAAGAGGAGAAGAAGAGGGGAAGAAGAGGGGAAGAAGAAGGCAAGGAGGAGAAGAGGAGGAGGAAGAAGAAGACCAATTTTCATTCATTAATTCATTAAAACCCTAAACATGAGGATGGACCCATATATATAGGGTCACAAAATAACAAATAAACCCCTACAAATAAAATAATTCCAAAAAGCTCCTAAAATGACAATATGCAAATAAACCCAATCAACATAAAATAAATCAATCTAAAATAAAATCAGGCTGGCTGAATCGGCTGGAACCCGCTGAGCTGGCTGGATCCTGTGGCGACCGGCTGACCTGGCACTGGTGTCCGCACCACCGAGTGGTCGTCAAAATTCAACTTAGCCGTAGTAAGAAGAAAAATGGCGTAGATATTCTTGTTGTTGCTGCAGTTCTTCGCTCTTGGTTTTATTCTGAAGGACGAGTTGACTGCGTTGCCATGGAGTGAATGCTCGGTCCTGTTTTTTTTTTTTTTACTCGATGCTTCAGATTCTTCATGAACTGAGACCAAATGCCAAGATTTTTAATTAACAGGAAATGACAAATGAAAATAATCAAGAAGGTATTTTTTTTTTTTTTCTAACCCTGGGGAAACCTTCACCCTCACAAAATATGGTGGGCATGGAGGGCTATGTTAGCTACCTGCAGGCAGATTGTGGGAATCGGCCCAAATGAACTTGTCCCGAATTAAAGTCGGCAAGCTCAACCAACTTTAATTCGAAACTTCAAAAAGAAAAAAAAAAAAAATAGAACAGTGGAAACCACCCTCCGTGTGGTTATCCGACGAGCAAATCCAAATTTGAGCCTCCATCCCTCTATTTTTGGTCGAATCAAGATTTTCTTTGATATCCATTTCTATCGGCCGCCGCTGCCGTCGGCTAGCCATTGACCTCTTGCCGCTCTGGCCTAACAACCATTAGCCCTCCCCCGGTCTCTTCTCTTCCATCTTTTCCCTCTCTTCCCCTTCCCATTTTCACCTTTTTCTTCTTCCTCTAATTTCTTCCTTTTCTTCCCATTTTTTTCTTATTTATTAGTTTTAAAGAAAATCCTCTTTTCCCTCCTTGTTGTTTTAGACTGGTGGATTGGGTAAAATGATTTATTCATATCACCGATGAATCAAATTTAGGCCTCAGATTGAACTTAAGTCGAGGCTCTCTCTTCTTTCTATCTTTATAGGTTGATCCAGATCGAGTCAAAATTTATTTAATTAGTCTACTTTACTTTTAATTGATGAATTAGATCGAACCCAAGAACTCTAATTCGATTAGGTGAAAATCCAGATCCGAATAGCAAGGAGGTATGATCAAGATTGATTCCTTTGCATTCAGGTAATCACAAACTCCACCTTCTTCAGAAATACATGTGTCAGTGTTAAATTATAAGTAATTATTGATTCGTGGGGTTGTCGAGACCTGGGGATATTAGACTAAATTTATTGGTCTAGATATAGATTGGACCCTATTATAGGACATTTCAAGTTATATAGTGCCTTATAGAAGTCTAATAAGATACTTGATTATTTTAGGTTTTTGGATGATTTTTTTTTTTTGCTTAGTGAATTTTGAGAGATTTTAGAGCAGAAATTGTAAGTTACCTCTACCTCTAGTATTTAATCATTCAAATGATTTAATCTACATTATTTGGGAATTAGTCTATTGCTATTAATTTATGGTTAAATTAAGTACTACATGCGTTGTGCATGAAAATGATTTGTAAACTATTGGATCAGGTATAATATGATTTATTTAGACATGAATTATAATTTATTGCATCGATAAATATACTGATATTATATATGTTATGTGTTGATTTTTTGCTATTCTCTAGTCCAAATATGATCTCACAAGCTTAGGATCTAGTCTCCTTTCGGGCCTCCAGTAGGGCGATCACTAACACATGCCGGCTGAGCGCGTGTTCTAATTAGGAGCTAGTTTTTTTTTGGACCTAGCCAGTCAAGGCTGATAGCTTGTATATGCTATTAGAAGCATGTATCTCTATATAATTTTAGAGTTAGTTTCTTTTCGACCCTCCAACGGGGCGATCACTAGCATATGATTGGTGGACAGCATGTTATAGTCGAGATCTAGTCTCTTTTGGAGCTTGCGACAGGCCAATCATGGCTATAGTCATAAGTATAAGGAGAGTGAGTCCATCAGTATTTGATTTAAAAATTTATGTTGGTTAAACGCATCATCTTCAAATCTATTGACAGACTTGATATGTTCATCGGCGTGCTATACTCATGGAAAATCATACAAACTGGATATATATGTGTGTGTGTATATATATTACAATATATTTAATCGTACTGGAAGTTTTGGTAACTTACTGGGCTGCGAAGCTCATCACCTCTTTTCTAAATCAAAAAGTAGGCTTTGCATATCTTATGGGTTTAAACCTTATAGATGTACAACCATTTGTCACGTGCTTGGTTAGAGCCATCTAGCCAAGGTGTGACACAAATCCGAAGGACTTTCAGGTGAGTATTGGGCATGGTGAGTTGGCTTCACCGTCCTTGGCTTTTTTTACCACCATCAATAAAAAACAAAATCTTTTCGAATAAATTTATGATATTGTCTAAAAAACCCATTTTTTTGCGTTTTAACTCCATATTGGCTGTTTATGATAATTAACTTCATAATAGATGGTTATGTTAATTATTGTAGTTTTTTTGTTGATTTAAACAATTACCATGATTTGCAAGAACGAAATTATTAAGATCATATGTCCATCAAAAAATGCCTATAAGCACTTGGCAATGGCTTGCCGTCTTTAGAACCATAGAACCATAACAAAGCATAAATTTAAAATAAGAATGCTGAAGTAACTCAAGAAAAGATATCACGCGAAAAGCTATTCGGCTGGTGGAGTGCACTCCCATTTCCCCACTTGAACTGGTATCATCGATCGTGCGATCCAGTGAACCAAAGTGAATGGTGCAAGCCAGCTAGGTGACTTTTGACTTTTCGAAGTTACAGTAACACGGCTCAACTTACAAATGACCATAAAATGGAGAAGACAACGTCAACGTAGTAGAGAAGAGTATCACTTTATCATATCATTTTAATGTATCATTTAGCAACCTATCATACTTTATAACGACACGAGGCCAATAACAAGGTCAAGGAAGAAACATTACATTCTTATTTCATATGAATCGTAGCTATATAGCATGATATGTGTCGGTCCTGCTTGATATGATTTGAGAAAGAAATTTGCTGCTTGCCACTTAAGTTTTCGAGAATACATGTTCATGACAATCGAGAATAATATCAGGGTAAATTATACCAAGATTAGAGAAACAGCATTGTCTCATTACCTCTAGCAAGTCACAACTACCATGATGTGTGTTGGCTAAGACGCATGTTTGGCGTGGAATAGAAGAGGAATTAGTAGCTTGCCACCTAAATTTCAGGGGATACTTTAAGGCATAAGTGTCAGAGACACATATGCAACTAACAAAAAATTGTATCATGGTGATAGCTTGTTCCCATCTAAACCGGATGGTAGCTCAGTGAAACGGAGCTTTACTTATAATCAAGTGGTTTCAAGTTCGAAATGCATGGGCGTCGATTAAATTATGGAGACCGGATGTTCCCTGATCGGACACGGGGTTTGGAAAGGCTACTAGTCCACTGGTAGCCTCGGTGGTGCCAGGTGTGATGTACTCACACGGAGGGTTCGTGCTGGAGCCCAAAGGGGTATCCGAGTTGGGCCCATAGGGGAGGGAATGAGTAAAACCGGCCGGAATGCCCAATATACGATCTTTTCTGTCTGCATCGAACATTCTCCGGGCAGGGTGGGGGCCCAGTGGGGGCT